>NC_133779.1:57809122-57892146 GCF_003597395.2 Chelonoidis abingdonii | reverse complement strand
GATAAAACAAGGGAGCTGCATTAGCCTTCTGGCAGACAGAGCTAAGAATTGGGAGCAAGACAAATTTTAAGAGAAGAAATATTAGAAAGCATAGACACAGGTGGAGGATACACACTCTAGCTGTACACTGGAACTACCTTGCTGTTTGGTGAGCCAAATCTCAGGCACGAGTGACTTTGTGAACTGAGCATTTTGGTTTGGAGCTAAAGTGGGGACTCCATCCCCAGTCACTTTTGGCAGGTAAGTGGCATTGGTGGAGCGCTACCAGCCTTGCAAGAGTCTTGCACGCCAGATCCAAAGGTCCTCTAATTGTGCCCAGCCCCTGCAGATGCTCTTTGGGTAGCTATGTCCTCACGTGTGTACACCATGCAGGGTGAGGAGCACAAGTCCTTATCGTACCATGAATACTGCATGTTTCGTCAGGCAGTTGCGCTATAGGTGGAAATGGTGACCATTAATGAAGTTTTAAGTACTGTTTAATATAATAGCCAGGAACTCATTTTGACGAATTCTGTTGCTTTTTATTTTAATATTTTAAAATAAAGGGGCACAATTTTAACAAAAGGCCATGGAGGGGGGAACCATGTGGAATGTGTTACAGATCTTTCTTCCCTCATTACTTTAGGGCTTACAAACTACAAAAGCAAACAAGTATTGTTTAAAAAAACAACCAAGTAAATTATATTCATTGTAAGTATTATGAGGGGGCAGAAAAGGAAAATATAAAGTCGAAAATGAGATCGCTAACCGGTGAAATGTTCCCATACACAACCACTGCTGCTGGCTCCGTGGAGTTTTGTGTGATACTGGGCACTCAGAACTGAGTGCCAAAGTGTGGAGTCAGTATCCTTTCCGACAACCCCAACATTGCTGCTTCAGTCATCACACTTCCCTATGGCTGTTGATTAAAACCATGCTAGTGCCATGGCAAGGCTTGCAATTGGTCCTTTAAGTTGATGAATTTCAACCCAAAAATGAAATTGTCTTGTTTTGCAATGGGCAGTGATCCTGCTTGTGTTGTCAGCATCTCTGGGATTAGGCCATGATTAAAGAGAATCTAGATTGTACCATAAAGCAATCCCTGAATTGAAGAGTGTGGAGAACCAATGCTACCGCTGGGGGAATGGGCACTCAGGAAAGGATTGTGGCTAAAAGCATGGTTACCCTTACTTCCAGGCTCCTGTGGTACAGCAGGAGTATGTAGGTGGCAGCATCATTCCATCCTGTTTTGTGATGATGGGCACCTCGCCAGGGACAACTGAAAGGTAGCAGATCCCACCACTCTGTAAACACAGGGACTGTGAATGTCCCCATTCCTACATGGGCTACACACGTTGCTTAGGGCTAGACACTTATTGTAGTTAAGATTTACAGATTGGAATGTAAGCTTTTGTCGGCATGGACTACACTCTTTGTTATATGAATTGTTTACTGCCTAGCACAATGGGGTTCCTGGGTCTCTTAGGCTACTAATCTGCAATACAAAGCACATTATACATGAATAATTAATAATTTCTTTTCTGGCATTGGATCAAGGCAAGAGGCAACATGGCCTTCCACATTTGTGCATATGTCTTTGGACCATCCTAAGAAAGTCTTAGAAAGTAGAGTGTTATAAAAGAATATTAGAAAGATATTCCTGAGTGCAAAGATTGTATTTTGATACTATTGGTGAATTAATATAGTCTGCCTGATCTGCCTAGACGAGGCACAGAAATTGCATCCCACACATATTCAGTGGGTGAAGCTGTGCATTTTCCAATACACATACAAAATTAATAAAAACAGACTGCATACTGTTCTGTGGGTATTTATAGCTGGATGTGAGAACAAGATAATAAATATTTAATATTATTTTGCTTGCGAAGACAATTGATACTTATTAAAATGTTTGTGGCTTGGTGCTATTAGATAAATGGTTGAGAACTTAGTTTCCTCTTCTTATTTTAGATAAGTAAGTGTACCAACACAGGTTTCAAGGAGACAATCTCAGTTCTGCCCCCCTGAAAAAAAGTTTTAAAATGGAAAGGGAATGTCCCCAAATCTCACTGGAGGGTCATTGTAGACTTAGTCCATTTTTCTGCATTTCTTTCCTGCTCAGACAGGGGGACCTCATAACAGAACTAAAAAGGTAAGGAACTGAAATGTGTGATTGCAGATTGTAGAGCCTTAGTGTTGTTGCTCTCCTGGCTGTGTGTTTCTCTCTGTGGAGAACATCAGGCCACAGAAACACTAAACAATTCGGGTTCATGAAGCTTGTCTCATAACTATGGATAAATTGTGATGCTGACATCAATGGTAAGAGCCCTGTAAAGAAGAGCAAACGCTGCAACAGGGTAGGTCCCAATATGGAGTGTTCGTTGACAATTTAACAGAATCACATGAATGAAGGAAGACACAAGTTCATTAACCTCATTCCAGCCAGGCCATTGGTATTTGACTGGTGGTACGGGTGCATACCAGTGATTCACGCCCCCCACCGACGCATATTTCACACCACGGCTTTCATGGTGCCTGCAGCGACTTCGACTCCTGATCTGTACACGACCTCACCTCGCAGCAGGACTCACCCTGGCAATGTCTGTTACGAGCCTTGCACCACAGGCTTCAGCGGCGTCTAAGAGCTCATGCTCTCTCCGGCCATCGGGTAGCGCTCAAGTCCACAAACCGATTCAGTCATGCGCGTACTGCTTTCCTCTGGCCATCTATTGCTTGGAAAGGACCCACGAATAGCCACAGCTAGCTCGCTGTTGAAGTGGGTACCTTCAAAATTATGGGAGTGGCTGGATTCAGGGGCCCTTGACCAGATTTGGGGCCCTTTCCCAGTCGCTTGGCGACACACTCACAAGACTCGGACATAACTTGGCACATTTTGCCCATGCCCCTCCCAGTGGAAGGCTTCCACCTGTTCTTTGGTTCTGTTTACCCAGCATGGCCCACTGCGGACGTCATGGGCTAAGCTTAAGAGCTTCCCCGGCTAACTCTGTTTTGGACCACCAAACTGTTTTTGTGCTGCCATTCTTCCTGGTGCTCCCGAGAATGAATTTCTTGCTATATAAGTCGTTGGTCTATAACAGTTCGGGAGTCGTGATGAAAAGCCTGAGAGGCGGAGGGGTGTTCCGTGCGCGCCACCATTCAGCTGAGAGGCTGTCATCTGCTCTCTGCTAAGTCTGGAACTGTTCCCATTGAGGCGTGGGGATACCAGTTCTTCTCAGACTGTGGACGTTGGTCTCTTAACAAGGCGTTCCCTCTGGAAGCGATGTAGGTGATGGGGTTGGTTTCCGTTGCGCGGTGAAACCGCTCATCCGCTCGGTGACCACCTGGTTTGGTATTTCAAAGGCACGCTGGCTGAGCCATGCTTTCGTAATACATGGTGTTGTATGTGACTTACTCGCAGTATTCAGGACTCTCTGGCGCCTCTGCTCGGCGTGAGAGTTTGAAGAGTGTGGAGGCTTGCATTTGCTGGCTAGCCTGATGTGCTGGTCACGCTATCCGGGCTGGGACTGGACGAGGATATCGCTGTCTCAGCTACATCAGGTCGTGTTCGACGAAGGGGTTACGCGGGTCCACTCCATCTCTGTTGTTGGTCTGCGGTACACGGATCGGCTGGTCGGCTTGTGGGATGCCACTCAGTAAAGCAACGTGAGTTCTGGTAGCATCTGACCTCGGCTTGACGCGCAGCGGTTGTAGCACCATTCCACATGCTCCCACAATCAATCTTGCGCCACAGCCTATCATCGCTGTGGACCTACGTTCTTCGCCCTCAATGTAGCAGTGGCGGAGCTATTAGTCGATCCTAGACGCCAACAAGTCACGACTTCTCGACCAGATATCGTTGTGACCCATAGTTCGACTGGGCAGAGTTCAGCGCACTGTCAGGGCAAATCTACAGCTTGTGACATGAAAGGGTTTAAATGGTCACTTTCGTGTACACATTAGCTGGTTTGATGAGTTGTGATGAGTCTAAACGAAGGAATTGTGATACGTGACACTTGTGCCCTGTGTCTCTCCACGCAGTAACCTCATTTCCCAGCCCACCTCATTTATTCCCTATTCAGCTCGCTAAGGGGATTTGAGAGGCTATCTGGAGCCTGGGGATCTTTGGTGCTGATGGCTGGGTGTAAGTTGCGACCCGGGTGGGGTTCTTTGGGCAGTTGCACTTTAAAATGTCCCAGCCATTACCATGTATAAAGCGAGATCTGAGCCAACTGAACTGGTCAGTGGGTGAGGCTGAGTACTGAGGAGACTGGTGAGGTAGAAGGAATAGGGTGACTGTATGGACTTTCTGGCGATCATGTAGGAGGGGTCTTGGGTTGGCCCTCGGTGTCAGGGCTTATTGTTGGTGTGCCCCCCGGGTTTCTTCTTCGAAGCTAGCGTTTTGCTTCGCTGCTGCCAGTTCCATCCATTTGGCTCCAATCTTCCCCGCCTCGGTGAGAAAAAAAATTTTATGGGTTATGTCCATCTTGTATGTACATGTTATGTCCAGGACACACCATCTCATAGCCGAATCTGCTCCATTCTGTCATCGCACGGAGGTGCAGTTTCGTCCAGGGATTTAGCATTGGTTTCCTGCCAATTCCAGGCCTCATAAATGTCTTTCCAGACGTAGTAGGCGTGTCGGCGGAAATGACACACTCAGAGAGCTGGTAATCCAACTTTTGGGATGTCCTGAACGCACTGAACGGGCATGATTCCGGGTGTTATCGCCATTGTCTGGATGACGTGGCCTTGGTTTGAAACAGTTCTAATCGTTCACTCTCGTCCTTTGGGGCATTTCAACCACCACCTCTGCTAAGGGTGCTCTGACCTGTGATCCATTCGCATAGACTATGTACTGGTCCTTTCCCAGATGAGCCTGGTACCCAAGGCAGGCCCTTTCAAAATTTTATTAAAGAAAGGCCTCGTACATCACCGACCTTGTAGATAGGGGAATTCTTGTGCTGTGAGAGAATTATCTGGCCAAAGGTTGTTAACGGGTCAATTGGCTGAGCATTTTCCTAAGCCTGCGCTAACTCCAGTTCATGCTTTCTCTCTTTTTCCCTTTCTTCTCACTTTGAGTTTTGTTGTTGTTTTCCCATGTTCTGTTCTGTTGTCTTTCCAGGTCTTGGTTGTGTTATTTATCCTCTCTCGTCTGGTGGGCTGATTTTGCTGCCTGTTCTCTTTTGTAGGCTGCCAGTTGATTTGTTCCTTTATCTTGTATCAAGCTCCATCTCTTTTTGTTTTTATTTCTAGGTCTTTGGAGTTCTTTCTCCAATGTTTTTGAGCTTGTGGTCTGCATCTAGAATTTGTGGCCTCTGCCTCCAGTTTTCGCCCAGCTCTGTTTCTTCAGGTCCTCACTGTGCGCAGTCTGGTTCTGTTTTCTTGTGTTGGGTGCCCTCTGGTGTTTATTGTCTGAACGGCTGCGCTCTCCCTGTTGTCTCCTGGGGGTTGCTAGCAACAGTGCCTTTTGTTTTTAACTTCTTCTCTCCTGGCTACCTTTCACATCGTAATTAAAACCAAAAAACACTATTGTGCATGTGTGTTTTGCTGGGTAGCTTGACTGACATCGCAGTACTATTGTTTACCGACCCTGTCGTCAACTTACATGGTCCTTGCTTAATTGCAAGCCAACGGGCAGGAGAGAAACAGAAAAAAGATTTTCTCTGGGCTCCTTTTTAACCAAAACCCTTTCTCTCTGCTTAAAGCCTTAGCAGAGAAAGAAAATAACTCTTAACTGGCTCTGGATTTTATCTTATCCCTACCGCTGGCCAACAGTGTTATAAAGCATAAGTCCAATTCCTGACCTTTAGCATCCAAAATGTGGGGTGCCTGCATAGAAACCCTCAAGCTTAATTATCAGCTTGGGATCTGATAGCGCTGCCACCAGCCAGATTCAGTGTCTGGTCACTCTGGTCTCCACAAACCTTCCTGGGGAACCCCAAGACTCAGATGCCCTGAGTCCACTCCAAAGGGAAATAACCCAGCTTCCGGCCCTGGGTACACTAGAGATTACCGTGTTTCAGTCCTTGAAAGCAAACCACTGAAGAGATAAGTTCTTCCATCCCTCACTCAGAGTCCCTGCAAATGCAAGCTTTTAACTCTAACCTGAAGAGTACTCTTCCTTCCCCGTGTCTTCTTCCTCCCACCAATTCCCTGGTGAGCTGCGGCACCCAATCCCTGAGGCCACAGGAAAAATCCAACAGGTCTTAAAAAGAAAACTTTTTCATATATAAAAGAAGAAAAAGACATAAAATGTCTCTGTATCAAGGTGAACAACAACAGGGTCATTGGCTTAAAAGAAAATAAAATGAATAAACAGCCTTATTCAAAAAGAAATACAATTTAAAAACATCCAGCAAACCTACCACACATGTAAATCACACGACAAAACAACCATAAAGCCTGTCTTTCTACCTTGTACTTACACTTGGAAACAGAAGATTAAGAAAAGCCTGGAGAACAGAGAGATCCTCTCTCAGAGCCGAGAGAGCACAAGAGACAGACCAAAGAACACACACACCAAAATTCCTCCCTCACTTGAAAACCGGGTTTCCTGATTGGTCTGCTGGTAGGTGTTTGGTTCCTTTTGTTAAACCTTTACAGTAAAAACATTAACCTAGCCTATTTTTATGACAGGAAGACACTGGGAATGAAATAGTATATTGTCTTATGTGTCTCTTTGAAGGTTGTGGTAACCTGTATCTGAACTGTTTAATGGATAGAATTACTCTGGTGCTAATTGCCAGGATGCAGGATGTTTGGGAGAAAGAGTTAAGGCCTATTGTTTTCTCAAGGCCAAAAGGGCTGGAAATTATAAAGAAACTGGGCCATGTTCTGCTTCATTCTCGGACTTCTGCATTTGGTGATTTCCAAGAGGCGGGAAACTTTTAAGCCACAATTGAGATCCCCAGTCATTGACTGGAGCCACCCTGAATATGGAAATTGGACTATAACTTACGGACTGTTTCTAAAAGGACTTTTGGCAACTACAAGCTCACCTCTGCTATGCATCTGAACCTCAAGAATTGAATTCAAGTCTGTATGTATATTGATCTTTTAACCAACACATTCTCTCTTTTCTTTTTAAATAAATTTTAGTTTAGTTAATAAGAATTGGCTAATGTGTATTTTGGGTAAGATCTAAGTTATAATTGGATCTGGGTATGGGGCTGATCCTTTGGGATTGGAAGAACCTTTTCTTTTATATGATGAAGTAAGATTTTCAGAAATCATCATCATATCTGACGTGTGTGTGTGGACGGAGGCCTGAGGCTGGGCACTTTAAGGGAACTGTGTTATTTGGACTTCTAAGTAACCAGTGAGGTGCTATAGAAGCTGTTTTTTGCTGGTGGGTAAATCTAAGTATTGGACTAACCACCAGCATTTTGGGTTGGTCTGCCCCGTTTGGTCTGCAGTTCACCTTGATTGAGTGACCTCAGCGGGCTCCCATGGGCAGCACCGTCACAGAGGCACTTTGGTGGCGGGTCCCAGGGTGGAAAGATACCCCCCCATGGTTCTTCGGGGAACTTTGGTGGCGAGTCCCAGGGTAGAAGGACCTGCCCCCCTGTGCGACTTTGGGGCACTTTGGTGGTGGGTCCAGAGGTGGAAGGACCTCCCGCTGCGGGTCTTCGGGGCACTTTGGTGGTGAGTCTTAGGGTGGAAGGACCCCCCCCCCACAGGTCTTAGGGGCACTTCGGTGGCGGATCCCTTGGCGGAGGGACCCCGTGCCACCAAATTGCCACTGAAGACCCGGAGTGGAAGAAGCTCCGGGGGCTCGGGCCATGCGAGAGTTTTCCAGGGCTCTCGGAGCGAGTGAAAGACCCCGTTCCAGGGGCACCGAAAAACTCTCGTCGGGGCCCCTCCGGGGCCTGGGGCAAATTGCCCCACTTGCCCCCCCTCTGGGCGGCCTTGTCTAAAGGCACAAGGGGTAGCAGTAAAGTGTCAAAGCCCTGCTACGCCCCAATCTGGCTTGTACAGAAACCAGATGACCGATGACATCTCTTGATTATATTCTAAAAATATAATTGTAAATCTACCTCTGTTGTAGTGGCCAGGACTAAATGGTTCTCTGTCCTGAATCTGTCATTTGTTAATTGATTCTTTGTTATGTTATTAACCCCTTGGAATTAATAACAGGCTAAATTATAAGAAACAAATGCCTGAGCGGGTCCAGAAGAAGATCTGGGTAGCAAATTTGATGCAGACATTGGAAAACATTAGGACAGAGAAATCAACACACACAAAAGGAAGAGCCAAAGGAATAATTAAAATATCGATGAAAAATAGGAAACACAGTAATGCTTAGAGCTGGTAAATGAAGGTAACATAGTCTCCATACGAAGGAAACCCTTTCCAGTTAACAGTCCCGTGACAGTTTTAGTAACCTCTCCGGATGGAGGCAGGTAAAACATTCTGATCAAATCCAATGTTACTTGCCAAGGGACTAAATAGAACAATATTCAGAAGCGACTGCACAGTATTAACCATAAGATCCAGTCAGAGGCGTTATGTGTTTTGTTTGTTTATGTTACTGCAGGTTAATCTATCAGTGTATGGAAGCAAGAAGTGTGCTGTGAAATTTGCTCTGGCTTGTTGGCGCTGTGATTACTAGGCCTGTCTGTGCCACAGGATTCCATCCGAAGAATAAGCCAGAAGATTGTTAAATTACTCAAATTTCAATACAATGAACACTCCACATAGGGGCACGAGCATAAAAACATGCTGGGTCAAACTAAAGGTCCATCTAGCCCAGTGTCCTGTCTTTTAACAATGCCCAATGCCAGGTGTTTCAGAGAAAATAAACAGAACAGGCAATGATCAAGTAATCATTGTAGCCCATTCCCAGCTTCTGGCAAACAAAGCCCATCTTGGCTAATGGCCTCTACGAATTTATCTCTTTCTTTTACAATAAAATATCGAATGGGGAACCATTGGGATGGTGCTGAATTGGTGTGGCTGTATTGAATGAATGGTGAGAACATGGCTTGACATAACTGAACTGCGAAAGAGGATTCTGGGATCAGAATCCTTCTCTTAGCATCAGGCAGAAGGCAGAGGTGAAACTGACTGGCTCCAGGCTGCATGTTTGATCAATACTGATCTTTGGGTCAGCAAATATGTCCACTTGAAACCAAACAACATGAATAGAACATCCTGAGCGGAGCATGGGCTGACCCTGTTGAAGGACATCATGCAGGGGGGTGAAGTGAATGACTGATAAGAGAGGGAATGTGAGGCAATGGTCAGTTGGCACCACTCTGCAGTCTCCTTCTAAAGTATTAATTAGGTAAAAATTAGTAGCCACACACCCCCTGGGCAGGCTTTTAAGATGTGATTCCTTTGAGGAAAAAGAGTATAAAGATCAAGCAAATTAAATTACTGTTGGGAATAGGGCAGACAGCAAGTGTGAAAAATTGGGACAGGAGGTGGGGGGTAATAGATGCCTATATAAGAAAAAGCCTCCCAAATTGGGACTGTCCCTATAAAATCAGAAGATCTGGTCACCCTAGTTGGGAATTCCTTAATTAACACTTAGAGAAGCAATGCTGTTAGAAAGAGTAGCCAAAACTCTGCTCCATGGGCTCGAGTAGGATTGTGAGCCAGAGGGGTTTCCAGGAAGCCAAGGCCTTGCCTCAGAGGAGTCTGAGACCAACCAGAGGGCTGAAGAGACCAGACCTGGAGAGAAGAATTTGTCCATAAAACTTGGTAACCACCTTCTCTGTTTGCCAAGCAAGAACTGTGTGAGGCTAGCACAGGGCCTGTTTGTGAACGAAAGGTGCACTAAGAGGAATGTATCGCTGTTAATGTAGAGTTCTTTAATGTCTAACATAGGCGTTATGTGCTTAGTGTAACCCTTTACTGCTTGTGTAATTCCTTCTCGAATAAACTGCAGTGTATGCAAGTTAATCACTGTGGACCATTTTCACTGGTATGACAGTAATCTGCTCCGCTGAGAGCCATTAAAGATCCTTTTGGGGGTAGTAGCTCCTGGTGCAAACACTCTGCTCCACTCTCCTCCCAGAGTGGGGACAGAACCCAGGAGTCCTGGCTCCCTTCCCAGTGCCCTCACACCAACCTTCACCCACGCCAGAAAGTTCCACCTGCCTTGGAGCTGAGCGCCAGGCTCACTTGCTCAGCACTCAGTATATACCAGCTCAGGGCCAGGCCTGCCTCTCCACTCCAATCCCCACACCTCTGCCCCATCTCCCCAGCCTCTCAGAGACAGGCTGGGGGTACTGGAGCCTCTGGGTGCCCCCACGAGGGGGCACTGATGCATGGAGCCAAGAGCTGGCATTGGGGCTTGGCATTAGCCCTGGGCTCATTCCCCTTGTAGAGATCAGTGCAAGGGTTAAGCGGGGCACTGGATCTTCTATCCACACATGACCCTATTGAATTCCTCTGCCCCTGGGCTAATGACCCTCCCAGCCTGTTGGAGTGTCATCCCCCTCCAGAGATGCAGCTTAACCAAGGGCACTCACTGAGTTCCTTTCATCAGCCCCGGGCCCCGATACTTCCTCCTGAGCCTTGATCTGTCAGGAGCCCCCAAACACTGATGTTCCATGGGGTGGGGGGACCCTAGAGCGGATAGAGAGGGGCCAGTGGAAGAGTCATGGGGGAATCCACAGAGCAGAGAGAAGGGCTGGGGGCAGGGTCGTGGTGGGTTCCCCAGAGTGGAAAGAGATGGGCTGGGGACCTCCTGCTGCTCCTCCAGTGCCCCCCACGTTCCCTTCTGCTTTCCCATCTCAGCCTTTCCATAGGCTTCTTGCCCCTGGGGCCCCTTACTCTGACCAGCCCCCACCCCCAAGCAGGAGGAGTGGCTGTTCCCCTTTCTGTTCCCTGCTCTGTTCCCCTCCCACTAGCCCCTTCATTCTGGGCCCCCTCACTTGCCAGGGGCTGCCCCATTGCCCACTACTCCCTCAAAGCCCTAAGAGTCATGGGGCAGACCTGGGCATCTCAGCCTCAATGGGGACATACTCCCATAGTACCCAGGGCTGTCAGCTCCCCCAGCCCTGGGAGATGGGGACTGTGGGCTGGTAGGTGTCGCTGTGTCACCTGGAGGTGAGGGTGAAGAGGCCCCTGGAAGGCTGCTCCCCATGATCCTGCCTTCTGGCTGAGGGACCTGGGTGCTGGCCAGGGCTTTCTCCAGGGCAGGATGAGAGCAGTCCTGGGAGTGGACAGCTCAGCCGCTGCTGGTGAGGAGGCATCCAGGGAGAGAAGGGACGACACCACAGCGCCTCGCCACCCACACCAGCAGGGAGCAACCAGCAATGCCGTCAGGTCGTGCCAAAAAGAGAAGTGCTGGGGGCACAGCTGGGAAAAGGTGTCAGTTCCCCATAGCAACTATTAGGTAATATTCGCCCTCCATCGACCCATCCCCCGACCACCATTTAGCCACCCGCTATCATCAATCCATCCCCCCACCATCATCTACCCATTTTCCCCACCATCTATCCATAACTCCCACCATGTATCCATCCCCCCACCATCTACCCTTAACTCCCACCATGCATCCATCCATCTCCCCATCATTGATCCATCCCACCACCATCATCAATCCATCCCCCCCATCATGAACCCATCCCCCTCACCATCATGTATCCATCCCCCCACCATGTATCCATCCCCCCACCATCATGGATCCATCCCCCCATCATTGATCCATCCCACCACCATCATCTACCCATCCCCCCCATCATCGATCCATCCCCCCATCATCAATCCGTCCCCCTACCATCATCTACCCATCCCCCCTACCATCTATCCATAACTCCCACCATGTATCCATCTCCCCACCATCTATCCATAACTCCCACCATGTATCCATCTCCCCACCATCATCGATCCATCCCCCCACCATCTATCCATAACTCCCACTATGTATCCATCCACCATCATAGGTCCATCCCCCATCATCGATCCATCCCACCATCATCATCTACCCCCACATCATCGATCCATCCCCCCATCATCACTGATCTATCCATTCCCATGCACTCTATCATCTAGTACGAATCCCCCACACAACAGCATCTATTCATCCCCTCATCATCTACCCATCCCCCACACCATCATCGATCTATTCATCCATCCCCTCCCCTGCACACCCTAACATCTATCCACCCTCCTCACACCCTGTCATATATCTAACCACTCCCACATGCCCTATCATCTCTCCCCCCCCCCCACATCATCTATCCACTCCCACAAACACCATAGAGTTAACTGTGCTGGGCTTCATTCAGCTTGGCTGGTAGCTCATTATCCCCCTCCCCCCAGCCAGCTCCTGATGACTAATCATCCTGTGGATAATGGGCGCCAGCGTGTGGGGGCGAGAACAATGGGAGGCCATGGAGGGTGAGCGCTCCCACTGTTTGTAATTACACACTGTGGCACATTGCTGAAGGAGACGGATGGCCTGCTCCCCAGGCGGTTAATGGCTGAGCGGGCTGTGCCTCTCCTGGGGGGTGAGAGCAGGAAATCAGCAAGCAATGAACCCAGAGAATCCGGGACTGGCCAGCGCCGGGAAGCCGGGTTTATGGGCTCTGGAGCTGGGGCCACCTTCCGTGAGTGCTGGGGCCTGTATGTTCCCTTGGTGCCCAGTTATGGGATCTGGCCACTGGGCCGGATTGGACCAACTGGCCCGATTCACCCAGGAACCAGACCCATGATACAAATCCCAGACTGAACCTGGCCTCACAGCATGCCAGCTGGTCTGAATGGGAATCATGATACACCAGCTGGCCTGGCCTTGACCCCATGGCATGTCCTTCAGCCTGAACTAGGCCCCATGGCATGCCAGCCAGCTGGGACTGGACCCCATTATACCCAACCTGGGCCGAGCCAGACCCCCTACACGTCCCCCACACCCCAGCCTTAGCTGATCCTATGGCACACACAAAGCCTGAACTGGACAAACCCCATGGCACACCGACTGGTCTATGCTGGACTCCACGGCACAGCAGTCAGCCTGAAACAGACCTCATGGCATGTTCATTAATGATCTAGAGGATGGTGCGGACTGCACCCTCAGCAAGTTTGCAGATGACACTAAACTGGGAGAAGTGGTAGATACGCCAGAGGGTAGGGATAGAATACAGAGGAACCTAGACAAATTAAAGGACTGGGCCAAAAGAAATCTGATGAGGTTCAACAAGGACAAGTGCAGAGTCCTGCACTTAGAACGGAAGAATCCCATGCACTGTTACAGACTAGGGACCGAATGACTAGGCAGCAGTTCTGCAGAAAAGGACCTAGAGGTTACAGTGGATGAGAAGCTGGATATGAGTCAACAGTGTGCCCTTGTTGCCAAGAAGTCTAATGGTATTTTGGGCTGTATAAGTAGGGGCATTGCCGGCAGATCAAGGGACATGATCATTCCCCTCTATTCTGCATTGGTGAGGCCTCATCTGGAGTACTGTGTCCAGTTTTGGGCCCCACGCTACAGGAAGGATGTGAAAAAATTGGAAAGAGTCCAGCAGAGAGCAGCAAAAATGATTAGGGGTTTGGAGCACATGACTTATGAGGAGAGGCTGAGGGAACTGGGATTGTTTAGTTTGTAGAAGAGAAGAATGAGAGGGGATTTGATAGCTGCTTTCAACTACCTGAAAGGGGGTTCCAAAGAGGATGGTTCTAGACTGTTCTCTGTGGTACCCAATGACAGAACAAGGAATAATGGTCTCAAGTTGCAGTAGGGGAGGTTTAGGGTTGGATATTAGGAAGAACTATTTCATTAGGAGGAGGGTGGTGAAGCACTGGACTGGGTTACCTAGGGAGGTGGTGGAATCTCCTTCCTTAGAGGTTTTTATGGTCAGGTATGATGAAGCCCTGGCTGGGGTGATTTAGTTGGGGATTAGTCCTTGTAGCAAGGTGCTGGTGCAAAGGCACCTAATTAGCTGCTGGCTTAGCCAGCCCCAATCAGGGGAAATAGATTGGGGCTGAGAAGAAGCCTGGTGCCTGGCCATTAGAACTGGTTGCACCTGTGGGCCTGAGGATTCAAGGGCTATAAAGGCAGGCTGGCTGTCAGCCAGAAGAAGGAGGAATGACCAGGGGGAGGTGGGGTCGGGTCGGGTCGGGTCGGTCGGTCTCCAGGCTAGGGCCCCTGGCCCTGCAAGCTCTGTACATCGCATAACACTCGTGATGGGAGAACATTGTGTAAATAAAGCCATGGGTGCTGCAGAAGTAGAAGCCTCCCTGAGCTTTATGGGGGCAGCCAGGAAGAGGGCTGGGAAAAGGATTTGTCACAGTTGTGCTTTTAGCAGGGGGTTGGTCTATAGGTATGGCTACACTTGCAACTTCAGAGCGCTCCCCGGGCAGTGCTTTGAAGCACAAGTATGGTCGCTGCGCCAGCTCTGGGAGAGAGCTCTCCCAGTGCTGCAGGTACTCCACCTCCCTGTGGGGATTAGCTTACAGCACTGGGAGCATGGGTCCCAGCGCTGGGGCACTGTTTACACTGCTGCTTTACAGCGCTGTAACTTGCTGCACTCAGCGGGGTGTTTTTTTCACACCCCTGAGTGAGAAAGTTGCAGGGCTGTATAGCGCCAGTGTAGCCAAGGCCTAAAGGTCCCTTACAACCCTGATATTCTATGATTCCCTTGGCCTGAACTGGTCCCACTGGCATGCTACCCAGCCTGAACTGGACAGTCCCCATGGCACTGCCCTGATCTGAACCAGACCCTTGGCACTCCGCATGGACTGCTGGGAAATGTCTGTCTGTGCTCTTTTCTGGTGGAACACTAGGTTTTCCTGCTAGAGGTCTTGTGGGCAACATGTCAGCTCCATATGGAAATGTTTGATTTCCAAGACGTTTTCAGTCTTTCCCCAACAACCCAAGTATTTTCGTGTGAGAATGTTGCTGCAGTCCGGTATGGGACCTGTAGTTTGGGCTCCCTGTGCTCTCCTTGGCCCTTGCATGCTGGGATCCCCAACTGGGCTTCAGCTCGCATGATGACCATGGTTCTGCGATGGCCATGATGCTAGGGTGGGACACCATGATGTACCATGGGAGATGTAGTCTGACTGGGGAACCTGGCTCATAAAGGCCTTCACCAATCTGGGGGGTCTTGTTGCCCTGGACACTATGGGAACATGTCCCTCTTGAGGCTAAGAAACACCCAGGCTGGCCCCATGGCCCATAGGGATCAGTGAGAGCTGCTCCCTGGACTACAATGGGCCATGGGGCAACTCGTGGGGAAAGAGAGGGCCCAGAATGCAATGTGCCCCAGAGAGAAGGGGAACAGGATTCATGAGGGCATGGGAGTGCAGTCATGAAGGACTGGGGGTGCAGAGGAGGGGAATTCTAGCATGTAGCTAGGAGAGGGTCAGGCCTCTCTGTCTAGCTCTTAAGAATTCCGTCTTCCCCACCCATTCTCATCTCAGGCCCCTCCCTTGTGGAGGGTCATGGTTTCCAGCTGATCCCCAGTCACTCCAAGGTGGAGCAATGGGCGCACTGAGAAATTCCATGTACGGCTGTGCTTTGTAAGGTGCCTATACCATCCCCCTCCCTAGTGTTAGCTGTGCAGCCTGGCCACAGGGGTCTGGGGTTTGTTCTGGCTCACACTTAGCCATGGCCCAAATTCTGCTCTTGGTGACACCTGGACAGCCCTGGTGAAGACAATTGGATGATTCATAATGACATGCCCATCTTAACTCCCAGTCCTGACTAGGAACCACTACTCCCCATCCCCTCTCAGAGCTGGGGACAGAACCCAGGAGTCCTGGCTTCCAGCCTCCCTTCTTCTCCAACCCACCAGACTCCACTCCTCTCCCAGAGCTGGGAATCCAAGAGTCTTGATCCACAGCTCACCTGCTATAACCACTAGACCCTACTCCCCTCCCAGAGCCAGGGATAGAACCCAGGCATCCTGCTCCCCAGCCCACCTGTTCTAACCCATTAGACTCCACTTGTCTCCCAGACCCAGGGGTCCTGCATCCCAGCCTAACTGCTGTGACCACTAGACCACACTCATTATCTTTCCCCGCTGCCAACAGCAAGATGGCTTAGCCATGTAATCTGTACCTGCTTCATTCTCTGCTCCTGCCCCTCGGCTCCTGGCATGGAGAGAGGTGTCCATGCATTCCCTGGAGAAGGCGCAGGCAAACCCACTCTCTGTCTGGTGGTGACACCATTGGGGCAGCCAACCCCCCCGCTGACATTAGCACTCCTGCCTCTTTCCAGTTCATTAATACTGTGGCCCTTATTGCCCCTGCTTCTTGCCAAGGGCTTTGGAGAAGAAACACAATAAATCTATTTAATATTAGTGCCCAGACAGCTGGAGGGGGAAACGGGTCTTGCCAAGAGTCCCAGCAGAGCTGGAGGTGAAAAATGGATCTATTCAGTATTATTATGCACCCAGGATTTGCTCCCGGTAAGTTACGCCCCTGAGATGTTAGGTATAAACCCCCCTGCCCTCCAGAAAGACACCATGCCACTCTTACAGGACTGAGAAGCATTTAGGGGGACCACACTGAACGCAGGTAAGAGGCAGCAGCTTTATTCCCATGGCTCGGTTCCAGCTGTTCTCATGCTGCTTTAAGAGGAGAATATTTGTGGAACCATTGGAAAGGAAAGGAACACGTCTTGGACCCTCCCCAGGTGATCTAAGTTGCAGTGTGGCTGTTAAACAGCTGACACAGCCCACCCCAACCGTGGCCGCAGTTCAGTGCTGGGAAAACGACTGTGTGGCATCGCTGCCCAACTGTTGCTCCTTACCCCAGAAGTGGCTGCATTTCAGTGCTTGATTAGCCACTGTGCTGCTCCTCCACCCAGAAGTGGGTGAACTGACTCCAGTTCCTTTCATCCCAGGATCTCAAAGTCCTTCTTTAACATGAATTCGTTCTACCTTAGAACGCCTGGGAGGTCGTCCTCATTTTAGCAATAGGGAAACTGAGACACAGAGAGGGGAAGTGACTTCCAGTGGCAGACCCTACAATACAGGAGTCACAATCCTCCCTCTAATTACTAAATCACGCTCCATCATAGGAATAGGACCAGGAATCCTGACTCCCAGCCTCAGCTGTAACCTTTAAACCACACATCCCTCCCAGAGACATCTGCTGCACCCCACCCCAGAGCTGGCCACCTTGTAATGTTTGGTGAGAGATCCATGTGAAGCATTGCTGAGTAGCTGTTAAACAGCTGCCATTCCTCACCCAGAGGCAGCTGCATTTCAGCAGGGGGGACAAGCCTGGTGTATACAGCCTGTAAGGCAATTTATGACCCTTCAGGATTCAAGGCACTAGGAAATGCAAGACATGCTTATGATTAATTCTTAGGTTTTCAATACAGTTTCTGATTTAAGTGGCCAAGGGGACAGAAATGACAAGACAGTGTCACCTGCTGTTTCCAGGACTGCTAGCACTGGGTAAGTACCAACCTGGGATTGAATTATTTTGGAAGGGCTTTGGGAAGAGTGAAAGAAGCCTGCCATGGAAAAAAGAGGGGCGGTGAGAAATATATAGAGTGTAATGAATGGGAGAGAGAAGACAGATTTTATTCACCCTGATTTTTCCCAGGGATTTCCAATGACATAGAAGGGATTTCCAATGACACAGAAAAGAAGCAAATTCAAAACTGAGCAAAAGAATTAGTATGTGGAACTCACTGGCACGGTGAGGGCCAGAGCTTAGCACGATGCAAAATAAAGATCAGCAATTTGGATGGATAATGAGAAGTTAGAATAATAAAGGTTAAAATTAGAACTGTTCAGAGAAACTTTGACAAAACCATATTCAGGCGGCATATACAGAGCCACTGAAATCAAAATGCTTTGCAATATTAGGTCAATTTCATCAGAAATTTGTTTCAGAAGAAAATGGGGGAGATGGTCCAACTAGGCCGAAAGGTGCTGTTTAAACTTTTCATTTTAAAATGACTCTTTTATGTGAAAGTATTAAAATTCTGCATGAGAATAGAAAACAACATAACAAAAAATTTTAAAAAGTCAAAATTAAATCCAAACATTTCAGTTTTGTTCAAATGAAACATTTCAATTGACCTGAAATGAATTTTTTTTTTTTCAAAATTTTCCTTCATGGAGAATTTCAAAATTGGGACATTTCTTTCCTATTCAGAACAAAGTCCTTCACAAAACAGCACTTCTGTCCTGCTCTAGTTAACGTAACCCCAAGAATCCCATTATAAACTCTCCTGCTTTGAGAGTGGTAGCCATGTTAGTCTGTATCAGCAAAAACAATGAGGAGTCCTTGTGGCACCTTAGAAACTAACAAATTTATTTGGGCATAAGCTTTTGTGGGCTAGAACCCATTTTATCAGATGCATGAAGTGAAAAATACAGGAACAGGTATAAATACATGATAGGATGGCAGTTACTTTACCAAGTTTGAGGTCAGTCTAACAAGATAAATCAATTAACAGCAGGATACCAAGGGAGGAAAAATAACTTTTGAGGTGGTAAGAGAGTGGCCCACAGTCACTATACAAAAGAATAAATGGACACAAATCTGACATCAGGAATCATAACATTCAAAAACCAGAAGGAGGACACTTCAATCTCTCTGGTCACTCAATAACAGATCTGAAAGTGGCAATTTTTCAGCAAAAAAACCTTCAAAAACAGACTCCAATGTGAAGCGGCAGAACTGGAATTAATTTGCAAACTGGATACCTTCAGATTAGGCCTGAATAAAGACTGGGAGTGGTTGGGTCATTACAAAACCTAAACTTAATTTCCCCATTGCTAATTTCTCCCTACTGTTACTCACACCTTCTTGTCAACTGTCTGTAATGGGCCACTCTCTTACCACTTCAAAAGTTATCTTTCCTTCCTTGGTACCCTGCTGTTAATCGATTTATCTTGTTAGACTGACCTCACAATTGGTAAAGCAACCCCCATCCTTTCATCTATTTATACCTGCTCCTGTATTTTTCACTTGATGCATCCGATGAAGTGGGTTCTAGCCCACAAAAGCTTGTGCCCAAATAAATGTGTTAGTCTCTAAGGTGGCACAAGGACTCATTGTTTCTCCTGCTTTGGGGTGTCTGTCTATCTTAGGGCCCCCATTACCCTAGTATCTGGGTAACTCACAGCCTTTAAACACATTTATCTTCACACAGCCCTGTAAGGCAGGGCAGTGCTCTTATCCCCATTGTATGGGTGGAGAACAGAGCAGAGACTAGACGACTTACTGTGCCTCACCTAGGGAGTTTGAAGCCAAGCAGGGAACCTGTCTCCCAACTCCCTGGTTATTGCACAAACCACTGGGCCACCTTTCCCCTCTGTGAGGAACTAGCCTGTAGGGGTGTTAGAAGGAATCTTAGAGGCAGATTACCCCAGAACAGGCACTGTCCCTTCTTCTGAAGCCACATTCAGAGGCAGGATATTGGCTCTGATCCAGGGCAGATGCTCCAAAGTAGATGGCTCATGGGACTGGAATACCTGCACCTTTCAGCTCCAGAACCCTACCAAGTGCAGTAGGGACTGAACACCATCATTTCCTTGGGGACCTGCGTGAAAGGACATTGGGGGTTCTTAGCCCACTTCCGAGAGTCTCAGGTACCTGACTTCCCACAGACAGTCCATCTAGCTGTTGGCCTCTGGCTTGATGGATGTTGGTTTTGACCTAAGAAGCCCTAACCAGCCTGGGACCTGACTACCTGGACGGCATCTCTGCCCCGAGAGGTACTGCCAGTTCTATCTGCAGAGATGCCTGAACCAGTGATAGGAGAGCAAGGGAGTTGCTGGCAGCCTGTTTGCACTTCCTGCCTTGGTCGGGAAGAGCCTGAAACCTTCAGAGAATGCTGCTAGGTCATTCTTCAGTGACAGGCAGGGCCAAGCAGGCTGGGGGACCCTGCTGGATGCTCTGTGGAGGACTTAAAGGAAAGGTTGTTAGCATTGTGGCTACTGAGCTATCTGACTTTAGGGGAATTGAGAGCAGGGAAGATCAGCTCCAAGGATCAGCTGGCCCAGAATCCTGTCTCTGAAGGTGGCCAATGCCTACTGCTTCAGAGAAGGTATAGGAACCCCACAGTGATGGGATAATCTGCCCCCAGAAAAGGCTCCTCTGCACCCCAACTAGAGAGATTGCCACCAGGTTTTATATCCCTCCATACACTCATTCTTTAAGCATTGTGACTGGGCCCCCCAGACGGAACTCCCCTCTCAGCCCTGGAGGGGTGGCTGGGCCAGGTCAGATTTAAAAGCCCATCAAGGAGGACAGCTGAAGGGATTAGCACCTAGATGCCACACAGATGGGCTGAGAGAGAGAGAGAGAACAACACAGTGAAAAAAAACAAAAAAAGAGATTTTATACAGATCAGATAGATTAGATCAAATGGATGGATAGATTAGAGAAGACAGACAAATACATTAAAGATAGATACTGTGTGGGAATAGATAGATAGATGATGTGCATGGGGATGTATAGATGTAGTGGGAATCTTGCACTGCCACTACCTCCGCTAGCCCTAGTCTGTGAAAATGATTAGGGGGCCAGAGCACATGTCTTATGAGGAGAGGCTGGGGGAGCTGGGGTTATTTAGTCTGCAGAAGAGAAGAGTGAGGGGGGGTTTGATAGCAGCCTTCAACTACCTGAAGCGGGGTTCCGAGGAGGATGGAGCTCGGCTGTTCTCAGTAGTGGCAGATCTCAGAACAAGGAGCAATGGTCTCAAGTTGCAGTGAGATATTAGGAAAAACTTTTTCACTAGGAGGGTGGTGAAGCACTGGAATGGGTTACCTAAGGAAGTGATGGAATCTCCATCCTTAGAGGTTTTTAAGGCTTGGCTTGACAAAGCCCTGCCTGTGATGGTTTAGTTGGTGTTGGTCCTGCTTTGAGCAGGATGTTGGACGAGAAGACCTCCTGAGGTCTCTTCCAACCCTAAGCTTCTATGATTCTATGAATAAAAAATGCCCCTGCACAGCTGTCAGCACTTCTGCCTTGGGCTAGAACAGGGATAGGCAACCTATGGCATGCGTGCCGAAGACGGCACGAAAGCTGATTTTCAGTGGCACTCACACTGCCCGGGTCCTGGCCACCAGTCTGAGGGATTCTGCATTTTAATTTAATTTTAAATGAAGTTTCTAACATTTTAAAAACCTTATTTACTTTACATGCAACAAAAGTTTAGTTATATATTATAGACTTATAGAAAGAGACCTTCTAAAAATGTTAAAATGTATGACTGGCACACGAAAACTTAAATTAGAGTGAATAAATGAAATCCTGGCACACCATTTCTGAAAGGTTGCCGACCCCTGGGCTAGTATCTCAGCCAGAAAGCAAGGCCACCCAGCCACTGCCTGCCTCTGTTAATCTCCCTTTGATTTTAGCATTGCAGGTGCTCTCTGGCCCAGCTGTGGCTGATACAGGTAGGTGGACTGCAGTCGCTCCTCATTTCCACACATGCAGCAGAGGGGTATTAGCTGTGATGTGTGTTTGTCTGTGTTCGCAGGGGGGAGGGTGCTGGGGGCCAGTCATTACTCCTAAGTCCAGGCAGGTGCATGGTTTGGGATCCCCACCAGGGAGCAAAATGGATGAGAGGCAGCAAGTGAAACTGGCCAGTGTGGGGTCAACCTCCAAGTGGAACTGAATGCACTCCAAGGGAGTGATCTCTGTGCCCCCAGGAGCTCCTTGGACTGAACTCTGGGCAGAACATCTCCTCTTGCACTCCCCTGCTCTGCCTGTCTCCTGGATCGCTAAGCTCCATCCCATCCTGTCCAAGCCTCCATCTCCTCTCATCTTAGCTATTGTGGCTCCTTCCTCTATGCCCCACCCAAGCTCCAGTGAGGGCAGGATGCTGTTGCCACCTACTGCCATGTATAAAGAGGGGTGACCACATCACCCCAACCCTCAGCAGCCCCTCCCAGCTCCCTGCTCACTTCAGGCACAAGTTCCACCCCATCTGACAGAAACTGCCTCTCTACCTATCCCCTTCCCAGCTCCCAAGACTCATCTAGCCCTAGTCTGCGCTCTGCTCCTTTCCCACTGCACTGTGGGTATGAGCACCTCTTCCTGTGCAGCTCCCACTGTCCTCAGCCACATCCTTCTCTCTGTTTCTCCATGGCTGCTATCAAAGTAACAGATAGAGGCCTCAGTGAGAACTGGGGGCGCATTGTGCTGGGCACTGCATGAGCACTAAGAGTCAGTCCCTGCCCTAGAGGCACAATGCTTGGCTTCTAGTACCACAGGCAGATGAGTGCAGCATTGGAGCTGTGGTGATGTGTAGACGCAGACAGGATAGATGCACATATTGCTTATGTAGGGAGACAGACAAGATAAATACACAGATAGCCACTATAGGCAAGATAGATAGGGAGATAATGCAGTGTTGTTGTAGCCATGTTGGTACCAGGATACTAGAGAGACAAAATGGATGAGATGAAGTCTTCTGGTGGAGAAAGAGACACACTTTCGAGCTACGCAGAGCGCTTCTTCGGGTCTGGAAAAAGGAATCCGAGTGTCACAGCTAAATGCAAGGTGGGACAAAAACCAAAACCACCCTATCACAGGTGAGTGAACACTCTTCACAAGGCCGTCACTCCGTATCTGACCTGTCAGTCCTCGTCCTCAAAGGGAACCTGCACAGCGCCTTCAGAAGACTGCCTGCAAGTTTAACTTTACTAGACACTAAAGTCATGGACTTCACTGATACTGGTTTTATGATTCATTACAACAATCTGTAACCCACCAACCCACTTTGTCCTATAACTGCAGGTATTAATTGCCCACTAATGTGTGCTTATTCCCTTTGCTAAACAATCTGTCCCAACTTGCATTTAGCTGTGACATTCTGATTACCTATTCCAGACCTGAAGGGCTCTTGTGTATCTCAAAAGCTTGTCTCTCACCAGCAGAAGTCGGTCCAATAAGAGATATCACTTCACCCACCTTGTCTCTCTCATATCCTGGAACCGACATGGCTACAACTAAGTTGTAGACAGACAGGCAGCTGGTTCTCCACATGACACTGTTCAGTATCCTCCTGTGTCTCCTCAGATACACTCTTGTACCCATATGGACCCAAGTTCGGAGACAGAAGAACCCCCAAGGCAGACGATGGGGCGTCTCCTGAAATCCCCATCTCCGTGCGCTTCTCCTTCTACAACAGGAGTTACCGCTCTCTTTACGTAAGTTGCATGTCACATCTGCGTGGGAGTGTCTCCTCAGCAGCCCAAACCCTAGGAAGATCCACTGGCAGGCTCTTTGGTGGTCTCTGAGAAATGAATGGATGGGGTCTCAGTCTAGTTCTTAGTGCGCAGGCATCAGTATCCCCCAGTCAACATAGAATGGCCTCCTGGCTTAACCAATGCAGAGATCACATGGATGGAATGAGCTAGGAAGGCTGAACTACCTGCCCTCCAGGGATGGGGTGCTTAGAGGGGGCAGCAGTGAGGTCTAGCCACCAAATGCCTTTCTGTAGCCAGTAAAAAAAGTCTGCACAAACAGGCTGCAACATCCACTGAGTGCAGTGGCAAGGACCACGTAAGAATATAAAAAGCTAAGCTGCTACACAGAAGAGCGTAGGGGACAGAGAAATCAGTATGTTTGGGGATGGATACTTAGACAGACAAGATGGGTGAGGTAATATCTTCTATTGGACCCATTTCAGTTGGTGAGAGAGGCAAGCTTTCAAGATTACACAGAGCTCTTCAGGTCATAATATATTATTAAAATATATATATATAAAAGATATTACCTCCCCCACCTTGTCTCTCTATTCTGGGACCAACACAGCTACGATACTGCATACAAAATAGACAGACAGACTGACTGATCAATCGATCAGTGACTATGGGGAATGGATATGTGTGGTGATAAAAGATAGACCCTCAGCTCCTTTCCCACCCCCAGGTGAACAATAATGGTGTGGTGTCGTTTGGCGTCCCTGTGAACCAATTCACACCCGATTCTTTCCCACTGACCGATGGGCGGGCCTTTGTGGCGCCATTCTGGGCAGATGTGGATAACCGCATCACGGGCGAGGTGTTTTTCCGGCAGAGCCGAGACCCGCAGCTCTTGCACAGAGTCACGGCTGACATCAACGCCTACTTCCCCCATGAAGAGTTCACCGCGGCCTGGCTCTTTGTGGCCACCTGGGACCGCGTGACCTTCTATGGCTCCAAATCCTCCAAGGTAAAGTACCGGGGGGCTTGGTTATAGTGGAGTGGGGAAGGCCAGGAGCCAGGCTTCCTACGTTCTACTCTACCTCTAGGAGGGCAGTGGGGTATAGCAGTTAGACCTGGAGGGGGCTGGGAGTCAGGACTCCTGGGTTCTTTCCCCCAATTTGGGAAAAGTGAGTCTAGTGGCTAAAACAGCAGGGACACGGACTCGTGGGTTCTAGTGCCAGCTATGGGGATGGAGTCGGGTGTAATGGTTAGAGCAAAGGGACTGGGAGTCAAAACTCCTAGATTCTATTTCTCTCCCCATCTCTGGGAGTGCGTGGTCCAGTGGCTGAGCTCAGTGGGAGCGGCAGGAGTGGACTTGTGTTTATCTTGAATCCGTATTGTGCAATGTCTAGCTGTGAATAGTGTGAGCCTTTGGCAGGGTCTGCATGGCTCAGTGGCTCCACTGAATGGGTGGCTCCTTACACCCTCCCCTGTACTACCTCAGCCAGGGGATGTGAGCTCTCCAGGAAAACTGGTCGGAAACAGGGATTTTGCTAAAGCCAGCTGCTGGGTCACAGCTGGAATTCTCACAGCAACTGAAAGGGGAGGTGAAGGTGGTGCTTTGGGGCCAGATCCTTAACTGGGGTGAACTGGCACTGCTATCTGGAAATTCATGCTGATTTACACTCGTTGAGCATCTAGCTCTCTATGACCTCCTACATTAATGTGCATTAAACAAATGCCTGTTTAAAATTAAACACACAATAAATGTCTTGATAAATCTTCATTAAATACAATGAAACCAGGTTGCAGAGCTCCTCGGGCCAGAGACCTAAAATGTGCCTGAGCACAGGGCTCAATGCTCTTATCACTCACCCTGGGGTAGATCAGGAGTAACTCCACTGAGTATAATTGAGATACTCTTGATTTATATGAGCTGAGATCAGAATCTGGTTCATAACTTCCAAAATATTCAACAGTTGTTTCACTGAATAACTCATTATTCCCATCTGGTGGCCTGTTTGGTGGCTTGTCTGGAGTGAGTGTGGTGGTTCTCAGCACATCTCTTAGGGGACCGGCATTGACATGACAACCTGCCCTTCCCTGCCACTAACACTAATTTAATCCATTCATTGTAGGAGGATAACTCAGTGTTTTGAGCATTGGCCTGCTAAACCCAGGGTTGTGAGTTCAATCCTTGAGGGGGCCATTTAGGGAACTGGGGTAAAAATCTGTCTGGGGATTGCTCCTGCTTTGAGCAGGGGGTTGGACTAGATACCTCCTGAGGTCCCTTCCAACCTTGATATTCTATGATTCTATTATCCACCTCAGCAAAGAGACCAAGCATTGATTAGTCCGTGGCACCTGAACTTCCTTCCCACACAAGCGAGGGTCAGGGATGAACATGGGACTACACCTGGCATGTGGAGAGAAGAGCTTGGTCTTAGGTGCTGGTTTGTGAATTTTCACCGATTATCTCCCTCGCGGTGGCTGTAATGTTGTAGGTGAACACCTTCCAGGTGGTTCTAACCACCGACGGTGACCTGTCCTTCATCATGCTGCACTACAGTGACATCCAGTGGACAACAGGGGTGGCAAGTGGTGGGGACCCGCATACTGGATTGGGGGGCATCCCAGCTCAGGTAAGTCTCGCCTCATTCCTCCAGGCTGGAAAATTGGGAGGCTGAGAAGGTGTGTTTAGCACATATGGGTAACACTTTCAGTGGACATAGGCCTAGAAGAGTCATCTCTCTATTATGGGAGGCAGCGTTTGTCTCTCTATCCATCCATCCATCCATCCCCATACACTACCATGTGTGTAGCTACCTACTGGACTCACAAACCCCTATTACCTTAGTACTAGTGATTAGGAAAGGAGACTAAGATCCAGGCCCTGAGTTCTAGTTTCACCAAAGCATGTGAGTCAGGAATCCTGAGTTCTTGGAGTCTATTCCCAGCATGGGAGGCAGTAGGGTCTAGTGGGTCAGAGCAGGGGGCTGGGAGTCAGGATTCCTGGGTTCAATCCCAGCTCTAGTAGAAGAGTAGGGGTCAGTGGTTGAAGTGGGAGGACTGGGAGAGCCTTTGTTTGTATTTGTAGCTGTTGGAGTGAACTGTAGTTTAGTGGTCACAGAAGTGATGAGTCATTACTCCTGGGTACTTTTCCAGTTGCTGGGACCCACTGCAGTGCTCCTGTTCCGGGACAGTGGTACAAAAACTGATTCTCCCGATGAGCCTGGTGGCCTGCAGATGCCCCATCATGGATGCCTGGCACTGCCAGGACTCGTGTATCCTGTGTTCTGGCTGCCCATGGAGCTGGCTCCACAACACTGGAGTCATGTCTCTCTCTGGCACAAACAGTTGCCACCTTCCTTTGATCCTGTTCCTGTTCATTCCCCTCTCAGGCTGGATTTAACAGTGGTGGATCCAAAAATTACTTCAACATCCCTGGCTCACGGACCCCAAGCATCCTGAAGATCAGTTCAATGAGCAACATCAAGAGCCCGGGGCGCTGGGCCTTCCAGGTGGACCATTTCGCTGTGCCCAAAGGCTGTGTCTACAACGGTACGTAGCAGAGGCCGCAGCACTGCCGTCCAGTTGGGGGTGGCAACATCTCTCTCACATCAGTATATTACAGCCTGCACCTTGCACTTGCTTTGGCTAAGCCCCCTGTCTCTTCTCATCTCTGATCCACACACCCCACTTTGACCCCATCAAGGATTTCCGTGAAGCGTGTAAGCCTGGATGCTCTGGGCCTTTGTCTAAGTCTCTCTCCCAGGCACCCTAACACCTCCCGACCCGTTCCCTCACCAATCCCATCCCTCTCCCGGCACCTTCCTCCCATCCCATCGCTCACCCCATCTCTCTGTTACCTTCCAGCACATCTCTCTTTCTAGCCCCAACCTTCTCGAGAACCAGCCTTCCAGGCCCTCTCTAGCAAACAACTCTGATATGCCCTATCCTTCTGTCTCCCTTCACCTAGGCCCAGGCAGCTGCTGCCTGCCTCATCTGCCTGCCCAGATGGGCACAGACTCACATCTCCTGCTCTCTCTCTCTCTCTGCAGCCAACTTCCTGCCCCCCGGCACTTTCTTCTGGAGTGACCAGACGTGCAAGCGCCGGTGCCAGTGCATGTATGGGGAGGACGGGGTGACATGCCATGAAAGGGGTTGCTCCCTGGATGAGGCCTGCCACCCAGCCTCCTGGTACCACGTGTGTCAGCCCATCAGCCGAGCAGCCTGCCAGGCATGGGGAGGGCGGCACTACAGCACCTTCGATGGGCGACTCTACCACTTCCAGGGGGCCTGCACCCACATGCTGTCACAGATGTGTGCCCGCCCGCATCTCTCTGGCCTAACACCATTCCGGGTGGAGGCAGAGAGTGAGGAGCCAGAAGCGGCACAGGGGGCACCCTGGACCCGCCTTGTCCGGGTGACAGTCTATGGGCAGGACATCGCCATGGCCAGGGGAGCCACTGGACACATCACGGTGAGTTGGGGGCTCCATGACATAAGCCTAGCCCCAGCGTAACTGCTCTGTCTTCATACTCCCACAGCCCCCTAGCAACACAAGCCGCCCCCATGTTCACTGCCCCGTGCCCCTCCACCCCGGCCCCTTCCGTACTACCCCCCGGTGCCCTCCCGCCCGCCTCTCCCGTACTGTCCCCCAGTGTCTCTCCCGCGTCCAGCCCCTCCCATACTGTCCCCAGTGTCCCTCATGCCCCAGCCCTTCCCTACTGCCCCATGTGCCTCCCATCCCGGCCTCTCCCATACTACCCTTGGTGGCCTCCTGCTCCAGCCCTCCCGTACTGTCCCCAGTGTCCCTCCCTCTCCAGCCCTCCCCTACTGCTCCCCCAGTGCCCTCCCGCTCCACACCTCCATCTGTCCCCCAGTGCCTTCCGCTCCACACCTCCTGTACTGCCCCCCAGTGCCTCCCCCCAGCCCCTCCCCTACTGACCGCAGTGTCCCTCCCATTCCAGCCCTCCCGTACTGCCCCCGGCGCCTTCCCGCCCCAGTCCCTCCCTACTGCTCCCCCAGTGTCCTCCCGCCTCCAGCCCTCCCGTCCTGCCCCTGGCGCTCTCCCGCCCTGCCCCTGGCTCCCGTTGCCGCCCCCAGTGCCCTCCTGCCCCAGCCTCTCCCGTACTGCCCCTAGTGCCCTCTTGCCCCAGCCCCGCCCTGTCCCAATCAGGATTTAGCTCCTCCCTCTCTCCTTCCAGTTGCTGTTGCCAGCGAACGGGAGGGGCAGGAGATCCCCACACTGCTCCCCTCAGTGCCGTCCCAGCCCTCTGCTCCAGCCTCGCGCTGCGGCCGTTGGGCTCTCCCAGCTGCGCACACGCAGAGGAGATGACAGGAAAGACGCAGGAAAGAACTGAGCGTTGTTATCATGCCCTCACCCCCTCTCTTCTCCCCTCTTCGCCCCCTTCCCCGTCACCTACAGCCCCTCTCACTTGCCTCTCAGCCCCCCTTGCTTAGCTCCTCCTCTCTGCCCCACATCCCTTTCCCCCAGCCCGTTCCTACCTGCCCTCGCCCCACCCCAGCTCTCAGGACACCTAAGTACTCCACTGGGAAGACACTGGCGTAGGGTCACAAATCCACAGGATCTCTGCTAGGCCCCAGCTTTTAAACCATCCCTTGAAGGAACCCCATCACTGTGCCAGCCCACACTTCTTTAGGGGCAGGCCATGACCGAGCCTCAGGGCTCCAGCCCTCCTGCTTCATGCCGGGAGCTCTGGCCAGTGAGTCCAACTGAGGCAACTCCTGGTCAGAAACTTCTACCCTTTCAGGACCAGTGCACCTCAGTGAGTGTCTGCAGTGTGCCATGCAGCCCTTTTATATCAGAGCCGGGTTTATTAATCAAACTGGAGCCCAGCACTGAAGTCGTCAGCTCTAGTGCAGAGAGGCAAAAGTGGAGGCAAAAGTCTGGCCAACATCAGGGCGCTGCAGAATCCATTTTGGCTTGGGCTCCCTCCGTTGTCAGTCCCAGCCTGTGTCTTTCCAAAGCGCAGCTCTCAGACAGCTACCAGACACCCTTTGGTCCACTGATCTCCTCCTAGCAGGACTCCTGCTAAATTCACATGTCTCATCAGCCAGAGTTTCCCTTTGTTAGGTGTCCATTGTTCAGTCCTTGGTTCACCATTGTCTTTTGGAGCCTCTATTAAAATGGGTCAGTTTCAGCCAGTTAACGGCTATTCCTGCCACCACAGACAGTTTAGTGACACAAACACTTCACATCTCCTGCTCTGTCCCAATAGCAGCACTTTTCCCTAGTCAAGGAAGTCATTGCAGGCATATCACGGAGAAAATATTACATAAAATACCACATTGTCCCAGAGGTAAAGTGCAGCTGTTTGGCAAGAGATTATTTTCTCCCAAGTATCTTTTTTCTCCGTCAAAGAACAGGAGTACTTGTGGAACCTTGGAGACTAACAAATTTATATTCAGCATGAGCTTTTGTGAGCTACAGCTCACTTCTTTGGATGCATAGAATGGAACACGCAGACATGAGAAATTTATGCATACAGAGAACATGAAAAGGTGGAGTACGCATACCAACAGGAAGAGTCTAATCAATTGAGATGAGCTATAATCAGCAGGAGAAAAAACTTTTGAAGTGATAATCGAGATGTCCTATAGAAGGTATGAGGAGAACTTAACATAGGGAAATAGATTCAATTAGTGTAATGGCCCAACCACTCCCAGTCTCTGTTCAAACCTAAGTTAATTTTATCTAATTTGCATATTAATTTGAGTTCAGCAGTCTCTCTTTGGAGTCTGTTTTTGAAGTTTTTTTGTTGTAAAATTGCCACCTTCAAGTCTGTCACTGAGTGGTTAGAGAGGTTGAAATGTTCTCCGACTGGTTTTTGAATGTTATGATTCCTGATGTCAGATTTGTGTCCATTTATTCTTTTGCGTAGAGACTCCAAAGAGAGACTGCTAAACTCGAATTGCTGAACAAGAATGATGTGGAAGTATTGGAAAGAGTCCAGTGGAGAGCAACAAAAATGATTAGGGATCTGGAGCACATGCTTAAGAGGACAGGCTGAGGGAACTGGGATTGTTTAGTCTGCAGAAGAGAAGAATGAGGGGGGATTTGATAGTTTCTTTCAACTTCCTGAAAGGGAGTTACAAAGAGGATGGATCTATAGACTGTTCTCAGTGGTACCCAATGACAAAACAAGGAGTAATGGTCTCAAGTTGCAATGGAGGAGATTAAGGTTGGATATTAGGAAAAACTTTTTCACTAGGAGCGTGGAGAAGCACTGGAATAGGTTACCTGGGGAGGTGGTGGAATCTCCTTCCTTAGAGGTTTTTAAGGTCAGGCTTGACAAAGCCCTGGCTGGGATGACTTAGTTGGAGTTGGTCCTGCTTTGAGCAGGGGGTTGGACTAGATGACCTCCTGAGGTCCCTTCCAACTCTGAGATTCTTTGATTTTGAGTTGAACAGGAGTTAATAAAAAAAGCAAACAAAACAGAGTTTTAAACAGTCTCAATGAAATTTTCTTCCCCTCTCAATCAGTCTGGTTTACTAGCATGGGGTCTCTAATGCCATAATCCTCTGTTTTCTGCTTGACCATAGGGTCTTTCAGGAAAAAAACAGGTAAGCACAACCTGGATTTCTAATGTAAATTAAAAAAAATCCAGTCCTAAAAACAACCCTTTCAGGTGTTTAGATGCTATATATTCATAGATTTTTCTGGCTAGAAGGATGGTCCCTTATGATCATTAAGCATGGCCTCAGAATTTCACCCATTGATTGCTTCTTCAGTCCTATAACTTTTGGTTAAGGTGAGCGTATATGTTTAAAAGAGATGTCCAGTTTTAATGTAAAGATTCTTAGCGATGGAGCATTGCTAGGTCAGTTGTTCCAATAGTTAATTCCCCTCACTGTTAAAAAAAAAATGCATCTCATTTCCGCTCCGAATTTCTTTCTCTTCAGCTTCCAGCCATTGATTCTTATTCTGCCTTTTTGTCTGCTGGATTAAAGAGCCCTCTTCTCTCGGAAATCTGCTCCCCATGTAGATTCTTAGAGATTATAAGGCGGGGCCATGAGGAGAAATAAGCTAGTAAGCATGATCCTCAGCTGTTGTAAATCAGTGTAGCTCAGCTGAAGGCAATAGAACTGTGCAGATTTACAGCAGCTGAGGATCTGGCCCAATGCCTCTAGAGTACTTTATAATGAAGATCACTAGAGAAGAGCCCAGTGTTTTATTGTCATCAATCCCCTGCTAGGTGAATGGGATAAAGTCTCTCCTTCCGGTCACTCTTCTCAATGGCAAGATCCAAGTGCACCAGAATGGCTTCTCTGTGAAAGTTGCTACTGATTTTGGGGTGGAGATTTCCTATGACGGGATTCAACGTGTGGAGGTCACCGTACCCTCGACTTACCGTAACTTCACCTGCGGCCTGTGCGGGACACTGACTGGTGACCCCTCCGATGACTTCCAGACTCCAAATGGCATCTTAGTCACATCAGCTGCTCTCTTTGCCACAAGCTGGCAGGTGAAGGGTGAGAGGCGCCAGTGTGCGGAGGACCAGTTGCTGCCTTCTTGTCCCAGTGCTGAACAGGCTCTTTATTCTGGCCACGACTACTGCGGCATTATGAAAATGTCTCCAGGCCCCTTCGCAGCCTGCGCTCAGGCCCGATCCCATGCAGGCTTGGTGGAAAACTGTATGTATGACCTCTGCATGTCCAGGGGGAATCGGACTGTGCTGTGTGGGGTTCTCCGTGCTTACACCGAGAGCTGCCAGGCAGCCAACATCACTGTTGGGCAGTGGAGAACAGACCAGTTTTGTGGTGAGTAAAATCTTTACAAATCTTTAGCTAACCATCTTGTGTGTAAAGGATCTTAAGCACGTATGTGGCCTCCGTTACTGCAATTACTCCATTACTGATTGCCTCACAATCTTCAGTATATTTTTTTCTCACGGTACTTCTGTGAGGCAGGGCACTGCTATTCCGTAGATAGAGACCCGAGCCACGCAGACACTCAGGCTATGTCTACACCAGTGGTTCCTAAATTTTTGTACTGGTGACCCCTTTCACATAGTACACCTCTGAGTGTGACCCCCCCTTATCAATTAAAAACACCTTTTTATATATTTAACACCATTGTAAATGCTGGAGGCAAAGCGGGGTTTGGGGTGGAGACTGACAGGTCATGACCCTCCATGTAATAACCTCACGACCCCCTGAGGGGTCCTGACCCCCAGTTTGGGAACCTCTGGTCTACACTGCACCACAATATGGACTCCGGAGGTGTGAATTGTAGAATACACCAAATTGTTGCATTTCAGTTGCCCCATGTGGATGCTGCTGGGGTGGACTAAAAGTTACCTAGTTCACTTTAATATATTCGTCTCTCATACAGGCTGTGCTAGCGTGAACTAGTTACCCTTTAGTTCATGCCAGCAGCATCCACATGGGGTAGTTAGAGCACAGCACGCTAGAGTGCGCGGCAATTCTCACCCCTATAGGCCAAAGTCCGCCCAAGGTCACACAGGAAATACCCTTTGAGCCTAATTCTGATCCCATTTCCACACTGGCTCCAGGGGAGTTTCTTCTGATGTATGCAGCTGTGAGATTAGAACCAGACCCTTTGTTTACTTGTCTGATTCCACTTACTTGGGGTGGGAGAGCCAATAAGAAATAAAATTATTGGTGTAATTATTGCTAACAATTTCATCTGTATTGGAGAGGAAGGATGGACCCCTTGGGCAAGGTACTGAACTGGGGTCTGAGTTCAATTCCTGCTCTGCCACAGACTACCTGCGTGACCTTTGGCAAGTCTGTGTGCCTCAGTTCTCCCTCTGTAAAATGGTGGTAGTAATCCTTTTCCCCATCTGTTGTCTATTTAGGTTGTAAACTCTGATGCAAGGACTGTTTCTAACTATTCTTAGAATCTGGACAGTGTTTAGCACAGCAAGGCCCTGCTCTTGGTTCACGTGTCTAGATGCTACTTTAATACAAATAGTAAATAACAATAACAACAGGATTTTTTCGGGATGTATGTCATTCCCAGTAGAGTACAATAGGTCCGCCCAGTACCAATGTAATTTTTGCTGTCTAATGATCTGGGTTATTTCCTGAAACTATATAATTAATTTTCATTATTTGTACTCCACCTGTTATCACCTATAAACATTTAAATCTCATAGTAAATGTATATACGTTGCTGTCAAACTTTAGGATAAAGTTAAATGTATAAATGGCTTTGTCAAGGTTCCCTCCCCACTCTGAACTTTAGGGTACAGATGTAGGGACCTGCATGAAAGACCCCCTAAGCTTATTTACCAGCTTAGGATAACAGTAAGCTCCCACCACCAAGCGTGTTCCAAATCTTAGGGGAGAGCCACTTGGAACTCTGCCTTTCCCCAAATATTTCCCAAGTCCCTAACCCTCCACCCTTTCCTGGGCAGGAAATCCACCCTCCCAAGTCCTTACACCCCTTTTCCTGAGTAGGCTTGAGAGTATACCCTCACCTCACCAATTAGTCCTGGTGAACACAGATCCAAAACCCTTGGCTCTTAAAACAATGAAAAATCAATCAGGTTCTTAAAAGAAGAATTGTAATTAAAGAAAAAGATGAAAGGAATACCTCTGCGAGATAGAATGCAAGATAATCTCACAGACCGATTCAAAATACAGACAGTTTCCCTCTGGGCAAAACTTTAAAGTTACACACAGAACCCAGTTTTATCCTCCCTCTATTTTTCAAAAGAAACCACAAATAGAAAATAATAATCTAATACATTCCTTCTCTAGATTCTCACTACCCTACAGGAGTGGGATGGCTCCTTCTTTCTCTGTGTCCAGCAAAAAGCACACACTCTGCACAGACAAAAGACTTTTTCCCCTTTCAGATTTTAAAGTATCTTGTCCCTTTATTGGTCCTTCTGGTCAGGTGTCAGCTAGGTTATGTGAGCTTCTTAACCCTTTATAGGTCAAAAAGGAATTAACCCTTAACTGTATGTTTATGACAGGCTGACAAAAAGTTAATACATGATTTGGTATTATAAGCATGTTACAGACATGACCAGTATGAGTTGTTCTATCCAGGAGGTCAGACTAAATGATCTCATGCAGTAGCTCTCAAACTTTTTTACTGGTGACCTCTTTCGCACAGCAAGCCTCTGAGTGCAACCCCCCCTGAGAAATATATAAAAAAGTGTTTTTAATTTAACCATTATAAATGCTGGTGGCAAAGCAGGGTTTAGGGTGGAGGCTGACAGCTCACGACCCCCCCAGGTAATAACCTCATGACCCCCTGAGATCTAATGGTTCCTTCTGGTCTTAAAGCTATGAAACAGATAGACGGTTATATGTAGTCTGTTAACCAATGGAACTCTTTGACAGTCATTTGGTCATTTATTAAAACATCTATTAATCATTTATTAACTATTTTTAAATTGAACCTTAATATAAAGTGTGACCTATTATTATCTGATTCTAAATAGATAAGTACATATGTGGCTATGTACTTTAATTATGATCTGCAAGATTCTGCCAGTTAAGAATAAAGAACAGGAGTACTTGTGGCACCTTAGAGCAGTGGTCCCCAACCTTTTTCATCTGGCGCCTGCCAGACAATGAGTTATGGAGGACTGTGGTGGTGGACGAGCAGCCACCGAAATTCCGCTGACAAGCGGCAACGTCAATAGGCGTTGCTGCTGAAATGCTGCTGACAAGCTTCATCATCCAGAGGCATCTCCGCTAAAATACTGCTGAAAATTGGTGGCATTTCAACGGCGACACTTTTGGATGATGCAGCTTGTCAGCGGCATTTCAGTGGATGCTCATCCGCTGGTCAGTACGTGGGCTCACTTAGATGCCCCGGTGGGCACCGCATTGGGGACCCCTGCCTTAGAGACTAGCAAATTTATTTGAGCATAAGCTTTCGTGGGCTACAGCCCACTTCATCAGATGCATCGTTAAGAATATGATGCTATAATATAGCTTATTTCCATAACCAGATCTTCAGCTAGTGTACATTGACATTGGTCCAGCCCCCTAGATTTCATACAAAACTTACCTTGAAGTTTCTTGTCCAGTTCCACCTCATGCTGGGAATTACCTGGACCTCCTGGAGGTTATAATACCTTGTCCAGAGAAGGGTTGGAGATGCTTTAGAACAGGGGATGAGAAAGCAGAATAGTTTGTGGGGAGAATGGTTGACCCCAGAGGGGAATGCTGCAGTCTCGGAGAGCGGGATGTGATTTTTTTTGTCAGAAAGGGAGGCTGAAGCAGAGATAAAGCGAAGAATGGAAGAGAGTCAGGGATCTGCAGGGGAGGCATGTAACCCTGGGACAGCAGAGATGGCATGGTGCTGTGTAGCCATCTGTCACTGGATCAGGCATGGACAGAAGTGACCAAAGGACATGGCGTCAAATCCCAAATGTGTGTAAACCTATGCTGGGTGGACAATACCTGCCTCTCACAGATACCTGAGGGCTCTGTCTTTTTCCCACACTTGGCCAACATAGCTGGTAATGCCAATAATGCCTCATTGAATTGTATGGTATGGAGCTGTCATGTTTCAGGTGGGGGACAGGGACAGCATGGGAGATAGCATTATCCTTCCCTAGGGCGAGGAGGAGATAGAAAAAGGTATGATGCAGAAAACGGTGTTGAATGGTTTGGAGAACAGGAGATGGTGGTGAAGGGTACATTCCTGAGGTAACTTGAGAACAAAGAGGGATGTTATATCCTCGATTCAGAAGTGGGAATCCAGGGAATATGGCTGAGGAGGGCAGTAATGGGTGAAATCCAGATGCTGTATTGCTCCTGAAAGGTACAGAAGAAATACTATAGTCTCTAGCATTGAGTGCAGAGACAATTTTTTTTAGGCAGTTGAATAAACTGAAACCCAGTAGTCCTCCCTACCTGGCTAACTCCCTGACTTACTAATGTAACCCTTCTGCCCCTCTGAGTTGGCAGCAACGAGGGCCGGGTTCAGTATCCAGGGGTTCCGTTTCAATAATACAATGCATAACCGGCTTGAGCCCCCACCCAGTGACCTGGAACAATTACATACCACCCCCTGGGCGCCTCTAAGGGCTTGGCTACATTGGTACTTTACAGCGCTGCAACTTTCGCGCTCAGGGGTGTGAAAAAACACCCCCCTGAGCGCTGCAAGATACAGCGCTGTAAAGTGTCAGTGTAATCAGGGTGGCAGGATGTGGTTTACGTGCAGCACTGGGAGAGCTCTTTCCCAGCGCTGCCGCTCTGACTACACTCACACTTCAAAGCGCTGCCGCACCAGCGCTCCCGCAGCGCTCTCGCGGCAGAGCTTTGAAATTTCTAGTGTAGCCAAGACCTAAGAGGCAATACTTCCCCTCTTGCAAGCACAGAGTCTGAGTGTAGCAAAATCCTTTTAATAAAGGAGGGAAACAATGCGGCATTATGTTGGAGAAACACCACAAACAGGATTCATAACAGAAACCATGAGCAAAAGACCCCCCCCCGCCCCCAGTAAGTTTGGCAGTGTCCTTTCCCCTTCAGGGTCTTAAGTCCAGGAACCCAAAAATCACCCAAAAGGCTAACAACCCAAAAGTCTCTGTCCCTGGTCAGTACAGCCCCAGAGTTCAAAAGCTTATCTGCAGAGTTTTACCTCCCAGCCTGGGTGGGGAGCACAGTGGTGTTAAGGGGCACCTTACGTCTGCCCCACCTCTCCATGGGGTTCTGCTGCAGCCTTCACCACGAGCCACTCCAGCAGCCGCTTCACTCCACCAGCCATCCTATGAGCAGCTCCAGCCATTCCACAAACTGCTCTGCTCTGCCACCCACTCCACCCCACTAGCTGTCCCACAAACCACTCCAGTCATCTCACAAACTGCTCTACCAGCCGCTCAGCAACATATCTTCAGGCCCCCATAGCATTTAGTGATTTTATCTCATTAGTGATTTCAGCTTATAGTAGGGGAGTCTCAGTACTGGCATACCATTGGCCCAAAGTGAATTCAGCTCAGCAGCCTCCAATTAAACTCCTAATGCAATTAAAATTAGCTCTGATGTTCCACAATAGAGAGAAGGAATGCAGTGCAACAAGTGTTTCAGGCCCTCAGATACAAGCACATATTCCCAATCTTTCTCAATTCACTGGGTTTTGGAACACATGTCCCTTGTCTAGCAATTGCTACTTAGGTGATGGTGAGTCTCTCTGTCATAAAACAATTTCATTGTCCTTGATTCACATAATCAAGGTAATGACACTTTATTCTTCCTTCCCCAATAACAGAGAAACTGAGGATCCCATAGCAGCCAAAGTGACCATTTGGACTGCTGTTGGCTCATGCTAGGTGGGGTGGGTGTGCCTATGCAAACAAGATCAGCCCCTGAAGTGCCACAATTCACCACCAGATGTCAGGGTAGTTCTCATCCTGACACGGCTTCCACTAATGCAAACTGTGGCACTTCCTATCAATAAATAGGGTCTACCTCTATTCTGCCCCGGTCTAAACACCCACAGACTAGACTGCTCTCTGTGTTACAGCTAATAGGCCCAACCTTTCAACTGACTTCAGTGGGAGTTGCAGGTGCTCAAACATTGGATCATTTATATGTTTCAGCATGCATTAACAATTTTCTCCTTTCTACCTTCCTTTGATTCTAGGAATCACTTGTCCAGAGAACAGCCATTATGAACTCTGTGCCAGTGCCTGTCCTGCCAGCTGCATGGATTCCACTGCCCCCTTGTACTGCACCCAGCCTTGCAGAGAGGGTTGTGTTTGCAACACAGGCTACATTCTCAGCGGAGCAGTGTGTGTGTCCCTGAGACAGTGTGGCTGCACGTTGAATGGTCAGTATCACCAGCTAGGAGACGAGGTGATCCTGACAGACACCTGCAGTAGGAAATGCAGCTGCCGGCAGCCTGCCCAGCCCATGCAGTGCCAGGATCATGCCTGTGGGGCTCTGGAGATGTGCAGCATTGTGGATGGCATCCGAGGCTGTTACCGTGTGAAATATGGCACCTGCTGGGTGTTCGGTCATCCCCACTACACCACGTTTGATGGAGTCACGTTTGATTATCAAGGAGCCTGCAAATACACCCTGAGCAAATACTGTGGCCCCCCCGGGAAACTCCCCGACTTCACCATCAAAGTAGAGAATGTGCACAGGGGCTCCATTGTAGTGTCCTGGACGCACCTGGTAGAGCTCAATGTCTACGGTGAGCATATTGCCATAGCAGCAGGACAGTATGGCCAGGTGCAGGTGAGACAATTTCCGTGACTTCTCTTACATTTTGCTTTTTTCCCCAATAAGTAGCTAGGCCTGAGCCACAAGGCCACTCTATATCAGAGTGGACGCAGCTGTCTTGAAGTGATGCTACACCAGTTAAGTACAAGCTGGAATGTGGTATTCTCTGGCTTCTTTCCCTTCTCCAACCATGGTCATGGCCCTCCCTGCCCCTGAGGTGGGGGAAGATAGCGTACAGACTTCTAGATGTCTGCTATGGAATCCTCATCACAGGAGGAATCCTGATTTTCTCATGCCAGACAAGCATCCCATTATTAAAGATTTCTTCATGTCTTGTTTTCTCCCTAGGTGAATGGATCCTTGGTCAATCTTCCCCTGGTCCTTGCATCAGGTAAACTCTACGCCTATTTCAGCGGCTCATCTGCTGTGGTTCAGACGGATTTTGGCCTTTCTGTATCCTATGACTGGTCCTACTATGTGTTGGTTTCTGTTTCTGAGATCTACTCTGGGTTCCTCTGTGGACTCGGTGGAGACTTCAATGGGAACCGGAGCGATGATTTTCGAACCCCAAATGGTTCTGTGGTCCATGATGCCGTCACCTTTGGCAATAGCTGGAAGGATGCCGATTCCCCTTTTCACTGCACGGCCGTTGGGCTCCCAGCCCAATGTAACAAAGTAGAACTGGCCCAGTACAAATCTCAGCATTACTGCAGGGTCATCACGGATCCTACTGGGCCTTTTAAAGAGTGTAACCAGCCGGCTGATGCTCAGGTTCACTTCGAGAGCTGCGTGGGGGACGTGTGCGCAACTCGGGGCAGCCACAAGACCCTGTGTGAAGTGCTTCGCAGTTATGCCCAGCAGTGTCAAAGTCGCGGCATTGCCATTGAGCCGTGGAGACAGTGGGCTGGGTGTGGTAAGCAGATGATTCCAAACACATGTTCTTTAGTAATATGTCCTCTCTTATTGAACAACTCAGACATTAGCCTGAGCCACATTGGTCGGAGCAGGCTCTTTCTTCCCTTTTGAAGATCAACATAAAAATCTTTCGATGGTGAAGACAAACAGATAATTTATTTCTTCTCTCCCAGTTTTCTGTATTCAGAACAAATTAGCTTTTCTGATACAGTGTGGACTTGTACTCTTCTGGCTTTCAAATGTCAGGTCTCCCAAAGTGCTTTACCAAGGTTTGAGCCAGCATTACAATGCTGATAAAGAAAACACAGGAGTCATTATTTTCTCAACAGAACTCTTACATCAGATCCAGTTTGAAATGAATAAAATAATAATAAGCAGGAGAACAGTGTTTATCTTAGATGCAAAACTGCTGTTTCTAAGAGGTAGAATTTTGACAAGTGCCTATATGATATAGGAGCACAAATCCCACTAGGGATTCCTGCTCTAAGTTGCTCACGTACATTTCAAAATTCCAACCAATATGAAATTATGTTTTTCACACAACTATTTATCCTATTCTCTCTTTATTATCCCCATTTTCATTCCTTCCCTTGGGTTTACTGCCTGGAAGGATTCCCTGGAGCGTTCCTTCTGTATTTAATATTTCTCCTCGTGTCCCTTTCAGAGCTAATCTGCCCCGTCAACAGCCACTATGAGCTCTGTGGACCTTCCTGCCCGGCCTCTTGTGCCCACCCAGCTGTGCCCTCCCGCTGCCGGACTGCGTGTGAAGAAGGGTGCCAGTGTGACCCTGGCTTTGTGCTGAGTGGCACTGACTGTGTGCCTCGGAGGCAGTGCGGCTGCACCCACAATGGCAGATACCACCTGGCAGGGGAAAGCTTCTGGGAAGGAGAAAATTGCCAGAGATTGTGCAGATGTGACGGCTCCTCCCACTCTGTCCAGTGCTCCCGCTCTGCCTGTGTCCCTGGGGAATTCTGTGGCACTCGAAAGGGGGTTTATGGGTGCCACAAGCGAACCAATGGCATCTGCTGGGCTTCTGGGCTGCCCCATTACACAACATTTGATGGGAAGCGATACAATTCCCAGGGCACCTGCAAATATGTCTTTGCTGAACTGTGTGGGGCATCAAAGTCCTTACCCTTCTTCAGAGTGGAAGTGAAGAATGGAAACCTGCCCCATGTTCCTGTGGCTGTGACCTCGGAGGTGTTTGTCCTTGTGAACAGGACTGAGATCCATCTGCAGAGAGGGCACCACGGGACAGTCAAGGTAATTCACTGGGAAAGTATTAAGTCAAAGAACTTAAATTGAAAAAAAATCATTTCCCAGTTTTTTGCAACCTTCCCCAATAAACTAGTCACTGCAACACTGCAATTTTTGCTCAACACTAGCCCAGTTTAAAGGCAGTTTATAACTAAAATCCCCAATTAGGACGACAGTATGTCTAGCTGCAAACCAGAGGATAATCAGGTTTCTCCCTAAATTCCTCACCCATGTTCACATTTGCACACCACAGACTTTATGTGCAAACTTCTTATCGAATCATAAGACTGGAAGGGATCTTAAGAGGTCATCTAGTCCAGTTCCCTGCACTCATGGCAAGATTAAGTATTATTTAGACCGGGGGGCCAAACTTTTTGGCCCAAGGGCCACATCTGGAAATAGAAATTGGGATTGAGGTGTGGGAATGGGTGAGGGTTCTGGTTGGGGGTGCAGGCTCTGGGGTGGGGCCAGAAATGAGGAGCTCAGGGTGCAGGAAGGGGCTCTAGGCTGGGTCGTGGGAGTGGGGTGTGCATGTGGGGGTGAGGGCTCCAACTGGGGGTGTGGGATCTGGGTTGGACCTGGAGATAAGGAGTTTGGGGTGTAAGAGGGTGCTCTGGGCTGGGACTGAGGGGTTCGGAGGGTGGAAGGGGAAATCAGGGCTGGGGCAGGGGGTTGGGATGCAGGAAGGGGTGCAAGCTCCAGCTGAGGGAGCAAGTTCTGGGGTTGGGGTGGGGATGAGGAGTTTGAGGTGCAGGAGGGTGCTCTGGGCTGGGACTGAGGGGTTCGGAGGGTGGAAGGGGAAATCAGGGCTGGGGCAGGGGGTTGGGATGCAGGAAGGGGTGCAAGCTCCAGCTGAGGGAGCAAGTTCTGGGGTTGGGGTGGGGATGAGGAGTTTGAGGTGCAGGAGGGTGCTCTGGGCTGGGACTGAGGGGTTCGGAGGGTGGAAGGGGAAATCAGGGCTGGGGCAGGGGGTTGGGATGCAGGAAGGGGTGCAAGCTCCAGCTGAGGGAGCAAGTTCTGGGGTTGGGGTGGGGATGAGGAGTTTGAGGTGCAGGAGGGTGCTCTGGGCTGGGATTGAGGGGTTCGGAGGGGAGGAGGGGGATCAGGGCTAGTGCAGGGGGTTGGGGCACAGGGACGGGTTCAGGAGTGCAGGCTCTGGGTGGCACTTAACTCGAGCAGCTCCTGGAAGAAGCGGCATGTTCCCCCTCCGGCTCCTATGTGAACGCATGGCCAGGTGGCTCTGTGCACTATCTCATCCACAGGCAACGCCCCTGCAGGTCCCATTGGGTCCGGTTCCCAGTCAATGGGACCTGCAGGGTCAGTGCTTGGGGCAGAGGCAGTGTGCAGAGCAGAGACCCCTGGCTGCCCCTATGCATAGGAGGTTGGGGGTGGGTGGGCAATGCCGCTTCTTCTGGCAGCTGCGTGGAGTGGCCCCTGACCTTGCTCCCTGGCTGGAGCACTGGAGCAGGTCAAGCCCCAGACCCTGCTTGCCAGCGGGATCTCGGGGGCCAGATTAAAATGACTGGTGGCCGGATTCGGCCTGCGGGCCGTAGTTTGCCCATCCCTAATTTAGATCATTTCTGACAGATGTTTGTCTAACCTGCTCTTAAAAATCTCTAAGGATGGAGATTCCACAACCTCACTAGATAACTTATTCCAGTGCTTAACCACCCTGATAGTTAGGAACTCCATCTCCCTTGCTGCAATTTAAACCTCTTGCTTCTTGTCCTATCCTCAGCGGTTAAGGAGAACAATTTTTCTCCTTTCTCCTTGTCACAACCTTTTATGTACTTTGAAAATGTTATCACGTTCCCCTCTCAGTCTTCTCTTCTTCAGACTAAACAACCCCACATTTTTCAGTCTTCCCTCATAGGCCATGTTTTCTAGATCTTTAATCATTTTTGTTGCTCTTCTCTGGACTTCAGTTTGTCCACATCTTTCCTGAAATGTCGTGCCCAGAAGTGGACACAATACTCCCCTTGAGGCCTCTTCCTCTTCCTCGATAGGTGGACCTAATCTCTGCTTAGCAGTCCTTCTTCCTGGAACAGCATCCTGAAGTCAAGGAAACCAAAGCCCTCCTGGTGACACTATCCTTGCAGCCAGGCATTCATCTCCAGGATGCATCTGTCTCTGCCTGGGCCCCTACCCCTGACCAGAAGGATAAAAAAGAACATCGCCTCCTTCACCCCTCTTACCAGAGCCCTGTAGTCACTTCTGATCTGCTGAGGGTCATACCTTGCAGTATCATTAATGCCAACATGGATGAGTAGCATAGGCTAGTAGTCAGAGGGCTGGATGATGCTCAACAATCCCTCCATAATGTCTTGGATATGGGCTTCTGGCAGGCAGCATACCTCCCGGGATGCCATGTCAGGCTGACAGATGGGTGCTTCTGCCCCCTCAGAAGAGAGTCAACAACCACCACTACCCTATGTTTCCTCCTGGAGGTGGTAGCTGTGATCCTCCCAGCCTTGGGGGTACATGGCCTTTCCACATCTACCTTTTGGGGGCGATTCCTCATTGCTCATTGCCAGGGCAGTATAATGGTTCTTCATCACTATGGTGGGTGGGTTGGGAGTAGAGGTGGAACACTGCCTGCTGCCAGAAGTAACCAGCAGCCAGTGTCCTCCCTGTGGCAGAGCCAAATCATCCTGGTGGCATGACAGCAGTCCTCTCTAGCTGGAGAGCTTCCTCAGCCTTGGACGTCTCCATATGAATTCTCTCAATTAATTCCTCATGGGCACAAATGCTCCTCAGCCTAACCATCTCCTCCTGTAGCTCTCCCACATGCTTCCTGAGAGATTCCACCAGTAGGCACCTTTCACACTGGATGGGCCCCAAGCCTGGCTTTCTGAGAGTAGGAAATGCAGGTCACAGTCTCTGCAAATCCACACCAGGAGCTGGGTAGAGGCATCCATGGTCAGGTTCTCTATCTCTGTCAGGTTCCCTCTCTGGAGGAGACAGCGAGGTTGGCACTGGTGATGCGGCCCTTCCTAACCATAGCAATTATATTACAACTCCCTCTTACAAACTCCCCTGTTTGCTAGCGTCCCTTGATCACTTAGTATCTGGTTTTTAAGGTTTTCTGTCCTAGGTCAGCCCTACTCCCTCGTTAATCACACAGAGGGAGGGTGATCACAAAGCTGTTTGAGCCTTTGCTCCCTTGACCATCTTTGATCAGCCTCAAACAGTCCCCAAACACACAATCCCAACTGACCCTGTATTATTGTTTGTAGCCTGGAGGGGGTGGTGTAAAATCAATCTGTTTTATAGAAATGTGGGCCTGACTGGGACTTCATGAGGTCATCTAGTCCATGCACCCCCTCCCCCCCACACACACTGAGGCAGGACCATATATACCTAGACCATTCCTGAAAAGTGTTTGTCTAACCCAGGGGTTGGCAGCCTTTCAGAAGCAGTGTGCTGAGTCTTCATTTATTCACTCTGATTTAAGGTTTCACGTGCCAGGAATACATTTCAATGTTTTTAGAAGGTCTCTTTCTATAATTCTATAATACGTAACTAAACTATTGTTATATGTAAAGTAAATAAGGTTTTTAAAAAGTTTAAGAAGCTTCATTTAAAATTAAATTAAACTGCAGAACCCCCAAGACCGGTGGCCAGGACCCAGGCAGTGTTGGTACCATTGAAAATCAGCTCGCGTGCCGCCTTCGGCACACGTGCCATAGGCTGCCTACCCCAGTCTAACCTGTTCTTAATAATCTCCAATGACTGGGATTCCACAGCCTCTCTAGGTCACCTGTTCCAGAGCTTAACTGTCCTTAGAATTAGAATTTTTTCCTAATATCTAACTTGAATTCTCCTTGCTGCAAACGAAGCCGATTGGTTTGTGTCCTACCCTCACTGGAGGACGTGGAGAACAATTGATAACTGTTCTCTTTGTAACAATCTCTTACATATTTATATGCTGTTATCACCGGGGTGGCTCTAGGTATTTTGCCATCCCAAGCACAGCAAGCAGGCTGCCTTTGGCGGCTTGCCTGCGGGAGGTCCCTGGTCCCGCAGAATTGGCGGCACACCTGCGGGAGGTCTGCTGAAGCCACGGGACCAGCGGACCCTCCGCAGGCATGCTGCCGAAGGCAACCTGCCTGCCGCCCTCGCGGCGACCGGCAGAGCGCCCCCCCATGGCTTGCCGCCCCAGGCACGCGCTTGGTGTGCTGGTGCCTGGAGCCTCCCCTGGTTACCCCCTCAGGCTTCTCTTTTCTGGAATAAACATGCCCGGGTCCTTAAGCCTTTTCTCAGAGCTCATGTTTTCCAAAGCAGTTTGTGATGATTGGCATGTGTGTGCGTTGCCTTCCTGATCCCTGTTCCTGTTTGTTTCCTGGCTCCTGCTCCCTGAGCTTAGTCTTCCAATTCCTACGTGTGTGTTGGACATAGTGTGGGGTGTGCATCTACTCAGTGCTCACTGCTACATACAGGCCATTTGCACTGTTACGTTTTCTTCAGACTGTTGCTGACCTAACTGGTTTGTGGTTATTGCATGTTTTGATTAATAACCTACCTGCCCATCTTGAGGTGATTGCCATGGGTTTTGGGATTGTTGTTCTGGGGTGCATCAGAGCACAATGCTCTTACCTTTTTTGTTGTTCTCCTGTGGACTCTCTCTAATTTATTCACATCTTTTAAAAATCTTTACTGCACATTTCACATCTTTAGCTTATTAGACACAACAAATCCTGCATCTTGGTGGGAGTTAGACTACATGACCCTTGTGGTCCCTTCTAACACTGTGGTTCTGTGAAGAGAAGGTTAAGTTGCATCTTGACCAGTTCTGTAAATAGGGAGAAGATATCTGAGTTTCTCTTTAAGCCAGCGGACAAAAGAATGGCAAGATTCAGGGGCTGAAAGTTGAAGTTAGTATAATTCCAATGGCAGATGAGAGGAAACATTTTGGAAAGGAAACATTGTCACAGTCAGAGTTATTAACTATGGGAACAGCTTCCCAAGAGAAGTGGTTGATTTAGTCTCACCTGGAGTATTGCTATGGAGATTCACATCTTTCTAAAGGACAAGAACAAATGGATATAAACTGGCTATCAGGAAGTTTAGACTTGAAATTAGGCGAAGGTTTCTAACCATCAGAGGAGTGAAGTTCTGGAACAGCCTTCCAAGGGGAGTAGTGAGGGCAAAAGACATATCTGGCTTTAAGACTAAGCTTGATAAGTTTATGGAAGGGATGGTATGATGGGATAGTTTAATTTTGGCAATTGATCTTTGATTATCAGCAGATAAGTCTGCCCAATGGTCTGTGATGGGATGTTGGATGGGATGGGATCTGAGTTACTGCAGAGAATTCTTTCCTGAGTGCTGGCTGGTGAGTCTAGCCCACATGCTCAGGGTTTAACTGATCGCCTTATTTGGGGTCGGGAAGGAATTTTCCTCCAGGGCAGATTGGCAGAAGCCCTGGAGGTTTTTCGCCTTCCTCTGCAGCGTGGGGTATGGGTCAGTTGCTGGAAGATTCTCTGCACCTTGAAGTCTTTAAACCAGCGGTCCCAAACGTGGTGCCCACGGGTGCCATGGCACCCACCGGGGCACCTAAGTGCACCTGCGTACTGGCCGGCGGATGAGCATCCGCCGATATGCTGCCGACAAGCAGCATCATCCAGACACGTCGCCGCCAAAATGCTGCTGATTTTCAAATGAAAAGAGGTTGGGGACCACTGCTTTAAACCATGATTTGAGGACTTCAATGGTTCAGCCAGAGGTTTGATACGAGAGTGAGTGGGCGAGATTCTATGGCCTGCATTGTGCAGGAGGTCAGACTAGATGATCATAACAGTCCCTTCTGACCTTAAAATCTATGATTCTATGACATGCTGTAGTTTAACCACAAGATATTGGGCTCACTGGTCTCATTTATGTAGTAGAGAAGAATTATTCCCTCCACTGCAGGAATTACTGAGTGATGTTTTCTGGCTGGGGACATGCAAGGGACTCAGAGTAAATGACCAGAATGGTCCCTATCTATGACTGGATAAATTCCTGCACTGATCTCTTTGGTGCTATTTTCCCTCACTCAGATTGATGGGGTGACTCTGACTCTCCCGGTGCATCTCCAGAGAAGAGGAATCGTCGTTTATCAGGATGGGTTTCATACCGTTGTGCAGGCCGACTCTGGTCTGAGTGTGAGCTACGACCTGGCCCACAGCCTCTTTCTCAGCCTCCCCCCTGAGTACCGAGGCCAGACCTGTGGGCTGTGCGTGAACCTCAATGGAGCGGCTGAGGATGATTTTGTGATGCAGAACGTCTCTCATGGGAAGGACACCTTCCACTTGTCTTTGGCCGGGAAGTCGGAGGATGTCCCTGGCTGTGACGACGGCTGCCCTGATTCCTGCCCTTTGTGTGAAGATGAGAAAAGTCTGGTGGAGTCCAAGTCCCGGTGCTGGGTGATCCAGGACCCTGATGGGCCGTTCTCCTCTTGCCACTCCCAGATTGACCCAGGCCACTATCTGTCTGATTGTATCTTTGACCTGTGTGTGTCAGGAGGGGAGAGCAGTGCCCTGTGCGAGTCCATTCAGACATACGCAGCTGCCTGCCAGAGAGCGAATGTCTCCATCTCACCTTGGAGGAACGAGACTTTCTGTGGTAAGGCAGCACCGTGTAACTGTGCTATTGGACTGTGCTGGTGGTGGTCTGGCTTTCCTTATGTGATGCTCTATATCAAATTGCATGAATATTTGCAGCAGGAACTCAAATTGCATCATTATCCAGTCGCCAGTTAACATCTGCCAAAAGGATGGTAGACATGTCATAGACAAGGTCTGAGTTATAGTCTACAAGAGGAGGAGGTCAGCCAGTTCCAGGGTGTCACTCTCTTTCCAGGGTGAATTCAGAGCCATTAAAGTAAAGGACCCATAGCCTTCTATGTTAGGTTTTCTTGTCATTCGTTATTATTTTGAAGAGGAATTTGGGACTCATCGAGCCCAAAGCCGTCACTAGTAACAGTGGGAGTGTAAGATACAGTCATGCCAAAGTTTCATAACTGTCCAAATCTCTGAACAATTTTCCTCTTCCAATGCTTTTCACAGACCCTTGCTGCCCGGCAAACAGTCATTACAAGCTTTGTGAGCATCCCTGTCGGGACCTGTGTGCAGGCTCCTTTCTTGAAAATCACTGCAGCTCCCTGTGTTCTGAAGGGTGTTTCTGTAATGACGGGTACCTGCGGAGTGGGGATCAGTGCGTCCTGCCAGGGCATTGTGGCTGTGAGCATGACGGACGCTACTATGGGGTGAGTTTCCACTTCTCTCTCAGACCTGACAACTCAGGACAGTGGAAGGACAGTGTGAGAGAGAATCTAATTTGCTTTAGGCAAGGACTAAAGAATCTCTTGTTTTTTCTATCTATCTATCTACCTATCCTATGTTTTCTCTTCCTTTCAAGAATATCAGAATATTAATCATAGATATGTAGTGCTGGAATGGTCCATTAGAAGTCATCAGGGCCAGCCTCCTGCACTGAGGAAGGACCAAGTAGACCTTAGACAATCCCTGACAGGTGTTGGTCCAACCTGTTCTTAAAAACCTCCAGTGATGGGGATTCCAGAACCTCCATTGGAAGCCTATTCCAGAACTCAACTACCATGTTTTTTACTCTCCACCTGAATCTCTGGTATTGGGCACTGTCAGGGAGAGGATACTTGGCTAGATGGACCGTTGGTCTGAGACTGTGTGGCAGTTCTTATGATCTAATATTCTTAACTTGTAGGAGGAATTGTGCTACATGATGAATCACTGCAATAAAACCATGCTGACAATGGGGTGTGTTTTTTTTCCTCCAAATTATCCCCCTACCTTTACACTGGGCAGCCCCAAAACTGTCACTCTGAAAGGTGTGAACTGTGCCATTTGTTGGAGCCAGGGCCCCAGGAGGCCAGGTATGGTGGGGCAGACTCCCACCCTTAAAATCAATCCTGGATGGATTGTAGGTCAAGGAGTGTGTGCAGAGAGGAGGCAGGGCTGCAGGTGTTTCTAGAGGAGAATGGGGGTGGAGGATTTTAATGGCTGCAGAATAAGTTAATTTGGCTCCTGTATTCAGGACTGGTCGCTGAGGAATTCAGGGTGAGTGAGGGACATGTGAGCAGGGAGGAGACCAGATTGGAGCTGGCACCTGCTACTGGTTGTGACAGATCATAGAAATATACAGCTGCAAGGGAACATGAGAGGTCATCAAGTCCAGCCCTTAGCTGAGACAGGACCAAGTAAGCCTAGACCAGATCTGACAGGTGTTTGTCCAACTTATTCTTAAAAACCTTCAATGATGGGGACTCCACAGCCTCCCTTGAAAGCCTGTTCCTGTGCTTAACGACCTTTATAGATGGAAAGATTTTTGTAATATCTCACCTTAATCTCCCTTGCTACCATTTTAAGCTCATTACTGACCTTCAGTGGCTATGGAGAACAATTATTATTGTCCTCTCTATAACAGCCTTTAACATACTTGAAGACTGTTATCAGGTCCCCGCTCAGATTTCTCTTCTCAAGACTAGACATAGCCATTTTTTTCACCTTTCCTCATAGATCAGGTTTTCTAAACTTTTTGTAATTTTTTTTGCTTTCCTTTTAACTCTCTCCAATTTTTCCACATCTTTCTTAAAGCAAGGTGCCCAAAACTGCACACAGTCCTCTACCTGAGGCCTCTCTGGTGCAGAGTAGAGTGGGACAGTTACCTCCTGTGAGTTTCATACGACCCTCCTATTAATAAACCCCATAATTATATTAGCTTTTTTGTAACTGCATCACATTGTTGACTCATCTTCAATTTGTAATCCACTATAACCCTAAAATCCTTTTCAGCAGTGCCACTACCTCACCCGTTATTTCCCATTTTGTAGTTGTGAATCTGATTTTAACTTCCTAAGCAAAGAAGTTTGCAGTGAATTTCATCCTGTTGAATTCAGACCAATTCTCCAATTTGTCATGGTCATTTTGGATTCTAATCCTGTTGTCCAAAGCGTTTGCAACCCCTCCCAGCTTGGTGTCACCTGCACATTTTATAAGCACACTATGCTTCCCCCATGGGACCCCACTAGGTCCCCCCTCCCAGTTTGACAGTGAACCATTGATAACTGGTGTACCTAGTTGTGCACCCACCTAATAGTAATTCACTTAGACCAGATTTCCCTAGTTTGCTTATGAGAACGTCGTGTGAGACTGTGTTAAAAGCCTGACTGAAATCAAGATCTATTCCATCTGCTGCTCCTCACCCCATCCAGGTTTACTAGGCTGGTAACCCTGTCAAAAAAAGAAATTAGGTTAGTTTGGCATGATTTATTCTTTGCAAATCCATGCTAGATATTGCTTATAACCCCATTATACTCTAGGTACTTAAAAATTGGTTGTTTAATATTTTTTCCAGAATCTTTCCAGATATTGAAATCAGGCTGACTGGTCTATACTTCCCTAGATTCTCTTTGTTCCCTTTATTAAAGATAGGTTCTATGTTTGCCCTTCTCCAGTTCTCTGGGATCTCACTCATCTTCTATGAGTTCTTGAAGATCATTGCTAAAGGTTCCAAGATTGCTTCCACTGATTTCTTAAGTACCTTAGGATGAATTCAATCAGGCTTTACCTATTTGAATACATCTCAGGGCTGGTCTACTCTAGGGGGAAGTATCGATACGCAACTTCAGCTATGCTATTCGCTCCTTCTGCCGAGGTGGAGTATGGGCGTCGATTCGCGGATCGATTTATCGCGTCTAGAAGAGATGCGATAAATTGATCCCCTATAGATCGATTACAACCCGCCAATCCAGCTGGGCAGTATAGATATACCCTAACTTAGTTAAATATTCTTTAAACTTTTCTTTCTCTATTTTGCCTTGTGTTCCTTCCCTCTTGTTAATATTAGTTGTGTAGAGTCACTGTTAACTTTTTAGTGAAGACCGAAGCAAAATAGGCATTAAACACCTCAGCCCTCTTGATGTCATGGGTTTTAGCTCTCCTTCCCCACTAAGTAGAGGACCTAAGCCTTCCTTCATCTTTCTCCTGCTTCTAATGTATTTCAGGAATCTCTTTTTATTGCTTTTATCTCCCTTGCTAGGTGTAACTCATTTTGTGCCTTAGGGAATGTCTATGCTACAAAATTAAGTCAACCTAACGTACATCAGTATACAGCCACTGCAGTAATTGCATCACTTGTGCATGTCTACACTATGCTCCATCTGTCAGTGGTGCGTGCCCACACCAGGAGCACTTGCACTGATTGAACTGCCTGTGTGGGGCATTGTGGGATGGCGTCTGATGGTTGGGATGATTTAGTTGAGGTTGTTCCTGCTTTGAGCAGGGGGTTGGATGAGTTGACCTCCTGAGGTCTCTTCCAACCCTAATCTTCTGTGATTCTGTGGAAGCCAGCAACAGTCAATGTAAGCAATCCAGCGTCTACACTAACACTGCATCAACCAACTGCATCGACATTGACTCTATTCCTCTCATGGAAGTGGAGTTATTAAGTCGGAGCAGCAGACGAGTTACATCGGCGGGAGTGAAATTTTAGTGTAGTGTGACAAAGTTCCTCCTCTACCTTGGTGGGTCCTGCTCTTATTGGCAGATTTGCTCACCTCAGTGATCTTCCCCACAGTCTGGGTCAACTCCTCCTGTGTCTGATCAGGAGTTGGGAGGTTTGGGGGGAACCCGGGCCCGCCTTCAACTCCGGGTCTCCAGCTCAGGGCCCTGTGGATTGCAGCTGTCTATAGTGCTCCTGTAACAGCTGCATGACAGCACAACTCCCTGGGCTACTTCCCCATGCCTCCTCCAAACACCTTCTTTATCCTCACCACAGGACCTTCCTCCTGGTGTCTGATAATGCTGTACCCCTCAGTCCTCCAGCAGCACATCCTCTCACTCTCAGCTCCTGGTGCCTCTTCCTCCCAGCTGCTCTCACACACTTCCTCTCCTCTGGCTCCCCACCCCCCCACCCGCCCTGACTGGAGTGAGCTCCTTTTTAAACCCAGGTGCCCTGATTAGCCTGCCTTGATTGGCTGGCAGGTGTTTAATCAGCCTGTCGCCTAATTGGTTCTAGCAGGTTCCTGATTACTCTAGTGCAGCCCCTGCTCTGTCACTCAGATCAGAAAACTGCTCATCCAGTGACCAATATATTTGCCTCTACCAGACTCCTGTCACCCACTGCCTGGGTCTGTCACAGTAGACACAGGCTGATGTAAGCTGCCTTGTGTCAACCTAACTCTGTAGTGTAGTCCAGAGCTTGGCCTTTCTGATTTTGTCCCTATGCTTGTGCTATTCCTTTGTACTCTTCCTTAGCAACTGGTCCATTTTTCCACTTTTTACAGGATTCCTTTCTGATTTTCAGGTCATTAAAGAGCTCCCAATGAAGCCATATTGGCCTCTTAGCGTTCTTCCTATCTTTCCTTCTAATCAGGATAATCTGCAATTATGCAAATTGACAAACTGCCAGCTTGCACGCTCTCTCTCTCTCTTTGAAGTTTATTGTCCTTATTCTGCTGCACTCATCTTCCTTTCCTCAGAATCATGAAATCTAGCATGATTTCATCAACACTTTTGCCCAGATTACCCCACCTTCAGATTCGCTACCAATTCCTTCCTGTTGGTCTGAATCATGTATAAAATGACTCTTGATGAGAATTGGGGCTTGTTTCCAGTTTGTGTCTTATTTCTCAGATTTCCTTAATGTGTTTGTTACAATATTTTGATGATGTTTTGATTTCTTCTCCTCCTTCTCTTTCAATCTCTCTATCCCAGGTTGGGGACCTTCTCTGGCTCGCTGATTGCACCCAAAGATGCAGCTGTGACTCCTCTGCTACATTCCTGTGTGTCCCCGCCAGCTGTAACCCCTGCCAGCAGTGTGCGGTGAAGGATGGGAAGCTGGGCTGCCAGAGTCAGCTGAGCACCTGCACGGTGACAGGGGACCCTCACTACTTCACCTTCGATGGGGCTGTGGCCCATTTCCAGGGCACATGCACCTACGAGATCTCACACACCTGCAACTCCTCCCTTGACTTCTCCTTCCGGGTGGTGGCTGCAAACAGGAATTTTTGGAATCCGCGGGTCTCCTTCATTTACCGAGTGGAACTTTGGCTCAGAACTGGCCATTTTAATTCCCATGTCATTCTGGAGCGAGGCAAAGACATTCTGGTGAGTTGAGCGCTTTGACCTATTATCAAAAAAGGGCAGTGAAGAAACAGACAGAACTGGAAGGAGAATCTAATACTGGCAAGGTGACTAGGTGAACTCCATAGCTAATCAGAGGGGGGTTGCTATTCTTTTATGTTACAGAGAACCTCAACAGTGATTTTCCTGTGAGCTCCTGCTACTTCTGAGCTCTGTGCTTGAGTTTTGCTTTTGTGATCCCTGCTCCATGTAAACTTGCTGAGACTCCTCTCCTATGAGTCCTGCTTAGCTGGGCATGATAGCTGCACTCAGCTCCTGCTCTGAGTGTAGTGAGGTATCAGGTAACTGGGCTGCAGAGCCGCTCCCTGTATAACATCTCTGTGTATCACAGGATGCGCTTACATGGCTGGTATCTTAGTGCCATGCTGCTGTAGAAGGAGATTCCCTTAGTAATCCCCTGTGAACAGAGGTACCCAGTCAGGATAATACTCCTTAGTCGCAGGCAACTCTTTGTTACAGGTTGATAGTGTGAAGACTCCTTTACCAGCTCAGCTGGGTCCTGTGGCCAACATCACAAGGGTGAAGAACATGGTGACTCTAAAAACAAAGGCCAACATGGAGATCCAGTTTAACGGCCACCATGCTTTATTTGTCCATGTGGGCCCGGAGTATCGGGAGCAGCTGTGCGGGATGTGTGGGAACTTTAATGGGGATCACAGGGATGATAAAGTCCTGCCCAGTGGGGAGAAAGCCCAGGATGACGCAGAGTTTGGGAATGCCTGGACCTCTGACATCAGCCCCTCAAGGTGTGTTTGTTATCTATGGATCTTCCCTTCTCTGTCTGTGAATGCCTGTTTCCATGGCCACATCTCTCCTTCTCCCTACACTCTGTTGCTCTAGCAGTATGTCTACACTGCAAAAGAAACCCCATAGTAGTTGAGCCTCAGAATCCAGAGGGGGGGGGGTTTAGAGTCCAGACTCCAGCCTAAGCAGGAAAAATGTCTCCACTGCTATTCTTAGCCCCATAATGCAAGCCCCATGGGCTTGAGTTAGTTGACCTGGGCTCTGACTGTGGGGTTTTGTTGTTTTTTGTTTTGCCATGTTAGACATATCCCATAGATATCTTCTCTTCCTCTGGAAGAAAGGTAGTGTTGTGCCTATATTTAAAAAGGATAAACAGAATAGCCCAGGTAGTTGTAGGCTTGTCACCTTGACATTGATTCTGGACAAAATAAGGGAATGGATAGAACATATGTGTTTCATAGAACAGTGGGGGGGATAGCTCAGTGGCTTGAGCATTGGCCTGTTATACCCAGAGTTGTAAGTTCAATCCTGGAGGGGGCCACTTAGGGATCTGGGGCAAAAATCTGTCTGGGGATTGGTCCTGCTTTGAGTAGGGGGTTGGACTAGATACCTCCCAAGGTCCCTTCCAACCCTGATATTCTATGAAACAAATGTTTAAAGGAGAGTAATATAAGTAATGGGAATCAACACTGTTTCATGGAAAATAGACCTGTCAAACCTATATGATTTTGATGAGAATACAACTTTGATTGATAAAGATAATAGTGTTGATTTAATTTACATAGGCTTCTGTAAGGCATTTAACTTAGTACCACACAATATTTAGAATAAAAAACTAGAATTATACAAAATGACTCTGGCACACGTTAATGGGTTAAAAAGGGGCTAAGTGACAGGTCTCAAAATGTAATTGTAAACGTGGAATGGTCTGTGTTTCCAGTGGGGGAGTGGTAAATAATGAAGAGAGTAGGTCAAGGATACAGAATCAGGGCTTAATTTGTTCCAGGGCTTACCAGGGCTGAGCCCTGGCACCTCTAGGCTTGGCAGTTCATAGCCCCAGCACCTCTAGGCTTCCTGCATCAGTTAGGAATGTAAAAAACGTCTTGAGTCCCAGCACCTAACTGCTTGAGCCCCAGCATCTCTTTCATTACAAATTAAGCACTGGACAGAATGATCTGGATCACTTTGTAAGTTGGATGCAAGTCAAGAGTATGCATTTTAATATGGTGTAATAAGCCTCTGTCCCAAATCTGGACCTTAGCGTCCAAAATTTGGGTGCTTGGCATGAACCTCCAAGCTTAATTACCAGCTTGGATCTTATCTCGCTGCCACCATCCAAAATTTCCAGGGTTTTGGCCCCCTCTGGTCTCCCCAAACCTTCCCTGGAGAGACCCCCAAGACCCAGAAGCTCTGAGTCTTACGCAAGGAAATACTTCACTTCCCTTCCCCTCCCTCTCCACCAGACTTTCCCTCTGGCTAACCTGAGAGTACTTGATGTCAATTTTTTACATTCATACAATACAAGAGACCTGTCCCCTCTTCTTCCACAAGAGACAACCCTCAAACACAAGGAAACAGAGATGATTTTAATTCTCTTTCCCCTCCACAATTCCCTGTGGCTGCGAGCTTATCCTGAGAGAAAACTCAAACCAGAGTTCTAAAAGAAAGCTTTATAAAAAAAAAGAAAGAAAAAAGACATAAGAATATATAACTCTGTATCAAGATGACATAACACAGGGCTAATGCGTAAAAGAAATATAATAAACAGTCGATTCAAAAAGATATCCAATTGAAACATTCAGCAATTCACACATGAAATACAAAATAACAATATAAACTTATGCTTCCTTTTGTCTTTACAACTTGAAAGAAGGGTAGAAAGAAGCTTGGAATAAAAAAAAAAAAAAGCTCTTCCCTTATACCCGCAGAGAAAACAAACAGCAGAACAATAGACAAAACCACCCAGAAGTTCCCTCTCACTTTGAAAAATCCGGTTTCCTTGATTGGTCCTCTGGTCAGGTGTTTGGTTTCCCTTTGGTTAACCCTTTAAGGTAAAAGAAGAACATTAAAAACCTTTTAGCTTATCTATTTATGACATATGCCAATTGTAAAATTAATGCAGTCTGGGACAATGAATGTCAGCCATACTTACAGGGGGACGGAAACTGTGTCCTGGAACCATGACTCTAAAGGTATTCTTCACGAGTCATAGCCTCTGTAGTCGCAGCTCCAGCGCTGGAGAGAGCTTCCCAGTTAAAGCGGGATTTGATAGCAGCCTCAACTGACCTAAAGGTGGTTCCAAAGAGGCTGTATGCTAGACTTTCTCAGTGGTGGACAGATGACAGAATAAGGACCAATTGGTCTCAATTGCAGTGAGAGGAGTCTAGGCTGTGATATTAGGAAACACTATTTCCACTAGGAGGATGGTGAAGCATGGAAATGGTCTTACCTAGGGAGGTGGTGGAATCTTCCTTCCTTAGAGGCTTTTTAAGCCCAGCTTACAAAAGCCTGCGCTGGTGATGATGTTGGGGTTGTCCTGCTTTGAGCAGGGGGTTGGACTAGATTACTCCTGAGCGTCCTTCCAACCCTGATATTCTATGATTCTATAAGAGTGGGGGAAGGAAGAATTTCCTGTAATAAGCCTTGAAGCCATTTGTCAGAAAATGGTCTGTACATAGACAGATGTTCTGACTCTATAAAAATAGATCTTCTGGGAAAAGAAATAACCCTGTAACTGGTATTTGCATTCACCTTTCAGGGTGTAAAATGACACTGGGCAACACAGATCATGTTAACAAAACTGAATGAGTTCAGCAGCTGTGTGGGATGCCTAACGAACCGCTCCGGGCCTTTGTCTAGTGCACTGGCATGAGAGCCCACTCCACTTACTATGATCCTGTGTTACACGATCTTTGCAGTATGCTGGGCAATCACATGCTGGTGTGCAGCGTGTCGAATCCTACGTGAGATTGTGCCTTTTCACGGGTGAAGCAGCCAAGTGGAAGGCAAGGGCTGGGGCTGTTGGGTAAGCATACAGGGGTCTTTTGTTTTCCACTCAATTCTTAGAGCCCTTAAGGTGGATTGAGAATTTATGTCACTGAAATATCAGAAAGCTCCTCTTGGATACTCAATAGGAAAGAATCTTATGTTGTGGAAAATGTGTAACTTGTTTGTAAAACAAACTCAGCACCTGTTTTCAGGTAACTCTTCATCCTCTTCTTCCTAGGTGTCACCTGCCCAGCAATCACCTATTTTGACGTCTGTGCCCTCCCTGCCCCTGCTCTTGCATCAGCCTTAATTCATCCAGCCCAATGCAACAGCCCTGCGTGGCGGGATGCTTCTGTGGGAAGGTAACTGTTCTTGGACGTGGACACGTGTGTGCCTGTGGAGCCTGCGGCTGCACATGAATGGTCAGTATCACCAGCTGGGAGAGGAGGTGATCCTGACAGAACGACTTGCGCAGGAAATGCAGCTGCCAGCAGCTGCCAGCCCATGCAGTGCCAAGGATCATGCCTGTGGGGCTCTTGGAGATATGATAAGTTTGATGGTTCCGACGACTGCTACCTGCTGAAAATTTGGTGCCTTATGGGGGCTTGGCCACCCTCACTATGCCACATTTTTGATTGACTTGCTTTTGACTCTAAAAGAGACCTGCAAAATACACCCTTGAGAAGTACTGTCCCCCCGGCGGAAAGCTTCCTGACTTTCACTGTCAAAGTGGAAAATGAGCAAGGGGCTCCATCACGGCATCTGGACACGCCTGGTGGAGCTGATAGTCTACGGGAGCATATTTGCTGTGCAGCGGGACAGCACTGCCAAGTGCAGGTGAGAGCTTGAATTAATTTTTTTCCAACTTCTCTTTGCTGATGGGGGGGTCGGGGGAGGCTCGGCAAATAGGGAGGCACCACTGAAGTGTTACCCTGTAGTGTTCCTGCATCTATAGCCCATCCTCCCAGTCCTTTCCCTGTCCCCCCCCCCCCCCCCCCCCCCACCCCCCCCCCCTGGGGGAATTGTTGCCCTGCCCCATAGGTGGAGTACTGACATCCATGGCTAGAGTAAAGGGGACTGGTGTCCCCCTACTAACATTCAGTGTGGGTGTTTTGGTTGGCTAGTTCCCAGGACTAAAGAATGGGAGGACAACTGGCCTTCAGGTCAGCCTGATTGACAGGGCGGGCAACTAATCAGGGAGTAAGGAGGCCAGGATGGGGACAGGGATTTGAAGGCAGGCCTCTGTCTAAGTTTCACTGCATCAGCTGGAACACTCTCCCTAAGTCCGTTGTATCCCCCCAGTACTTCTCTGCCCCTCACCAACTGAAGCAATCAGCGTGACATAGAAACAAGGGTGGATTTTCAGAGGGACGAAGCACTTGCAGCTGCTGTCAGCTTCCGTGGGAGCTGAATCCCTGAAAATCAAGCCACAGAACAGAGAACCTGAACGTTCTCCCCTACAAAGAATGCGCATTGCAAAGGGCTTCTCATGTCTCTCTAGAGAAGCTAAATTGAACCACTGCATATGGTGCACCCTGGCATGTAGTACCAATGTGCAGACTGTATTCAGGGTGGCCAGAGACTTGTTTTTTAAAGTGAGAAGAGATGGGAGGGGACATGAGAAGCAAAGAAGTGAGGGGTTGAGTAATGCCTAGTGAACAGGAGAGCGTTGTACATACATACACTGGCAAACACATCTCCCCCCATATTAGGAAACACTATTTCACTAGGAGGATGGTGAAGCACTGGAATGGGTTACCTAGGGAGGTGGTGGAATCTCCTTCCTTAGAGGCTTTTAAGGCCCAGCTTGACAAAGCCCTGGCTGGGATGACTGAGTTGGGGTTGGTCCTGCTTTGAGCAGGGGGTTGGACTAGATACCTCCTGAGGTCCCTTCCAACCCTGATATTCTATGATTCTATAAGAGTGGGGGGAAGGAAGAATTTCTGTAATAAGCCTTGAGCCATGTCAGAAATTGGTCTGTACATAGACAGATGTTCTGACTCTATAAAAAGATGCCTCTGGGAAAAGAAATAACCCTGTAACTGGTATTTGCATTACACTTTCAGGTGTAAAAATGACACTGGCAACACAGATGCATGTACAAAACTGAATGAGTTCCAGCAGCTGTGTGGGATCCTAACGAACCGCTCCGGGCCTTTTTCTGAGTGTCACTGGCATGAGAGCCCACTCCCTTACTATGAATCCTGTGTCTACGATCTTTGCCAGTATGGCCTGGTCAATCACATGCTGTGTGCAGCTGTCGAATCCTACGATGAGATGTGTGCCTTTCACGGTGTGAAAGCAGCCAAGTGGAGGCAAGGGCTGGGCTGTGGTAAGCAACAGGGGGTCTTTTGTTTTCCACTCAATTCTTAGAGCCCTTAAGGTGGATTGAGAATTTATGTCACTGAAGAAATCATCAGAGAAGCTCCTCTTGGATACTCAATAGTGAAAAGAATCTTAGTGTTTGTGGAAAATGTGTAACTTGTTTGTAAAACACTCAGCACCTGTTTATACAGGTAACTCTTCATCCTCTTTCTTTCCTAGGTGTCACCTGCCCAGCCAACACCTATTTTGACTTCTGTGGCCCTCCCTGCCCTGCCTCTTGCATCAGCCTTAATTCATCCAGCCAATGCACCAAGCCCTGCGTGGCGGGATGCTTCTGTGGGGAAGGGTATGTTCTGGACGCTGGACGCTGTGTGCCTGTGAGCCAGTGCGGCTGCACATTGAATGGTCAGTATCACCAGCTGGGAGAGGAGGTGATCCTGACAGACACTTGCCGCAGGAAATGCAGCTGCCAGCAGCCTGCCCAGCCCATGCAGTGCCAGGATCATGCCTGTGGGGCTCTGGAGATATGTAAAGTAGTTGATGGTGTCCGAGACTGCTACCCTGTAAAATTTGGTGCCTTATGGGTGTTTGGCCACCCTCACTATCACATTTTTGATGGACTTGCTTTTGACTCTAAAGGAACCTGCAAATACACCCTGAGCAAGTACTGTGGCCCCCCGGGGAAGCTTCCTGACTTCACTGTCAAAGTGGAAAATGAGCACAGGGGCTCCATCACGGCATCCTGGACACGCCTGGTGGAGCTGGATGTCTACAGGGAGCATATTGCTGTTGCAGCGGGACAGCACGGCCAAGTGCAGGTGAGAGCTTGAATTTAATTTTTTTTCCAACTTCTCTTGCTGATGGGGGGGGGCGGGGGAGGCTCGGCAAATAGGGAGGCACACTGAAGTGTTACCCCTGTAGTGTCCTGCATCATAGCCCATCCTTCCCCACTCCTTTCCCTGTCCCCCAGGGGGATGTTGCCCCTGCCCCATAGGTGAGTATGACACTTCCAATGCTAGAGTAAGGGGACTGGTGTCCCCCTACTAACATTCAGTGTGGGTGTTTTGGTTGGCTAGTTCCCAGGACTAAAAGAATAGGGAGGGACCAATGCTTCAGGTCAGCCTGATTGACAGGGCGGGCAAGCTAATCAGGGAGTAAGGAGGCCAGGATGGGGACAGGGATTTGAAGGCAGGTCCTCTGTCTAAGTTTCACTGCATCAGCTGGACACTCTTCCCTAAGTCCGTGTATCCCCCCAGTACTTTCCTCTGCCCCTCGACCAGCACTGAAGCAATCAGCTGACATTAGGAACCAAGGGGTGGATTTTCAGAGGGACGAAGCACTTGCAGCTGCTGTCAGCTTCCGTGGGAGCTGGAATCCCTGAAAATCAAGCCACAGAACAGAGAAGCCCTGAACGTTCTCCCCTACAAAGAATGCGCATTGCAAAGGGCTTCTCATGTCTCTCTAGAAGCCTAAAATTGAACCACTGCAATGAGTGGTGCACCCTGGCATGTAGTACCAATGTGCAGGGACTGGTATTCAGGGTGGCCAGAGACCTTGTTTTTTAAAAGGTGAGAAGAGATGGGAGGGGACTGTAGAAGCAAAGAAGTGAGGGGTTGGTAGAATGCCGTCTGAACAGGGAGAGCGTTGTACATACATCACACTGGCACACCCCAACACATTTTGAAGCAAAGGATGATCTAGCATCAGCTTTAAGGGGCTAAGGAAGGAGATTATTATTTGCAAACATGATGCCAATTCTTCAGGACTTTTCCTGGTCATGCTGAATTCTTCCCCTTAGGTGAATGGATCCCTGGTCAATCTGCCCCTTGTCCTAGCATCAGGGAAACTCTATGCCTATTACAGCGGCTCATCTGTCATCATCCAGACAGAATTTGGCCTCTCTGTATCTTATGACTGGTCCCACTATGTGACAATTACTATACCTGAGATTTACTCTGGGCTGGTCTGCGGGCTCGGAGGAGACTTCAATGGGAACCAAAGTGATGATTTCAGAATGCCCGATGGATCTGTGGCTCCGGACCTTGTCTCTTTTGTGAACAGCTGGAAGGATGTCGATTCCCCTTTCCATTGCACAGCTGTTGGTCCACAAACTGAATGCAACAAAGGAGCTAAAAACAAGTACAGAATTCAGAGCAGCTGTGGGATCATAACTGACATGGAAGGACCTTTCAAACGTTGCAGCAACCTTACTAATGCTCAGATGTTCGTGGAGAGCTGCGTGCATGATCTCTGTGCCACCAAAGGCAGCCACAAAACGCTCTGCAATACACTCCGGAGTTATGCTGTACATTGCCAAAGTCACAGCATCACCATACAACCATGGAGACCGCTGGCTGGGTGTGGTAAGCCACTGATTTCAGGAGAGCCTTCATGGATGGTAACCCACAAATTCCTCCCATTTTTTAAAATCACTTAGCCACTGGGCATGGGAACATTAAATAGATTCTCCACTGATTTGCGCCTTGGGCAGCCTTTGTGCGCATTGGGTAGTCAACACTCTTTTGGTGATGGGATAACATTTTAAAACCATTTAACTCTCAAATCATATGGGTGTAAATGACCATACAAAATGAACAGCACCAGAGTATGAGAATAGAGTATATTGACATTCCAGATGGAGAGCAGAGTTTGGTTTCCTCAGTTCTAATTATGGTGTCCCAAGCACCCCAGAAAGCAATGAGATGGATATTCACTGCGCATTGACTATACAGAGAAATGCAGCAGATATTGTTCTCCCAGGAATGGTATGTACACAGCCTCAGACATTAGAAATCACTGTTATTGCATGAGACAATTTTAGCCAGGACACTGCTTTAATCCCCTACTATTTTTGAGAAATACCAAGGGATTTTGAAGTGTCTCCTGGACAGCCACCAGATTTAGGCAGAAGGGGCTTTATTTTCAACAACTTTACTAGAATAAATAGTGCACGGCAGGATTCTCAGGGATTTTCTGCCAATGTGACTGTGTTGGCCTTTCTGTGAAAGTTATGGTCCAGCCAACAGTGCTAGCCACGGAGGTGTAATAACACACGTGTATCACTTAGTAAGTATATTAATGATAAAAACTATGATTTTGTAATAGAATGCAGAACCTGAATGTCTATCAAGAAATACACATTACAAAGGAATATTCATTTATGGCTCTTTCCTAATTCATTTTGATTTCTTTTATTATATTTCCTGCCTGGGAGGATACCCTGGAGTGTTCCTTCTATATTTCTAACCGCAGCTCTTCATGTCCCTTTCAGAGTTAACCTGCCCCCCCAACAGCCACTATGAGCTCTGTGGAGCTTCCTGCCCAGCCTCTTGCGCCCACCCAGCTGTGCCCTCCCGCTGCCGGACTGCGTGTGAAGAAGGGTGCCAGTGTGACCCTGGCTTTGTGCTGAGTGGCACTGACTGTGTGCCTTGGGGGCAGTGCGGCTGCACCCACAATGGCAGATACCACCTGGCATGGGAAAGCTTCTGGGAAGGAGAAAATTGCCAGAGATTGTGCAGATGTAACGGCTCCTCCCACTCTGTCCAGTGCTCCCGCTCTGCCTGTGGCCCTGGGGAATTCTGTGGCACTCGAAAGGGGGTTTATGGGTGCCATGAACGAACCAATGGCATCTGCTGGGCTTCTGGGCTGCCCCATTACACGACGTTTGATGGGAAGCGATACGATTTCCAGGGCACCTGCAAATATGTCTTTGCTGAACTGTGTGGGGCATCAAAGTCCTTACCCTTCTTCAGAGTGGAAGTGAAGAATGAAAACCTGTCCCATGTTCCTATGGCTGTGACATCAGAGGTGTTTGTCCTTGTGAACAAGACTCAGATCCATCTGCAGAGAGGGCACCACAGGACAGTCAAGGTAAGTCCATGGGGCTGGCGCTCTCTGGGAAACCAGATAAATTAGCGAAAGACATTGCTAGCTAATCTATTGAATTACTTTCCCCCATCCCAGTCAGTGCAGAAGTATTTATTGTAATCTACCCTCCACTGCCTTGTTCTGGAACAATAAATATGGAGGATTCGTATCAAGCCATTCAAAGAGACCAAACACTATATTGTTTTCCCTCATTTCCTCAGCCACCTGTGGGCCTTCCTCATCTGAGTGTGGCATTGAACTGTGTGCAGGATTCATTCCCAAGAATAATCTCTTTGCTGCTATTTCTCTCAATCAGATTGATGGGGTCACTGCGACCCTCCCAGTGAGTGTCAATGCAGGAGAAATCGTCATTTACCAGGCTGGACTGTACACGGTAGTGAAAACAAAGTTTGGGCTGAGTGTGAGCTATGATCTGGCCCACAGCCTCTTTGTCACCCTATCCCCTGAGTACCGAGGCCAGACCTGTGGGCTGTGCGGGAACTTCAATGGGGCCACTGAGGATGATTTTGTGATGCATAACGGCTCCCTGGGGAAAGACGCCTTCCACTTCGCTGCAGGCTGGAAGTCGGAGGAAGTCCCTGGCTGTGACGACGGCTGCTCTGATTCCTGCCCTGGGTGTAAAGAGGAGGAAAGTCTGGTGCAGTCCAAGTCCCAGTGCTGGGTGATCCAGGATCCCAACGGGCCATTCGCCTCTTGCCACTCTCAGATTGATCCAGGCCCCTATCTGTCTGATTGCATCTTTGACCTGTGTGTGTCAGGAGGGGAGAGCAGAGTCCTGTGTGAGTCCATTCAGACCTACGCAGCCGCCTGCCAGAGAGCGAATGTCTCCATCTCACCTTGGAGGAACGAGTCTTTCTGTGGTAAGTGATCACAATTTCCATGTAACTAAACACATATTTTTGCAAGCTCTGACAGACAAATCAAACTCAAACACAACATCCTAATATAAATCAAACACAAAAAATAACATTCAGGTTGAAAAGCCAAGCGGTGCAGGGTCGGGAAATGCCAGTACTAAGGTTGCCCATGCATCCGCCATTCAGCCTCTTGTGCATAATGCTACAGACTGTATCTGAAGAGGAAGTTCTCAGTCCAACCCTTATACAATGAATGCGGTATGTATATTTCATTGTATTCAGGCTTGTTTGCCAGTCATCCCCCCTCATACACAGGAGTAGGGAGGACTCGTCTCTTATATTTCTTCGTCCTCTAGACTGGCACCAGGAGCTTCTAGTAGAAACATGTACACGGAAGCACAGGATCAATTTCCTGTGACTACAGAGCACGGACTTACCTTCCTGGGCAATGTCGGTTCTTTCTGTCTTGCAGTTCTGGGTTTCTTTGTCGCTTGGGTGGGTGCTGCTCTCCCCTTTAGACTGCACTGAGAAGCCTTCTAACGTCTGAATCCCTCTTTTAAAGTCGGAATTTCAAAGAAACAAAGGGCGTTGGGGTTCAAATGCCATTGAAATTGAACTTTGAAGCCCACTTGAAAATCACTATTAAAAAGTAAGGAGCCTGCTGCCAAGTGAAAAGCAATGGGTTTGCTGCTGTGAAATCTCTGTTTGCATTTTCAATCCTGAGTTTTGTTTGGATAATTCCAGCGATGTGCCGATAGTGACCCAGGAACTTCCAATTCCCTGTTTTATAGGCCTTTCGTGCCCCCCCCACAGTCACTATGAGCTCTGTGAGACTCACTACCAGGATCTGTGTGCTGGATCCTGGCTTCAGAAGTACTGCGGGCACACATGCTCTGAAGGGTGTTTTTGTAATGAGGGGTATCTGTGGAGCGGGGATGAGTGTGTCTTGCCAGAGCACTGCGGCTGTGAGCACAATGGCTGCTACTACAAGGTGAGTTGATAGTTCACACTCTGACTAGACAAGAGGGGAAATTAGAGGGCATTTGAACATATGGAAGAAAATCTATTTTCTTTTTTCTTTTCCAGAGAGTAAAGAACCTGTTTTTCCACTTGCCCACACATTCCCTGGAGAGTATCTGAGATACAGCTCATCAGGAAATGTTCTGTTTTCCAATGAAACATTTCAATGAAACATTAATGTTTTCATCATCAACATTTTTCTTCAACAGTTTTGATGTTTTCAGCTTAAAGTCAAATTCTGGCTAAATATTGAAAAGTTGGTTCAATTGTTGACCCAAATCATTTGTTTTTCAGTTGCTGGAAAACTGTTGTTATTTTTCTCAGGAAAACCTGAAAATTTTTGTCAAAATTGGACATTCCCCCAGAAATTTTTGTTGTTATAAAAAAACCTTTCACATTAAAAAAAAATGTTTCAAATGGAAAATTCCAGCCAGTTCTAATCTTAGTCCATGTCACTTTGAAAACTTCCTTTTCTCGCTGTGTTTGGTCAGCTCTTCTTGTTTTCTAGCAAAGCAGAGAGATATCGAACAAACAGCTCTAATACATTTTGGTCTATCTTGGTTCTGAGATTTCCTCCGGGGTTTGGTTAAGAGGTTGTGTTGGTGATGATGCTGATGATGAAGATAATTTATTTCTTCTCTCTCTCCATCCCAGGCTGGAGACCACGTCTGGTTCTCTGGTTGTACCCAGAGATGTAGCTGTGACTCCCGAGATCATTTCCGTTGCTTCCGAGCTAAGTGCTACCCCGGCCAGCAGTGTGCTGTGAAGAACAGCAAGCTGGGATGCCAGAGTCTCTTGACGACATGTGTTATAACAGGGGATCCTCACTACTTTACATTTGATGGGGCTGTGGCACATTTCCAAGGCATATGTGACTATGAGATCTCCCACACCTGCAACTCCTCCTTGAACTTGTCTTTCCGTGTGGTGACAGCCAACAGGCATTTCCGGAATCCCCGGGTGTCTTTCGTTTACCGAGTGGAAATCTGGCTCCGCACTGGCAATTTTAATGCTCACATTGTCCTAGAGAGAGGCAAAGCTGTCCATGTGAGTTGATCTGTCTAATAATAATAATAAATATTGTGTCTAGTGGTTTCACCACGGGTGTTTTAGAAGCAGAAGGATTCTTCTGTATCTCAAATACAGAGAGAGACTTTTCTCCTAGCTTTCTGTTTCCAGTTGTTTCAGGAGTCAGGCAATAACTGTTTCTTGTTGCGTGGGATTTTACTTCTGGTTCCATCAATATTTTCAAGGGTGTAGTGATTGGCAGTGGATCAATGCTTGGGTATTTCTCCTGAGTCATCAGAAGGAGCCTCATTATCCAAGGGGAGGTGCTCAGCATTTTCTTAAGGCCAGGCCTTGCGAGGTGTCACAGTCAGTACCCCAAAATGGAGGACTTCTAAATGATTGGTGACTTCAAAATCTTGATCATCCTTGTGACGGGTTGTCACGGAGTCACCGGGCGATGCTCTGGAACTGCTCCCCACTAAGCCAGTCAGGACTTTTGGGGAGCCTCCTCTCCCTTGGAGCAGACTTGTTCAGGGCAAGAAGCTCACACGTCTTCACCTCCTGGGTCTCTCCTTGGAGCATTCAGCATCCTCTGCCCCTCCGTGCCGTGGGCTTACCGGGCTTCCCACAGCGGGCAGCCACCCAGCGGGCCTGGAAGCCACAGGGTCTTGCCACCCCCACTTATGCAGTCAGACATTGCTCTAGCCAGCAAAACAGAGGTTTTTCGATGACATGGAACAGGGATCTAAAAACAGAGCTTGTTAGATTACAGCGAACCAGACCCGCCGGCTGAGGTCCATCTGGGGGCAGTGAGCCAACCCCTAGGTCTGGCACTTCACTCCACCCCAGGGTAGCTCTAGAACTACCTCCCTCCAAGCCCTCTCTCTAGCTCAGTCTTCCTCGTGGCCAGGAGGTCCCTGATCTTGTTCTCGCAAACTCTCAAAGCTGGCACCTTGCAAAGGCCCTTAGGCATTCAGTTGCTGAGAGGCAGAGTGCGGCGACAGATTAGGGCACGGCCTTCCTCTGTGTTAGGCAATACACACCCTTTATCCCGACCAGCAAGTACTAAGACTCCTTGGGACACTGAGGCACCAACACAGTATCAGAGGCAAACCATTAGGAACCAGGTCCCAGTTGTCACATGCTTCCCCCCTCCGAGACACGAACTGAGGCAAGGTCACCAGCCAGTGACCTGGGAGAAGTTCGAACTCACCCAACGTTCCCATGTGATGCCCCAGCATCTCTCCAATTCCTTTGTGGGAGTTACACCAGGCCTCCCAGGTTTGTTGCCCTCTCTTGGCGTTAGGGTTGAGGTGCTTGCAGGCCGCATGTGGGAAGGTTATGCGCCTGTAACCTTTTGCCAGCCCCAATATCTTTCTGGGCGGTTTAAACTGGGGACAGCGGTTCTTCTCCCAGCATCTGAGCTGTGATTCGGGGCTCTCTTGTAAAGAGCCCCCATCTTGGCCTTGGCCAGCTCTGGGCTGGGCAGCCGCCTCCCCACTGTGGCCCAGATACAACATCCTCTGCCATCCCCATCTTATTACTTTCCAAACTTTTTACCGTCAGGTCCACCTCCTTGAGGCAGCCCATCCCCCTCTTCACCCTGGGACACCTGTTCCGTTCCCAGTTCTGGCTAAGATGCCACAAGTTATCAGTGTCTGCCAGGGCTCAAGTTCCCATCCCCCCTCTGTGGTCTAGGAATCTCCCCAGCCTAGGCATGGGGTCGGCATCAGACCTAGGATGGTTTTAAGCGTTCTATAGCCCCCCACTAAACCAGATCATCCTGTCTCCCACTGGGTGGGGGCCCGTGGGCTGTAAAACAGCGGAATCCCATCTAAAGCCAGCCTGTCCTTGACCTCTCTCTCAGGATCTGGGTTGCTTTCCGTTGACCTGAATGCGGGAACACCTGATGGCGCGCGATTGGCTCCTACCTCAGGGAAGAGGATCCACCAGGGGGTCTTTTCCCTTCTCCTCCCAGATCCTCCCCTTTCCGCGTCCAGGGGGTCCCCTCACTCTCCTCCCATCCAGCAGCTTGAGAGGGAAGAACCCTGTGGGATTCCTGTGGGCACCACCAGCTGCCTTGATTCCCTCAGTTCTACTTCCCCTTGTGAGCAGTCCTATTCCCAGGAGACAGGATCCCTTTTCTCCACAGGACTCTGTCCCTGCAGCCTTCCCCAAGCGGAGTTTGCACACTGTGGCCAGCAAGTCCCTCAAGCTCTTCCAAGGAGGGATCTCTCTCAGCTCGGTCTGGGATTCAGCTGCTGTGCAGGGAGTGGGAACCTGCTCCCTCTCACTGGCTGGGCCTGTGGGTCAACAGCCTCCCTGAGCCTTGTCCGGAGTCCCTCCCTGCTGTATAATCATTTCCCAGCAGCACGTCTGGACAGCAAAACCTGGTTGGCCAGCTACTGCCTTGCCTGGTGTCCCCCCCACTCAGCTGGGTCTCAAGCTCCCCCCTGTGGCTCAGCGGCTGCCCTGCTGTTCAGTGGGGGCAGGCAGCGAGCTTCTCTGCTTGGTCTCAGCATCAGAGCCAGCGTGAGCCCCCTCTCCGCGGTGCAGGGGAGTGGGGAGCATCTCTCTCTCCCCCCAGTCTCAGGGGGCTGGTTTACAGTGAGGCAGGTATCCTGGTCCAGCAGCCCCTCCCCACTGCCAGCAAGGTTATTTGCATTATTCACTGACCATTTCCATCCCAGCCAATTGGTTCCCGGATTTTATAATTCAATTAACCCTCACGGCAGTTACAGGAGCGAGGGTCGGTGATTCCTTGTCCACAAGGGTGAGACAGTCACCCCCCAACAGGCCTGCCCAGCCGATATCCTGGAAGAACCTCCAATGACCAGCCAGCCCGACCCCTCCTGGCGATCTGCACAGGGATCCGGGCATAGGCAGGGCTTAGGGGCTTCAACCCCAGGGACCTGTCACCCACGGTCCCACAGTCCCTCCAGCATCTGCACGGCTGCACCACCGACAGTTCTCTCGTGTTCCCAGGGCTCTCGCGCCTGCAGGCGTGTTTCCCCACTGACCCCTGGCGCAGCCCCTATGTCTCTCCGGCGTCCACCATCACCAGTCCATGCTGCCTGCGCTTCCCCCTGCAGCTTTTCCACAGCTCTTGCTCTTCTCTCATGGTCTCTCTCGTGCTCTCTCAGAGACTCCGCTCCAATCCCATCCGTCTCGACCCCTGATGGGGAACCCAATCGTGAAGATCCTTGTCTGGTTGGGGACCAGACTCTCAGGGATGCCTGGTCTGCTCCAGCTGCTCCCAGATCCTCTTTTTAGTCCCATCTGCGTCGTCAGGAATCTGCTCCTTCAGAGCGGGTCCTCCTCCTCAACTGCCACGATTAACTGTGCCTTGGATGAACTTTCCATGCGTAAACTCTCTCTGTGCACAGATCAATCCTCTCTTCAAGTGCACACCCCCTCTGGAGTGTGAACCCAAAGTTATATCGTCTTGCGCTGCAGAGAGAACTGTGCAGCATCAGCTCATGACATTCGCTCCCTCCCGCAATGTGGAGGAAGATCTGCACAGTTCCCCCCCACCGCCCAATCATGAATTCCACAAACTGGTTTTAGAGAAAACAAAAACATGTTTATTAACTACAAAATATAGATTTTAAGTGATTCTAAGGGCTAGCAAACAGATCAAAGCAGATCACCAAACAAATAAAAGAAAAACACAATATAAGCTTAAGATACTAAAAAAAACTGGTTACAAGTTGTAGTTTCTCCCCTAGATGCTGTTGTTTTAGACAGATTGCAGAGGTTCTTGCAAGCAAGCTGCTCTTGCCTGCAGCTTAAACTCTGGGTATTTATTTCACACGCCAGACACCTTCCCAGCCAGGCCTCAATCCTTCCCGCCTCCCCCTTTGTTTCTTAGATGTTCACAGCAGTCACCCTGGGCAGGGCTTCAACCAACCCTGATTATCTCACTCCCCTGCCTTAAATAGGATTTACATCTGGTGGGAGTCCTTTGTCTTTCAGTGTGATTCCCACCCCCTTCAGTGGAAACATCCTGGTATTCCATCATGGAGTCCAGTACCTGGTGACATAATCACATGACTGCAGTGTCAAAGTAGCCATGAGTCAAAGGCTGTTTGTAACATCTCAGGAAAGCGAGAGATGAGCATCTTCAAAGACCCGTTGTTCTCCCTAGTGGTCTATTGATTTGTTTCCAGCTAGCACTTTGTCTGGTGGGCATTCCCCAGGTGCAAACAGTTCTGTTATATATATATATATATATGGAGATACACCTATCTCATAGAGCTGGAAGGGACACCGAAGGGTCATCGAGTCCAGCACCCTGCCTTCACTAGCATGACCAAGTACCGATTTTGCCCCAAATGGTCCCCTCCAGGATTGAACTCCTAACCCTGGGTTTAGCAGGCCAATGCTCAAACCACTGAGCTATCCCTCCCCCATGTAGTCCAGTTTCCTAACTTTAGATACAAAAGTGATACATGCATACAAGTAGGATAATCATATTCAGTAAATCAGAACCTTTCCAAAGATATCTCACAAGACCCATCTTGCATAAAATACATCTTAGATATGCTGTAGTCATATTATAACAATATTTCTATGACGAATGTGGGGCGTAGTGTCACAATCATCTCTGGTTATAAAAAGGAACAAAGGGCCTCAGTAACCCTGTTACAGTCAGTGCAGTTACACTGATGTCAAATCAGTCCACCTGAGGTCACAGCAAGACCCAGGGAAGGTGGTGTAGGGGCTGGTGTAATGATCCTTCACCTCTGTAAAATCCCCCTGCACTGGGGTGATTCTCTTGAGACCCTCTGCATTGACTGATGGGCCACTTTGTGGCACACATACAGCGCCACCCAGGATCCAGTTACTCTGTATTTCCTAGCGGTGTCATTGTTACAGGGCTCTGAGTGTGTGTGGAGTTCAGTGCCAACACAGAGATCTGTCAAACACAATTTCAGATACGATCTCCATGTGTTGGACGAAGATTCACAAGCCCCTCAGTGCTTAGCTGATGCAGCAGCAGGTACCGGCCTAGAGAAGCAAAGTGACCGACTGGGTAGGGAACTAATTTTGCTTTTATGTCTCAGGTTAATGGGCTGCGGACTCGCTTGCCAGCACATCTGGGAACGGTTGCCAAAGTCCTGAGACTGAAGAACATGCTAACGGTGAGAGCAAAGGGCAGCCTGGAGATCCAGTTTAATGGTGCCAGTAGCTTGTTTGTCCGTGTGGGCCCGGAGTATCGGAAGCAGCTATGTGGGATGTGTGGGAATTTCAATGGCAATCCCATGGACGATAAGGTCCTGCCCAGCGGAGAGAGGGCCAGGAACGACACAGAGTTCGGGAACTCCTGGATTTCTGACACCAGCCCTCCCGGGTATGTTTGTTTCTCCCCTAGCCACCTTTTTCTACAGAAAGGGAAAATACCAGCGGCCTGGCAGAGACCTGAAGGGTTCCTGGAGGGGTTGGAAAATCTAAGAATAGCTCAGCAAGTTGAGATCTGGTATTCGGGGCTAGGAGCTGGGGCTGGGCTGGACCAGAGCTGGGAGCAGAGCAGGGCTGGGTGTGCTCCCTCTCTGCCCCCCCATGGGGGCTGGACTGGGTCTCGCCGCACCCACCCTGAACATTCCTCCGCACCCCCCTAGGGGGGGTGACCCATAGTTTGGGGACCACTAGTCTAACTAGACACAGACACAGGACAGAGGAAAGGGGTCGAACATACAAGCAGAGGGGGAAATGTGATGTTAGCAAACAGCATGTTAGTTCCCTGATGTTCTCAGGGCTATGGAAATGGGTTTAGTTAGTAGGGAATTAGCTAAAAATGAAGGGAAGAGAGTGAGAGGGACAGGGCAGGGGAGGAGAAGTGGGAGGGGCAGGTGTGGAGTGAAGCAGAGGTGAAGAGGCCTTGGGGCATGGGAGGGTTGGGCCAAACAGCCCAACAGCCCAGAGCACAAAATGTGGAGGCAAAGCTCTAGACAGAACTGAGTGTCCACGTGACCAGATGTCCTTGCTTTGGATGCTTCTGCTGCTGCTTCTCCTACTGGCTGGAGTCTCTGGCCTACAAGTGGCCTGTTCCCTCGGGCTTCTGGGAACACAGTTTCCATATTTCCCTCCCTGTTGTTGTAGAGCACAAGGAGAGTGTGGGCCCCACTGCACTGGACTGTGACCCAAAACCCAAGCACCAGAATATTTCAAAGGCTTGTGTGATGGCTCTGTTCTATTGGAGCTGACTGAGCTCAGCTCCATGCTCTGTGCACTACAGCCTAGGGGTCACAGCTCTGGTAAGGTTTGCCAGGCTGCACTGATGAGGGGCTGGCTGGGTCACATTGGTGGGAGTTGTGCCCCAACCTGGTGTGGGGGGGGCACTGCACCACTCTTTGAGACATGACATTACAGGGGGGTGGGTGGGCCAAACCTGAGTGGTGGCACAACCCCAGAAGTCACAAAGCCCGAAGCAGAGTCCAGCTCAGCCAGCCCCATTGGACTGGAGCCACAGGAGTCGGTGCTGCAGGGTCAGTGTGGGGGGAGAGGCTCTGCAACCCCTACAGGGCTTCCCCCCACACCCCTGTAGGGGAAGAAACCATCTTCCCCTCCACCAGCCTATTTACTGGGTTGTGATAGGCCATCAACATTTACACACGAGTCTGGAGCCCAACAAGTTTGAGAACCACAGCTGTGGAGTTCATGAGCTGGTTGCTTGTCAGAACAGCCAGACTGGGTCAGACCAATGGTCCCTGTAGCCCAGCATCCTATTTTCCAACAGTTCAATTCCAGATGCTTCCAAGGGGATGAGCAGAAGAGGCAGCCATTGAGTGATCCATCCCCATTGTCCACTCCCAGCACCTGGCAGTCAGAGGCCTAGCCATCTTGGCTAACAGCCATTGATGGACCTATCCTCCAATGAAAGTGGAAGAAGGTTCCTTTGGTTCCATGTCAATGGGCAGAACTCCCAGGAATTCAGTGGTGCAGGGTCAGGCCCTTGGTTGTGTTAGGTTCACTTTGCTTCAAGAGGCAGAGGATTAGAATGCAGAGTTCCCAGGGTCCCCTGCAGCATCTGGCAAAATATGAGGTGCTCGCCCTGCAGGCAAAGTTCACACTGTACTCTACTATTCACAGTGTCAGTTTCTGATGAACAGCGAAAATCAAATGAACGAAGTACTCACTAAAAATGTGAATGTGGAATGCATCAACCTTCTTCTACATCAAGGACTGGCCTGTGTGCCCGGGTGCATCCTGACTCTTTAGTGAGATGAGAGAAAAAACCTAGTAACCATTATTCACATGACTCTTCCAGGTGTACGAATGACACCGGCAACCTTGTGCCTTGTCCCAAATTACACGTGTTCCAGCAGCTGTGTGGGATCCTAATGAACCGCTCGGGACCTTTCTCTGAATGTCACTGGCACGAGAGTCCAGCCCCTTACTACGAGTCCTGTGTCTACGACCTTTGTCAGTATGGCCTGGGCAATCGCATGCTGTGCACAGCTATTGAATCTTACGATGAGATGTGCACCATTGTCGGCGTGAAAATGGCAAACTGGAGACCGCGGATGGGATGCAGTAAGCGATAAGGATCTTGGCTTTTATTTAAAATGGCTATTCCAGGTCTATGATATCCCAGCTCTACGATGACCTATTTACTGTGTGAAACTGATACAGTGTTCTCTAAAGTCAGGGCCCTCACATACCAGCAGCGCAAAACACAAGCAGCATTTCCACAACGTGCACGTGCAACACAATTGTCACAGCTACCCCGATTCCAAAGTAAAGAACAGGGAAGGAACAATGCCAGATTACGTCAGTCATTCCCATAGGTGGATACGCTTTCTTGCCTGATTCCAAATCCAAAAGTTTACTTTTCATGGGACTAGGAAGTGAGTGCAGAGGCTGAGATTAGAACTATCCCTTTCCCACTGTAGGTATTCCATCCATGCCACTTCTTTCTGTTTTCTTGCCTGATAGTCATAATATATATATATGAAGAGTAATACTTCCCAGAGGGCAGATTGTGTTTGTAGTGAATTCACAAGTGTGGACGGTTTCTCTTGCTCTGGTTTTAGCCCTGGGAATCAATGAAAAATGGGGAAAAGACAGTTAGGGCTTGCGCATCAGCCTGGGGCTGTTTCTGAAGTGCTGGCAGGGAATACATGCTCGGGTCTCTCTTGATTCTTCTAGGTTTCACTTGCCCAGCCAAGAATTATTTTGACTTCTGTGGCCCTGCCTGCCCTGCCACTTGTGCCAACCTTAGTGCACCCCTGCTCTGCACCAAGCCCTGCGTGGCAGGATGCTTCTGTAGGGAAGGGTATGTTCTGGATGCTGGACGCTGTGTGCCTGTGAGCCAGTGCGGCTGCACGTTGAATGGTCAGTATCACCAGCTGGGAGAGGAGGTGATCCTGACAGACACCTGCAGTAGGAAATGCAGCTGCCGTCAGCCTGCCCAGCCAATGCAGTGCCAGGATCATGCCTGTGGGGCTCTGGAGACATGCAGCATTTTGGACGGCACCCGAGGCTGTTACCCTGTGAAGTTTGGCACTTGCTGGGTGTTTGGCCACTCCCACTACACCACGTTTGATGGAGTCATGTTTGATTATCAAGGAGCCTGCAAATACACCTTGAGCAAGTACTGTGGCCCCCCTGGGAGCCTCCCCAACTTCACCATCAAAGTGGAGAATGAGCACAAAGGATCCATTGCTGTGTCCTGGATGCGCCTAGTGGAGCTATATGTCTATGGAGAGCGTATTGCTATAGCGGCGGGACAGTATGGTCAAGTGCAGGTAAGAGCATTTCACATATTTGAAGAAATTGATCTCATATGTGCTGAACAGAGTTGGGGCGGGGGAATGTAGGTCCAGGAAAATCATGACTGGGAGAAGCCTTAAATAAGTTCCTCTTCCATGTAAGTGGGTGTCAAGAACCTACTACCAAGGAAAGCCAGTGGTTCAGTCTTGCTCTAAATTTTGTCAGGTTTTCTTCGGAACCTTATTTACTAAGAACCTGGAGGAACAAACTGCCAAGTTGGCCATAGTTCTGGTTTGCAAAGGGGATGGAATATAGAGCAGGGCAGTAAAACAAATACCCAAAACGTACATAACAATTCTAGGATATAGTCAATAAAAGTGATGTGAAATCGCTAGAAATGTGGGCTGCTTGTAGGCATGACAATAAGTGTACCAGGCTTGGGGTGAGGGGATTAATGCACACACTTATCTCGCTTTCCCCCTAGGTGAACGGATCCCTGGCCAATCTGCCCATAGTCCTTGCATCAGGCAAACTCTACGCCTATTTCAGCGGCTCATCTGCTGTGCTCCAGACCGACTTTGGCCTCTTTGTGTCCTACGACTGGTCCCACTCTGTGTCGGTTTCTGTTTCTGAGATCTACTCTGGGTCACTGTGTGGACTCGGTGGGGATTTCAATGGGAACCGGAGCGATGATTTCCGGACCCCAAACGGTTCTGTGGTCCATGATGCCGTCACCTTTGGCAACAGCTGGAAGGATGCCGATTCCCCTTTTCACTGCACAGCTGTTGGGCTCCCAGCCCAATGTAATGAAATGGAACTAGCCCAGTACAGGTCTCAGAGCTACTGCGGGCTCATCGCAGACACTGCTGGGCCTTTTAAAGAGTGTAACCAGCTGGTTGATGCTCAGGTTCACTTCGAGAGCTGTGTGTGGGATGTGTGCACAACTCGGGGCAGCCGCGAGACCTTGTGTCAAGTGCTTCGCAGTTATGCCCAGCTGTGCCAAAGTCGTGGCATTGCCGTTGAGCCATGGAGACAGCAGGCTGGATGCGGTAAGCAGACGAGTCCCAATATATGAAGAATGTTACCTCAGGTTCCCCAGATCATGTTTGTTTCCTTGGTCTGATCCACAGTCCACAGAAATCAAGGGAGTTTTCCCACTGATTTCAATCAGATTTGGCTCCAGCCCCATTGAATCACAGGAACATGTTGGGCCGACACCCATGAGCAGGGGGTATAAGAGAACTGAGGAGGCAAAACATCCCCAGATGGGGCAAGAAATGCCATAGGAAGGTGCACCACATATGGCGTTTCTTGCCCCGTTGGGGATGCTTAGCCCGTGCATTTGCAGTGCCACTGCCAGAAGCTACCAAGAACTTGGGATCTACAGGTGCCCAGACTATGGCCCCACCCATGCTCCATTGCAAAACCCTGCCCCTGCTTGGCCTCTTCTCCTCTCCCCCTCCCCCGCTCTACTTCTTCCTGCCCTCACTGCACCTCTTCCCCCAAGCCCCTCCCATCTGCTGCTCGTTCTTCTCCTCCCCACCCCATCTCTCACCCTTATGGCAGGAGGGAGCAGAAGGAATGAGCAGCAGGTGGATGGGGAGGGTCTCAGGGGCACAGAGGAGCAAGCAGCAGACAGGGGAGCCTTGGGAGAAGAGGCAAAGTGGAGTGGGCGGGGTGGGGTCTTGGGGGAAGGGGTGAAGCAGAGCGTGTGAGGAGGTCTCAGGGGAGGGAGCGAAGTGGAGCTGGTGGGGGGCTTTGGGGGAAGGGGCAAAGCGTAGCAGGTGGGGGACGACTTGGGGTGCAGAGGGGGGTGGGAACATGGTCCGGGTGCTGGTTGCCTTTCCCACATCTATGGTGCTTCCAGCGCTCGTAGCCAGCCTCCCCAAATGCAAGAGTCATGTGCCGCCTATGGCCAGGGCCGGCTCCAGGCCCCAGCATGCCAGGCGCGTGCTTGGGGCGGCATGCTGCAGAGGGCGGCAGGCGGTTCCAGTGGACCTCTCGCAGGCGTGCCTGCGGTGGGTCCGCTGGTCCCGTGGCTCCGGTGGAGCATCCACAGGCATGCCTGCAGGAGGTCCACCAGAGCCGTGGGACCAGCGAGCAGCACAGCGCCCCCTGCGGCATGCCGCCGTGATTGGGGCGGCGAAATGGCTAGAGCCGGCCCTGCCTATGACAACGCCTCTTCCTGTTTCTGCAACCAATCTCTCTGTAAGTGTGAAAGGGGGTTAGTGTTCTGAAGCTGCTTTGGTGCCAGTGAGAATTTAAAGCTGAAATGAAACAAACTAGATTTGCCAATTGGATAAGTGTTATAATCAGAACTGGAATTGAAAATGAATTAGGGGAACCTCTTTCTATTGAGTCCAGGGAGCATTAGTCTACTAGCATTCACGCTCGGTTCCTTTCTTACCAACTTGCACCTTGAACAGTATTTCTCAGATCACAATGCTCAGGTTATTCTTAACCAATCAACAAGTGACTGATTCACCCAGAACCGTCTCAGTAAGCAGTCAGCAGTTCACCAGTCAAGGGTAGACGCAACCAATGTTCTGAATCCACCACTTCAGCCTTACAAGCAATTGTCACAGACTAGGGTTGAGACTCAGCAGTTATACCAAGGAGCAACCCAAATCACCAAGGTTTCTTAGTAAATGTACGTATGATCATCAATTGTTTAGTATTTTTAGCACATTTATTACACTTCTAGTGTCTTTCCAAGGAGCAAGGATGCACATGTCTTAAAGGCACTTTCAGAAGTGTGGTCCCTGCTATTTGAACAGTTTAATGTGAAAAGGACAAGTTTAAAGTATCAGAAATAATTTCTTAAAATTGTTGTTTTAAATCTCTTTAAGCCAGTTTGCTTGGACTTATTAAGGAGCGCTGGCATATAGCATTAATCAGTTAAAATCCAAAAGAGGGCTCCTCGATGTCTCACTGAAGAGTGTAGACTCAACTCATTCTAGACGTCACTCATTTCTATTAAAGAATAGAAGGAGAAATGCAATCTTTGAAATGAAATCTCACTGCTTCTTCTTGTCCTCTTAACTCTTGAATAAGAGAGACTCCTTTCCACATGGCTGCACAGTTGCACTTCTGGATTCAGCTGCTTATTTGGGGGTTCAGTCGGCTCTTCTTGGCCTTCTGACCCAATCGGGACAAGAGGAGATGTTGGCCGCAGGGATTCAGCAAGCTCTGGGGTCAAAGGCGCCAACTTCACAGGTGTTCTGGGGCTGGAGCACTCATGGGGAAAAGATAATAAGTTCTCAGCACCCACCAGCCATAGCGGTTTGGCAGCTCTGCCACTGATCAGCTATTTGGCAGCGCCCCTGATGGGCGGAAAGGATGAGCTAATCAGGGGCCCCACCAAATATCTGTTTTGCAACGCCACCAAACAGCTTATTTGTGGCCGGGTGGGAGGGTGGAGAGCAGCGAGCGGTGGCACCTAGAGGAGAGGATGGAGCCGGGTGGGAAGAGGCAGCACAAAGGCAAGGCTTTGGGGGAGGGGTTGGAGCCGGGGCAGGAAGATGCAGAGCGAGGGTGAGACTTTGGGGGAAGGGGTGGTGTGGCCGCAGGGCCGGCTTTAGGAAGCGCGGGGCCCAGTTCGAACAGTTTTGACGGGGCCCTGGCAGGGATGACTAAAAAAAACCACATGTAAAAAAACACATGGGGCTTGTACTCACTGGGCGGTGCTCCGAGTCTTCAGCGGCACATTCGTCATTCGCCCCAGGTCTTCGGCGGCACTGAAGGACTCGCCACCGAGGTGCTGCCAAAGACCCAGAGCAAGCAAAGGACCCACCGCCGAAGTGCCGCCGAAGACCCGGAGTGCCACAAGGCGAGTAAAAATTAAAAAGGCGCCTCTAGCCAGGGAAGGGATTCTCCCTGGGTGTGGGGCCCTCTTAGGTGCGGGGCCCAATTCAGGGGAATTGATGGAATAGGCCTAAAGCCGGCCCAAGTTGTGGGGTTGGGGCCTCAGGGCGGAGCGGGGCGTGAAGCACTCTAGGGAAAACTAGACATCAGCACCTATGTCTGGGGTCACAGATGGTGGGCAGTGGCCTCAGGGTTGTATGCTCTGTTAATTGAAGTTAGCGGGAGGGTTGCGCATTCTATTGGCCATAATTGCTCTCAGATTTCAGCTCCCAGTTTCTCTGCGACTTCCATCAGAATCCAGTTGATGGCGGTGGGTATAACATGTTTCCTCAATGCTTCCTTTAGCTGGAGCGTTTGAGTCATTTCATGGACTGTATCTTAGTATTTGCCCCAACTATGAATTGGGATCACCCCTTCTGAAGACATTTCTCTTAATATTCCAGAGTTATACCCTGGTTAGCTGCTAATATCATTCAACATTCTTTTTTTCCTTCTAGTGCAATACAATTCCTATCCCTTCTACAGTGCAATAATTTACAACAAACAAACAAACAAAATCCCTTAATGTCTTCTAAATCTAGCGGACATGCTCCATATGTTCTTGGTCTATACCTAACACTTTTCACATCACATCTTTCAAGCTTATTGTAGGATAGGAGACATTACACTGGAAGAATAAACCAGATTATTCATGAGGAGAGTTGTAACGCAGATTCTCAAGGCAGACAAATGGCATTAGTCAGTGCTGTCTCACTGAAGAACATACGCTCAATTAGCTACCCCTCATTTATTCATAGAATTATAGAACCACCGGGTTAGATGGGACCACAAGGGTCATCTAGTCTATCCCCCTGTCAAAATGCAGGATTTGTTGTGTCTAAAGCATCCAAGACTGATGGCTCCAGCCTCCTTTTGAAAACCTCCAGTCAATGAGGTTCCTCAACCACTCAACCTCAGTTCCATTGTCCTACTCTTCTTCCAAGTAGGAAGTTTTTCCTCAGATTTAATGTAAATCTCTGTGCTGTAGTTTGAATCCATTGCCTGTTGCCTTGCCCTCTGTGGCAAAAGAGCACATCTTTTCTCCATCCTTTTTATAGCAGCTTTTTGAGTATTTAAAGACTGCTGTCACGTCCCCTCTAATCACCTCGTTTCCAAACTAAACATACTCAGTTCCTTCAGCCTTTGCTCCTGTGGCTTGCATTCCATCCCTTTGATCATCTTTGTTAAGGACATAAATCCACACCGTGTGGAGGCCAAGCATAGGAGTTTATTACACACAGCGCTGGCGGAGTGTCACCTGTCAATCAATTGATTACAATAGAATATATGGATCTTCCATGGGTGGGGGAAAGTGACGAGGTAGGCAGTTCCACACCCTGGGATAGGTTTTGCAGCAAGACAAGATAGCACATTAGCCAATGGTTAACAGGTTACATAATGTCTCCGCCCATGGTCTCAAGTTAGCAAGTTAACATTTAATTAATACTTTGATAAAATGTTATTAGTATAAAATATATATGTTGAATTCTGATTTGGGGTCCATAGGAATGGAGCAACTCCTTGGATTGTCCAACAGGTACATTCCTAGGGGTTAAAGCAAAGAAACAGTGACAGTATATGACAATAAAGATTGCCCCTTTATGTCCCAAGGCAGGCGTTGGTCCCAGGGAAGAGAGATGGCAGGATGCCATGTCTTATACTGACATGTGCCAACTTTTCATAAACTCAAGATTGGATCTGTGGGAAGAACGTTCCCTACAGAAGAGACTGACACAATAGGAACAGAGATCCTTTGTTCAATTTGCAACTCTGAATAAGACACAATTATTTAGTTCTTAGCTCCAACCCCTGGCAATTTGCTGACCAGGCCTATTTTAGCAAAACAAGATTATTTGTTTACCCCAACTTTCTCTTAGCTAATCACTATTTGCTAGGCCTCTGGTCTCTTGACCAAACTCTGGACTTTGGGTCTGAGAAAGAACTGGCACAATTCATATACCAATGGAGTGGTTGTTATATAAAATGCACATGGATTTTAACCCTTCATTTGTCACTCACTTCTGGATCCTTTCCAGTTTCTCTATGTCCTTTCCAGGGGTGAAAGTAAGATAAAAGACTTACTGGTATGGGGACCCGGAGCCCACTTTCACCTCTGATCCTTTCTATACATTGGTGACCAAAACCGGACACAGTACTCCAGCTGAGGCCTAGCCAGCACTGAGGAGAGAGGTGCTATCATCTCCTATGACTTGAATGCTGGGCCTTTGGTAATGCAACCTAAAATTTCATTTGCTTCTTTTGCAACAGCATCGCATTGCTGACTCATGTTGAGGTTGTAATTCACCACAACTCCCAGATCCTTCTCAGCAGTGCTGCTGCCAAGCCAGTTATCCCCTAGTCTGTATTTGTGCATTTTAGCACTTTACATTTGTCTTTGTTGCATTTCATTTTGTTGTCTAGAGCCCAGTTCTCCAATTTATCAAGATCTCTCTGAATTTTAGCTCCAGCCTTCTATAGTACATAAGAACATAAGAATGGCCATACCGGGTCAGACCAAAGGTTCATCTAGTCCAGTATCTGTCCACTGACAGTGGCCAATGCCAGGTGCCCCCGAGGGAGTGAACCTAACAGGCAATGATCAAGTGATCTCTCTCCTGCCATCCATCTCCATCCTCTGACAAACAGAGGCTAGGGACACCGTTCCTTACCCATCCTGGCTAATAGCCATTTATGGACTTAACCACCATGAGTTTATCCAGTTCTTTTTTTTTTGAACCCTTCTATAGTTTTGGCCTTCACAACATCCTCTGGCAAGGAGTTCTACAGGTTGACTGTGTTGTGTGAAGAAATACTTCCTACTTTTTTTTTTTAAACCTGCTGCCTATAAATTTAATTTGGTGACCCCTAGTTCTTGTGTTATGAGAAGGAGTAAAAAACACTTCCTTTTATTTACTTTCTCCACACCAGTCATGATTTTATAGACCTCGATCATATCCCCCCTTTCTTGTCTCTTTTCCAAGCTGAAAAGTCCCAGTCTTATTAATCTCTCCTCAAAAGGAAGCCGTTCCATACCCCTAATTATTTTTGTTACCTTTTTCTGTACCTTTCTAATTCCAATGTATCTTTTTTGAGATGGGGTGACCATATCTGCACACAATATTCAAGATGTGGGCATACCATGGATTTATATAGAGGCAATATGATATTTTCTGTCTCATTATCTATCGCTTTCTTAATGATTCCCAACATTCTGTTTGCTTTTTTAACTGCTGCTGCACATTGAGTGGATGTTTTCAGAGAACTAGCCACATCTCCAAGATCTCTTGAGTGGTAACAGTTAATTTAGACCCCATCATTTTATATGTATAGTTGGGATTATTCTTTCTAATGTGCATTACTTTGCATTTACCAATGTAGCCACTGCAGTAGTGGTAAAACCTAGATTATGCAAATGGAGCCAAATAGGACCTACAGAATTGCAAAGCACTTCTATACACGTCTGTGTAACGTCAGCCAATGTGTGTTCAATCACCCCTGTGCCTGATTCACAAAGCATGTGACTCTGTTACAGCCCCCACCTACAGAACACAGCTATCCAGCTCAAACTGTGGAGACTCCTGCCTCAGCTCTGACCCTGGCTGAGATGATGGCTACCACACTCGCCTGCCTTATGCAAAGCTAGGTCCTGCCCGAATTCCACAGCTACCTCAATCCGTGTCAGAGGTGTAACTAGCACATCTCTAACAACTGCCAAAAAGCCTGGTGCACCCACTTGGGAGACAAATTCATCTAAGGGCTTTGCAAAGTGACTTAATACTCGTGTGTGTTTTTCAAAAAAGGAGTAACAGGTCCCTGCTGAAGAGTTCTGCCTGAGCTGGGAAGAGCTGCCTCCCAGGCTTTGAAATACCTCCCACGCTTGGAATCAGGCCCCAGAATTTTAAAGCTACCACTATGCCATTATATTAATAACGCAATAGATAGAGCCACTTAATTGTTCTTTAAAACAGGCAACTCTTTTGCCTCTTTGCTACATGATGGGAGACCCCCTGATGACTTGGCCAGCTTTCACAGAGGAGGTTACAATTGCCAATGAGTCCAAAGACACCTGCTAATTTCAGCCTGGTTGAGCCCCTACGGCTTTGCATGGCTAAGATGCATCCTTTTCCCAAAACAATTCACACAGGTTTGTTAAAGGACAGAAGTAAGAGGGAATATGTGGGGAGGGGACATACAGTCCCCTCCTGTTTAAAGCAGAGGGAGATCGAGTATAAAGGGCTCTTTAAACCAATTTCTGTAATCCTCCCGATGAGAGGAGTAGCGCTGAAATCGGTATTACCAATATCGGATTAGGGTTAGTGTGGCCGCAAATCGACGGTATTGGCCTCCGAGCGGTTATCCCACAGTGCACCACTGTGACCGCGTCTGGAAAGCATCTGAACTCGATGCCAAGCTTGCCAGTAGGATCTAGGAAAGCCCCACGAACTTTTGAATTTGCATTTCTTGCCCGTTCTGCCAGCTGTAGGCTACGCTCATTGAATCAGCATTGGATGGCAACTGCGAGTTCCACTAAATCCAAAAGAGCTATCCAGGCATGGACCGCAATCGGGGGTACTGGATCTGATCCTGCTGTTATGGGGAGGACAAATGCTGTTCTAATCATAGCAGCTCCACTTACAGAAGATTTGATGCCAAAGCATTTGAAAAGATCTCAGGCTAGATACAGAAGTCCGCGACGCAACAGTACAAGACGTAACGGAAAGCACAACGAATCCAAGCTCATGGATGGAAGGGTACCCAGTATCCACAGTTCCCGCAGTTCCCGAAAGGATTGCCCCCAATGCTGTGTGTCAAACATCCGTGTCAGGGTTATATCGTATCCGCTCCGCTCCCCCTGCACATGAGTCAGGATTACCGTTCTGGACGCATGTCTATGCTGGCTGCGGACAGTGCGGCAATGACAGCGCATCCTCTCCCTCCCTCCCCGGGTGGTCATACATTGGACCCCCCCCCTCGGCTGGGGCCCTGGGTTCAAATAGGAATGACTTCCCGCTATT
>NC_133779.1:57793474-57809097 GCF_003597395.2 Chelonoidis abingdonii | reverse complement strand
AATAGCGGGAAGTCATTCCTATTTGAACCCAGGGCCCCAGCCGAGGGGGGGGGTCCAATGTATGACCACCCGGGGAGGGAGGGAGAGGATGCGCTGTCATTGCCGCACTGTCCGCAGCCAGCATAGACATGCGTCCAGAACGGTAATCCTGACTCATGTGCAGGGGGAGCGGAGCGGATACGATATAACCCTGACACGGATGTTTGACACACAGCATTGGGGGCAATCCTTTCGGGAACTGCGGGAACTGTGGATACTGGGTACCCTTCCATCCATGAGCATTGATTCGTTGCTTTCCGTTAACGCTTGTACTGTAGCGTCGCGGAACTTTCTGTATCATAGCTGAGATTTTTTCAAATGCTTTGGCATCAATCTTCTGTAATGGAGCTGCTTGATTAGAACAGCATTTGTCCCCCCATAACAGCGATCAGATCCAGTACCTCCGTTGCCTGGTCCATGCCTGGAAGCTCTTTTTGGATTTGGGAACTCGCAGTTGCCATCCAATGCTGATTCAATGAGCGTAGCCACGTCTGGCAACGGGCAAGGAATGCAAATTCAACAGTCGTGGGGCGTTTTCCAGTTCATAACCTAGGCAAGCTTGGCATGAGTCAGATTGCTTCCAAGACGGTCACAGTGGTGCACTGTGGGATAACCGCTCGGAGGCCAATACCGTCGATTTGCGGCCACACTAACCCTAATCCGATATTGGTAATACCGATTTCAGCGCTACTCCTCTCATCGGGAGGATTACAGAAATTGGTTTAAAGAGCCCTTTATACTCGATTATAAGGGGCCTCGTTGTGTGGACGGGTGCAGGGTTAAATCGGTTTAACGCTGCTAAAATCGGTATAAACGCGTAGTGTAGACCAGGCCTATGTCCACTGGATCCCCCTTGTCCGCACGTTTGTTGACCCCTTCAAAGAACTCTATTAGATTAGTAAGACACGATTTCCCTCTACAGAAACCATGTTGACTATTGCTCAACAGTTTATGTTTTTCTATGTGTCTGACAATTTTATTCTTAACTATTGTTTTGACTAATTTGTGTGTTGGCAGCCCACTCTAGATTTCTGTCATCTGCAGATTTGATCAGTCTGCTCTCTAGTACTACATCTAGGTCATTAATAAAGACGTTAAACAATACCGGATCCAGAACAGATCCCTGTGGGACCCCACTTGAGACCTCCCTCCAATCCGACATCATTCCATTAATAGTTATGCTTTGTCTGTGGTTGTTTAACCAGTTATGTATCCATTTAATGGTAGTTCCCCCAAGCCCGCATTTCTCCAGCTTACCTATCAGAATGTCATGTGTTAGAAGCCTCACAGAAGTTCAAGTATATTATGTCCACACATTCCCCCTAGCCACCAAACCAGTTACCCTGTCAAAAAAGGAAATCAAGCTGGTTTGGCATGATTTGTTCTTGATACATCCATGCTGGCTGCTAGTGGTCACCCCTTCATCCCCCAGGTATTCGCAAATAGAATGTTTCATGTTTCATGTTTTGCTCTAGTATCTTCCTGGGTATTGAGGTCAGGGTGACTGGTTTGTAGTTCCCTGGTGATGCTCTGGAGCTGCTCCATACGAAGCCAGTCAGGACTCTGGGGGAGCCTCCTCTCTCTGAGCATATTGTCACCAGGGCAAGAAGCTCACACAGCTTCAACCTTCCTGGGTCCGACCTTGGAGCATTCATCATCCCCTGCCTCCCAGTGTGATTCCCACAGCAAGTCTGCTCAGGCGGGAGTCCTGGGGAAGCCAGAGGGCCCTGCACTCCAACTCCTGCAGTCATCAGTGACTCTCAGCCAGCATGTAGAACAGAAGGTTTATTAGTCAACAGCAACACAGCGTAGAACAGAGCTTGTTAGAACAGAAATCAGTGACTTTCAACCAAGTCCATCTTGGGAAGTCCTGGGCCAGACGGCTTGGACTCCCCCTCTTCCAGTCCCCCAAGCAGACTGTCAGCTTCCAGCAACCTGACCTCAGACCCCGCTGTTGCTCCTCCTCCTTTTCGTCCTGCTTCCCCTGCAAAAGGTGTCACCTGGTCGCACCCTTCTTCTGGGTCTCAGGTTACGAAGGGCTGGGCAACCGTTCCGGTCCCAAGGGCCTCAGCAAAAATCACACACCCAATTCCCACCACCGAAATACTGATGCAGAGCACAGAGAAATGGAGATACACATAGTATTAGTAAAGACTTATATGCAACATAACCAGATGAATAAAACCACACTCAGTCACACCTGGCTTCTCCTTTTCCCCCTTTTTAAGGACGGGCACTGCATTAGCCCTTCTCCAGTGTTCCGGGACCTCTCCTGTCACCCACGAGTTTGCAAATATTATTGCCAGTGGCTAGGAGTTTTCTTCAGCTAATTCCTTCAACACCCTCACGCAAATAGCATTTATCCCCACTAATTTGAATTCATTCAAATTGGTCAGAAGCTCTGACACGTCCTTTACTTGCTACCGCTCTCAGGGAGGTGGAGTAGATAAGCCAACGGGAGATGCTCTCCAGCTGGTGTAGGTAGCATCTTCATTAGGCGCTAGAGTACTGCTGCAGCACTGTAAGTGTAGACAAGCCCTTATTCTAGGGCTATGTCAACACTACGCAGCTTTTAGTGACACAGCTGTACCACTGTGAGAAAGCTCTCCTGAGACAAAAAAATTCCACCCCCAATGAGAGGCTGTAGCTTTGTCAGCAAGAGAGCTCGCCCGCCAATAACGCGCTGTTCACGCTGGTGCTTTTCGTCAATAAAAATTTTGTCATTTGTGGGTGTGTGTTTTTTTTCACACCCCTGAATGGACAAAAGCCCAGCGCAGACAAAGCCCTAGGAGAACCCCTGCCAGGCCAGAGATAAGAATAACTTTCCTTTTTCCTGGGCAGAGGACCCTGTTGGCTCAAATATGTTAACTAAGAACCAGAGATAAGTGTAGAAAATGCAAGTTAGAAATAGCTTACTGTGAGCCTCAGAAAACTGAAGGTCAAATGGAGCAAACTGTTACCCCAAGAAATCCAAACCATCTGGCCTCCACCCCAAAATTGTGCATTTGTCTGCCTTGGGAATCAGATTTGCAGCTCTCCTCATGAATACTCAGCCTTGTTCTTCCAGTGTAGTGTCTCCTATCCTATGATAAGCCTGGAAGATGGGCTGTGAAAAGTATTACAGATAGTGTAAGAAGGTATGGAGCAAGTCCGCTAGATTTAGAAGACAAGGAATTTTGTTTGCTTTCTGTATAAATCATTGTTGCCCCGTAGAAGCGATAGGAATTGTACAGCGCTAGAAGGAAAAGAAGAATGTTGACTGCTACAAGCACCAAGCTGAGGTTTAACAGTGGAATATTAAGAGAAATGTGGGAGGGCTTGTCCACGCTAGAAGTGCTACAGCAGCGCAGCTGCCCCACGTCTGGCTGAGATGCTCTGTGCCAATGGGAGAGAGCTCTCCCGTCAGCATAATAAAATCACATCTGCAAGAGGCAATAGCTGTGGCAGTGGGAGAAACTCTCTTGCCAACCTAGTGCCGTCCGCACCAGCACTTATGCAGTGTTGGTTTATTCACACCCCAAGGGACACACGTTATGCCGATATAAGCTGTAGTACACACGTTGCCTTAAAAACGGGGGATGCCAATGGTCTTCCATTGACATAGCACTGTCTGCAGCAGGGGTTCAGTCACTCTAACTGGGTCTCTCGGTTATGGATTTCCACACTCCGAAGCGACATAGTTATACCAGAATAAATTTGTACTGTAGACCAGAGCTAAGAGAGGTGGAGGTTAACAGTATGGTCTGGTCTACACTATCTATTCACGTCAGTATAACGACACTGCTCAGGGTGAATCCACGCCCCTGAGAGGCGCAGTTATACCAACCTAACCCCAGGTGTAGACAGCGCTATGTCTGTTGACATAGCTACCGCCTCTCAGGGAGGTGGCTTCACTATGCCTGCGGGAGAGATCTCTACTGTCAGCATAGGATTGTCTTCATTAAAGCTCCACCGACAGCGGCACTGAACTATGTAAACTATGGGAGACTTTGGTATGAGAAGTTAACAGTAGTTGGAAGATTCCTTATCAGGCATCTCCTTCCTTATCAGGCTTTGCTTTCCTAGGAATTGTGTATTTAACTTTAGCTTAGCTAATATCCCCAGACAAGATGTCTCACCTGTTGGGATGAGCAATAGATTCTCATTGTCTTTAGCTTTGAGAAAAAGCAAAATGTTTCAAATAAGCATAAGGGTGATTGTCACTAGCTTGTTGAAAGGCCAGAAGGAGAAGAATTACATTAACTGTATGGTGTGTACACGTTAAAATTTACAAGCTACAGTTACCAGCTCTCTGAAGCAGGATCTCACCACCTTCCATTCCTGGCCTCACAAAGCATCCCACAATGCAATGAGTTAAATACCAGCCAGAGGGGATTCCGCATGCAAGTAGAGAGCACTAAAAATAGATAACAAACCAGGTCCAGACGTCACTGAGCAGCCTGAACGCAGCTAGGATGTTTGTTTGAATAATCACGAGCCAGGTACTAAGGCCAGTCTGTCTCCTTAATGGGTGCACTGTGAAATGGTACTTAGTTCAGCGCCCTCCCTAGGACTGTCTGCAGGGTCATCACTGTGTATGAATCCAAGGGAGGGGAGGGACTTGGATGGGTATCTTTCTGGCCCAGAGTAGAAGCCACTGCTGGTGCTGTAGTGACATACTGATATTTTTTGGCTAGGCTGTTAGCTGGGCCTGGAGTGCTTCTTGGAAGGAGAAACCCTAGATTTTTAGCTTGCAAATTATTTCTTAGGAAATGAAGGATTTGTCCTGCTCTAAGCATATTAAGACTTTCCTGTGATCTCCATTTTCCTTTTTGTCCTGAGTTTTTCTGTCTGGGAGGATTCCCTGGAGCGTTTCTTCTGTATTTAACACTGCTCTTCATGTCCCTTTCAGAGTTAACCTGCCCCCCCAACAGCCACTATGAGCTCTGTGGACTTTCCTGCCCGGCCTCTTGTGCCCACCCAGCTGTGCCCTCCCGCTGCCGGACTGCGTGTGAAGAAGGGTGCCAGTGTGACCCTGGCTTTGTGTTGAGTGGCACTGACTGTGTGCCTCAGGGGCAGTGCGGCTGCACCCACAATGGCAGATACCACCTGGCATGGGAAAGCTTCTGGGAAGGAGAAAATTGCCAGAGATTGTGCAGATGTGATGGCTCCTCGCACTCTGTCCAGTGTTCCCACTCTGCCTGCGCCCCTGGGGAATTCTGTGGCACTCGAAAGGGGGTTTATGGGTGCCACAAGCGAACCAATGGCATCTGCTGGGCTTCTGGGCTGCCCCATTACACGACGTTTGATGGGAAGCGATACAATTCCCAGGGCACCTGCAAATATGTCTTTGCTGAATTGTGTGAGGCATCAAAGTCCTTACCCTTCTTCAGAGTGGAAGTGAAGAATGGAAACCTGCCCCATGTTCCTGTGGCTGTGACCTCGGAGGTGTTTGTCCTTGTGAACAGGACTGAGATCCATCTGCAGAGAGGGCACCACGGGACAGTCAAGGTAATTCCATGGGGCTGGCGCTCCCTGGGAAAGCACTTAATCAAAGAAATGAAATTGGGGAAAAAGTCATTTCCCAGCAGTGGTTGGGTTTTGCCCACTTTCCTGAATACATCAGTCAGTGCCTAAGTTCCCTGTAATCTGCGAAGGCTGTCAAGGACTGCGCAAGCAGGGAGTCGTGCCCCTAACCCAGCCCAGCCCAGCTGGAGCTGCCATGGTGGGAGAGAGGTGTCCCTCCCCTGGTTCGGCCCAGCCAGAGCTGCCCTGGCCAGCGATAGGAGCCCCAGGACAGCCTGCACCCAAAAACCCTTCATCCCTGGCCCCATCCCAGAGCCTGCACCCCCAGTCGGAGCCCTCACCGCCCTGCACCCCAACCCTCTGCCCCAGCCCAGATCCCCCTCCTGCACCCCAAACCCCTCATCCCCGGATCCACCCCAAAGCTCGCACTCCCATCTGGAGTCATCACTGCCCTGTACCCCAACCCTCTGCCCCAGCCCTGAGCCCTCTCCTGCACCCCAAACCCCTCATCTCCGGCTCCACCCCAAAGCTCGCACTCCCATCTGGAGCCATCACTGCCCTGCACCCCAACCCTCTGCCCCAGCCCTGATCCCCCTCCTGCACCCCAAACCCCTCATCCCTGGCCCCACCCCAGAACCCGCACCCCCAGCTGGAGCCCTCACCACCCTGCACCCCAACCCTCTGCCCCAGCCCTGAGCTTCCTTCCACACTCGAAACCCCTCAACCCCACATATTGGTGCACATAACAAAATTAATGTTGCACATGCACATAAACAATTAGAGGGACCAGTGCCATTATTTCCCCTACAGCCGTCTGTGCAGCATCATGCCCAGGACAGGTTTAGGTTTAGCTCAGATCTCATGTTCATACTAGTTACTGTTTGTGTGCATGTTGGTGCTGGATGCAAGATAATCTCAACCTAGTCATCTTATCAAAGGAAAGGTTAAGCAGAGTCTTGATCAGGCCTGTAAGTAGGTAGAAGAGAACTGATATTAAAGGCTCTTCAGCTAGCAGAGAAAGGAATAACAGTGGCTGAAAGTTGGGAGTTCGAATAATTCAAATTGCAGACGAGAGAAAACGTTTGCATAGCGAGTAATGAACCAAGTCGTTTTCCCAGAGAAGTGGTTCACTCACCTTCATGAGGAATATTCAAATTGAGATTGACGTCATTTTACAAGACAAGGTGTCATGGATTCTCAGGGACTGTGTGATCACCCCTGCCTGTAAAGGGTGGCCAGACAGCAAGTGTGAAAAATCAGGACACGGGGTGGGGGGTAATAGGAGCCTATATAGGAAAAAGACCCAAAAATCAGGACTGTTCCTATGAAACTGGGACATTTGGTCACGCTAGGCCTGTATAGTCTCTTTGGAAAGCACCCTTAGATTTCCCAGGGCTGTAGGTTTAGCTTTTTCATAAGAAACAGCTGCGTGGCTTCCTGAGATCAGACTCCTTCCCAGAGAGCAAAGCAACCAGAAAAATACCTGCATGGCTGCAGGGCAGTCAGCCTTTACTAGTCAACAGGAGCACAGCATCAGAGAGAGATCAGGTCAGCATGGAGAAGAAAACCTTCTGTCCTGCTTCCCAGAGACTCCTCAAGTCTGTCTCCATCTCTGTTTCCTTGTCCCACTGGGAGCCTCCTTTGGGTGTGCTCAGTCCTTTTGTTCTCCTGCTTCTGGCTTTTAGTCCCCTTCCCTGCTGAGAGTTGGGGAATTAACTTGCTCTGGGCCCTCAGCTGTTAGGTGTTAGTGTCCTGGTCCTTGGCTCTTCCACTGTCAATGCAGGGCCTTGCTGACCCCATTCAGCTCTTGCTAGCACATCTGGATCCAACTCAGGCAGCCCACCTGACCCAAGTAGCCCACCCTTCCCCCTCTTCCATGGAAAGCAATTTAACTCCTATACACGGAATACAGTCAGTGTGTAAACTGAGGTACAGATATGGATCATTAAAATATTACCAAAAATTCCCACATTCATCACATTGGGTATTGGGCTCACTGGTCTCATTTATGTAGTAGAGAAGAATTATTCCCTCCACTGCAGGAATTACTGAGTGATGTTTTCTGGCTGGGGTCATGCAAGGGACTCAGAGTAAATGACCAGAATGGTCCCTATCTATGACTGGATAAATTCCTGCACTGATCTCTTTGGTGCTATTTTCCCTCACTCAGATTGATGGGGTGACTCTGACTCTCCCGGTGCATCTCCAGAGAAGAGGAATCGTCGTTTATCAGGATGGGTTTCATACCGTTGTGCAGGCCGACTCTGGTCTGAGTGTGAGCTACGACCTGGCCCACAGCCTCTTTCTCAGCCTCCCCCCTGAGTACCGAGGCCAGACCTGTGGGCTGTGCGTGAACCTCAATGGAGCGGCTGAGGATGATTTTGTGATGCAGAACGTCTCTCATGGGAAGGATTTCTTCCACTTGTCTTTGGCCGGGAAGTCGGAGGATGTCCCTGGCTGTGACGACGGCTGCCCTGATTCCTGCCCTTTGTGTGAAGATGAGAAAAGTCTGGTGGAGTCCAAGTCCCGGTGCTGGGTGATCCAGGACCCTGATGGGCCGTTCTCCTCTTGCCACTCCCAGATTGACCCAGGCCACTATCTGTCTGATTGTATCTTTGACCTGTGTGTGTCAGGAGGGGAGAGCAGTGCCCTGTGCGAGTCCATTCAGACATACGCAGCAGCCTGCCAGAGAGCGAATGTCTCCATCTCACCTTGGAGGAACGAGTCTTTCTGTGGTAAGGCAGCACCGTGTAACTGTGCTATTGGACTGTGTGCACCGCAGTGCTGGTCTGGCTTCCCTTACGTGATGCCCTGAGGTAAAATGATAGTCCATCAACACTGGCAAAAGCTGCTCAACTCTGTCTGAAACCCAGGTCCTCAAAACCATCTGCCAAAGAGATCCCAGATTCCTCAGAGAAACCATCCTCTCTGTCTTCTGTGGAAGGTTTTCCAGATCTACCCAGCACAAGAACATCCTGAGCACTGGAGAAAGGCTGCAGACCCATCAGTGCCCAGTTCTCCTCATTAGTCACAGTGGGTGCGCTGATCCTCTGGCATCAGGTCAAGAGAACCGGAATCCTAATTTATAAATCAATTGTTCAGATAAGCTAATCATCGGGGCTGATGGAATATGTTCCATCAAAACTGGTTAGAGATGGAAAATGGGGTTTTCACCAAAATGAAATTTTTCATGCAATGTGTTTGGTTTCCACAGAACAATTTTTCATTTTAATTAAACAGAATACGTCAATTTAGAAATGCTGCTGGACCCCCTCTCTCCTGGATCCCCTCTCTCCTGATGTACCATTTCCAGACAATCCATAATGCACTGTTCCTCCCCTGCCCCCAGAAAGGGAAGAGAGTGAATCATAGGTGATGTAGTCAGACCCGTGAGCCCGACCAATAGAGGAGAATGGGAGCATGAGGTACCTGAAGTACAATTCCCATTAGGCACTGAAATATTTTCAAATTCCTGCCAAAAAAATTGGATTTTTCCATGGGAAGAAACCCCATTTTTCTTCCAGTTCTCTGGATAACTAATGCTCCTCAGAGAGACAGCCTGAAAAGCCCAGGCTGTGGAACAAATGGAGACAGACGGAGATCAGACTTCCATTGTGTTATTGGGGCTAGTGGCCCTCCTGTCGCTCACTGCTTTAAAATCTTGTTTGTCATTTTACAATGTGATCGTCGCCGTAGTTGGGATCTTTCCCAGTGTTTCAATTGGCAAGAGATTTGGTGGTTGTTATGCTTCCTCTAGTGGATTGAGTAGGGATCTGCTGCCTGCTGTTGGTGCCATCTCTCTAGGGGTCCCAGCTTTCACCTAAGTGGTTCCGTTCAATTAGACCAAGCTATAAACCCATACACTCAATGTAACTTATCGGCCCAGGGCTCCCGGCCTCCTTTTGTCTCCCTGCTGGTTTCTCAGAGGCAGCCTGGCTTGGGGCTGTTGCCCCTCTGCTATCCCAAGCCTTTCCGCCTCCTCTTCTCTCTCTGTTCCCCTGCTTTAGAGCTGGGCTCATTTTCTCGCTTGGTCCCAGCTGTGGGTGCCTGTGTCCATGACTGGCAGCTGCAGAGGGTGTGATCAGCTGCTTCTCTGTAAGCAGGGAAGATTCTCCTCTCCGTTGTGTCCATGGGGGTTCGTTAACCCTGTTACAGGATCATGCAAGTGTATCTAATGTGTATCTAATGTGGCCAATTAACTGGGCCTGTGGCATGGGTACTAGAGGGTCTCAGTCTTTTCCCTCTGCTGGGCACTCTGGTGTCTCAGGCCTGCTGATCTCTGCAGAATGCACTGTCCAATCCTCCAACCTTCTAAATAAGAGCTAAGCATTTTAAACATCCAAGACGGGTGCCATGGGCTTGCTGCTCAGGGGGTCAAGGGCAATTTCAATCCCCATGTGTGCTTCCGTTTGATTGATACTAGAACTCCCTCCTCTTTCGCAGACCCTGGGTGCCCAGTGAATAGCCACTACATGCTGTGTGAGCGTCCCTGCCAGGACCTGTGTGCCAGCTCCTGGCCTCAGCGTCTGTGCAGCTCCTTGTGCTCCGAAGGGTGTCTCTGTAATGACGGGTACCTGTGGAGCGGGGATCAGTGTGTCCTGCCGGAGCACTGTGGCTGTGAGCACGACGGACGCTACTATGGGGTGAGTTGCAACTTCATTCTCTGGACAATGCTGAGGAAACCTGGCTGCATAGGCAAGTATAGAATCAAACCTCATTTTTCCCACTCAAGGAGCAAAGAGTCTCCTTCGTATCTAACCCTCATGCCCTGCAGCGTGTGTTTCCACCTGCTTTCTTTCCCTCTCTATCACTTTCTTTTTATTATTGTTGTTATTCTTTGTATTCTGGCAGCACCTAGGAGCCAGGTCACATAATAGGGCACCCTTGAAATAGGCACAGAACAAAGAAATGGTCCCTGATCAAAAAAGCTTACAACTTATATGTAACGCAAGAGTCAACAAGTAGAGCCAGACCCAGGGAGCACAAATAATCAGATAATCCTGTTTGCATAAGTGCCCTCCTGCCTAAGCATGCTTTCTGGGCTCAGGGCATGTCCCAGAGTTAATGAGCCTGATAAATCTCACATTTCCTTCTGTGTGTCTCCTATCCCATTTGCTCGAGCTGTTTGGTTTTGTGACATTTTGCTGATGATGACCATGGCCATTTCTCTCTCTCTTTCTCTCCATCCCAGGTTGGAGATTTTCTCTGGCTCGCTGATTGCACCCAAAGGTGCAGCTGTGACTCCTCTGCTGCTTTCCGGTGCGTCCCTGCCAGCTGTAACTCCGGCCAGCAGTGTGCGGTGAAGGACGGGAAGCTGGGCTGCCAGAGCCAGCTGAGCACCTGCACGGTGACAGGGGACCCTCACTACTTCACCTTCGATGGGGCTGTGGCCCATTTCCAGGGCACGTGTGCCTACGAGATCTCACACACCTGCAACTCCTCCCTTGACTTCTCCTTCCGGGTGGTGGCTGCAAACAGAAATTTCCGGAATCCGAGGGTCTCCTTCATTTACCGAGTGGAACTTTGGCTCAGAACTGGCCATTTTAATTCCCATGTCTTTCTGGAGCGAGGCAAAGACGTTCTGGTGAGTTGAGCGCTTTAACCCATTAGCAGAAAGGACAAGGAGAAACAGCCACAACTATCCATCTCTCATGGGTGTTTATCTGGCTCCCATTGCAATAGGATCCGAGCGCCTCCTGTTCTTGAAATCATTTAACCTCACAACCCTCCTGTGAGTCATGGAAGTGCTATTATCCCCGTTTCACAGATGGGAGAACTGAGGTGTAGATCCTCTATGATTTCTGTGGGAGTTAGGCACCTACGTACCTTTGAGAGTCAGCACTAGAGAGACTAAGGTATTGAGGTGGTTAAAGCTGCCAATAGCTGTCCAGTGGATTTTTCAGAGCACCAAGGCACTTATGAAAACCCCATTAGTGTCGATCTGCTTCTTTAGGGGCTGACGTACCTTTTGAAAATCAGGCCTTAAGGGACTTGCCCAAGGTCCCACACTGTCTGTGGCAGACCCAGGACTTGAACCCTGGTCACCCAAGTCCCACCCTAGTCTCCTAGCAGCCAGCTTATTCAACTCCTACCCTACCACAAGGCAAATAATGGTTAAGGTCATTGGTCCAAGGGGAAGCAGGGCTTCAGCTGGGATTGTCCTGAGAGCACCTCTCCCTCTAGCTATGTGCTGGGACTCACCTTGGATAACCCCCTGCCCCCTCTGAACTCACTGGCTTTCAGCTTCTGCTCTTTGTCTGCTTTGTGCGGGACTCAGAGCCTCCTCTCTGGGGAGAGGTCATTTAACCTTGGTGATTTGCAAAGCCCTGTGCTTCCTGATGCAGACTGTCTGCATTGGGGGTGAGGAGGTCACAGCCTGGCTGGGGAGAGCAGGCTCTGGAGATGCTACCACATCCCAGCGCGTACAGGCAGGCAGGGGTGAGGAGTGGATGTAGTCTTGACATCAGTCCCAGTGTACTGGCCAGAAGAGCTAACCTGTACAGAGAGTTGACAGGTATAGACTGACAGCGGGTTGCTTTCCCCTTTGCTCCCGGCAGTAGATCAGTTGTGCCTCTGAGACTCATCAGCCATTGGCCAGTCCCTGTTCTGGTAGAGCCGCCTTACTCTGGCCAGGCTGTGAGATTCCAGACCTTGTACAAAGTTACAGCACACGGACTTTGCTGCTTGCTTCTTGGGTCATTTTGAGATCTATATTTTATAGATCAGATACCATGGCTGCCACTGTACAGCAGCTTCCACTTGGTTTTATGGCTGGAAATATTCTTTGTCGTGCTGCAATTGAAAATCCCCTCTGTAATTCCTTGGGAATAGTTCTATTGCCTAGCCAGGAGGATACTCCTCAGTCCCAGCCCACTTCTCTTCCTGTTTCAGGTCGACGGGACAAAGACCCCTTTACCGGCCCAGCTGGGACCCATGGCCAACATCACCAGGGTGAAAAACATGGTGACTCTGAAAACAGGTGCCAACGTGGAGATCCAGTTTAATGGCCGCCATACCTTGTTTGTCCATGTGGGCCCAGAGTATCGGGGGCAGCTGTGTGGGATGTGCGGGAACTTCAATGGTGATCGCGGGGATGATAAAGTCCTGCCCAGTGGGGAGAGAGCTTCGAATGATGCAGAGTTTGGGAATGCCTGGACCTCTGACATCAGCCCACCGAGGTGTGTTTCTTATCTATGGATCTTCCCTTCTCAGTCTGTGAATGCCTGTTTCCATGGCCACATCCATTCTTCTCCCTACACGTTGTTGTTCTAGATTATCACCTTTCTCTGTTCAGTATATTGTCATGGCAGCATCTCCTGTTCAGGGCCGGTGCTTCCATTTAGGCGACCGAGGCAGTCGCCTAAGGCACCAGGATTTGGGGGGGTGGCAATTTGGCGGTGGGTGGTCCTTCTGTGCTCCGGGTTTTCGGCGGCAATTCTGCAGTGGGTCCTTCACTCGCTCTGGGACCCCCCGCTGAAGTGCCCTGAAGACCAGGAGTGCGGAAGGACCCCCCACCACAGAATTGCGCCAACAACCGGAAGCGCGGAAGCACCCCTGCCTAGGGCGCCAAAAACCCTGGCACTGCTCCTGCTCTCCTTCCATTCCCATCTGGCAACCATAGCTCACATGCCTTTGTCAATAAATTATTGATCTCTGTTTGTTTATACTCTACTCATTGTTCTTTATTCAGGGACAAAATATCTTGACCTGACAAAGGTTTAAAGCTTCCGTATTGAAGCGGAGATGGTTAAATGTTACCCTGGAAAAGGTCCAGAGAAGGGCAATGAAAAGGATTAGGGCTGTTTCCATATGAGGGGAGATTAAAAACAGAGATTGTTCCACTTAGACAAAAGATGGCTGACGGGGAATATGAAAATCATGATTGGTTTGGAGAAAATGAATAGGGACCTGTTATTTATCCCTTCACACAAGACAAGAACTAGGGCTCACCTGATAAAATTAATGTGTCAGGTTTAAAAAAAAAGAAAAGAAAAAAGGAGGTACTTTTTCACACAACACGCAGGGTTTGTTGTGAAGGCCAGAAGTATAACTGGATTGAAAAATGAATTAGATAAATTCCTGGAGGAAAGTCAGCAAGTTAAAGAAGTATGGATTGGATGAATGCACTGTAAGGTGGATAGAAAGCTGGCTAGATCTTCGGGCTAAATGGGTCGTGATCAACGGCTTGATGTCTAGCTGGCAGCCGGTATCAAGTGGAGTCCCTCAGGGGTCGGTCCTGGGGCCAGTTTTTTTCAACATCTTCATTAATGATCTGGATGTAGGGATGGATTGCACCCTCAGCAAGTTCGCGGATGACACTAAAATGGGGAAGAGGTAGATACACTGGAGAGTAGGGATAGGGTCCAGATTAACCTAGACAAATTGGAGGATTGGACCAAAAGAAATCTGATGAGGTTCAACAAGGACAAGTACAGAGTCCTGCACTTAGGAAGGAAGAATCCCATGGGCTGCTACAGGCTGGGGACCAAATGGCTAAGCGGCAGTTCTGCAGAAAAGGACCTGGGAATTACAGTGGATGAGAAACTGGCTATGAGTCAGCAGTGTGCCCTTGTTGCCAAGAAAGCCAACGGCACATTGGGTTGCATTAGTAGAACATTGCCAGCAGATAGAGGGAAGTGATTATTCCCCTCTATTTGGCACAGATGAAGCCACATCTGGAGTACTGCATCCAGTTTTAGGCCCTCCATTACAGAAGGGATGTGGACAAATTGGAGAAAGTCCAATGGAGGGCAACAAAAATGATTAGAGGGCTGGAGCACATGACTTACAAGGAGAGGCTGAGGAAACTGGGCTTATTTAGTCTGCTGAAGAGAAGAGTGAGGGGGGATTTGATAGCGACCTTCAACTACCTGAAGGGGGGTTCCAAAGAGGATGGAGCTCGGCTGTTCTCAGTGGCGGCAGATAACAGAACAAGAAGCAATGGTCTCAAGTTGCGGGTGGGGGGCGGGGAGGTCTAGGTTGGATATTAGGAAAAACTATTTCACTAGGAGGGTGGTGAAGCGCTGGAATGGGTTCCCTAGGGAGTCTCCATCCTTAGATGTTTTTAAGGCCCGGCTTGACAAAGCCCTGGCTGGGATGATTTAGTTGAGGTCGGTCCTGTTTTGAGCAGGGGGTTGAACTAGATGACCTCCTTAGGTCTCTTCCAACCCTAATCATCTATGATTCTATGATAAATCCATCCATGGCTAATAATGGTCAGGGATGCAACCCCGTGCTCTGGGTGTCCCTAAACCTCCAACTGTCAGAAGCTGGTACTGGACGACAGGGGATCACTTGATAATTGCCCTGTTCTGTTCACTCCCTCTGAAGCATCTGGCACCAGCCCCCGTCAGAAAGGATCCTTGGCTAGATGGACCTTTGGTCTGACCCAGTATGGCCGTTCTACAGGACGATATTTGGTGCTCTGGATTATAAGTGCATATCTCACCTACCCTTCGCCATCCCTGTCTGCTCCCCGCTTGTGTCAGGCACAACATTACTCTACAGAAGAAAGCTGCTCTCACAAAACTTCAGAGAACAGCATTTGTTCCTATTCCCATGTCTTGTCTGTTAGTGATGGTGAAGCAAAGGAAAGGTCTCTTGTTCTCCAAGATTCCCCCTCACTGCAAGAGGACTTCCAGAGTCCCCTGCAAGATATCACAGGCTCCCACCAGCTCCCCCCTGCAGGGGAATTGCACTTTGTGGCAAGAGCCCCCGTTTCCCTTTAAGAGCCCAATTCAGAAATGAGCCATGTCAGCTGGTTGAAAAGAGCAGGCCTGTGGATCAGGAACAGCTTGTATTAGGGAAACTCCCATAATGACACAGTCTCCTTTTCCTTCCCCCCCGAACCGAATTGTCCCTCCATGTCACAGGAGAGAGGAACTGATGCAGTGAGACAAGGACCATTGTCAGGAATTGGCCTCTGTGCATGTCCTGACTCTTTAGCCAAATGCCTCTTGATAAACTGCTGTGTAACTATCAGAGCGGTAGCCGTGTTAGTCTGGATCTGTAAAAGCAGCAGAGAATCCTGTGGCACCTTCTAGACTAACAGATGTTTTGGAGCATGAGCTTTCGTGGGT
>NC_133779.1:57777829-57791938 GCF_003597395.2 Chelonoidis abingdonii | reverse complement strand
AACCGCACCGGACCGTTTGCTGAGTGTCACTGGCACGAGAGCCCAGCCCCTTACTACGAGGCCTGTGTCTACGACCTCTGCCAGTACGGATGGGGCAATCGCATGCTGTGTGCAGCCATTGAATCCTACGATGAGATGTGCGCTATTCACGGTGTGAAGACAGGTCACTGGGGAGAAGCAACTGGATGTGGTAAGCGATAATGGGCTGTGCTTGTTTTCAGCGTTAGTTATACTCTTCCAAACATCCTGCAACACACAAGATCCAGAATGAGCTACCTACTCTAGCCATGCAATGCAGAGTGCCGAAGAATTGGTCCCCCACTGCCTCTGCCTGAGGTTATGGGGCTGCTAATTTGAATGCCAGGATGGAGTCTGTCTTCATACCCCAACCTCTGCCTGAGGTTATGGGGCTGCTAATTTGAATGCCAGGATGGAGTCTGTCTTCACACCCCAACCTCTGCCTGAGGTTATGGGGCTGCAGGAGCCCAAACCACACAACACGGAGCAGCACAAAGAGAAGCTCCACGCAGCCCATGTGCAACGCAGATTTACTAATCCCACAATTCCGCAGATAAGGGCGTGGGAAAAAGACCTTCCCAGTCCCAAATCAGAGTTTTTATATGGGGTGAGCTAAAGAATGGCCCTGTGAGCCACTGGCCTGGCTAGTAGCCATTATTCTGGGGCTGTAGAGGTAGCTGTTATGCCTGGATAAAGCAGAGGCCGTGGGGGACTTGCTGCAAGCGAACAGGAGATATGGTGTGCACTGCCCCAGCACTGGTCTTTGTGTCTCAGTGCTATAGAAGGGAGAGGCTCCAGCCCAGCAGAAGGGTCCTCCACTGGGCACAGGGCATAGGCAGCAGAGCTGGCTTGCTCCTTCCCTGCTGTCTGGGAGACATTCACCCCAATGCGATGGACCAGCTCAAGGCCTTCACCCGACTTGTGTCCCACCGACACCTTCAAAATAGGATTAAAGTCAGTGGTGCACAAACTTTTTCTCTTGCGCCCCCCGTTACCAGTAATGGAACGTGTCTGCACTCCCGCAGCTCGGGGGCGGAGTCATGGCCAGGGCGGGGGCTGCGGCCGGAGGGGCAGGGGCCAGGAGCTGGTGACCAAGCCACAGCCAAGAGCAGAGCCATGGCTGCACCTGCAGTTGGTGGCTCGGGCCGAGGCCCCAGCAGAGCTGGTGGCAGAATGTGCTGGTGGCACTCCCTCCCCACTCCTCTGTGGGGGCTGGCCAGTGCCCCCCCAATGTTGCTCCACACCCCTCTAGCAGGGTGCACCCTGCAGTTTGGGGGCTACTGATTTACAGCTTGGGCTGACCCCCGCACAGGGGCCAGTTTCACCCGGAGAGGACAAGGGTCAAGGTGTTGGCTGCCTCCCCCTTAAAGCATCAGCATCCTGTGTTTCCTATGCCAATGTCTCCGCCTTCGTAGTCAGAAGGTGGACATGTGAGCGCCCATCTCGTGTTCCTGTGTTACAGAGGAGCTCTACAACAAGAAGGCGGTTGCCAATATAGGGTTGGAAGTTACCAAACCCTGTGCGCTAGGGATTAACCCTAGCAAATGGGACAAGAGTCTTCTGGGCCTTCTGCATTGTCCTCTGGTGACTCTTTTTCCTCTATCCTAGATACCACCTGCCAAGCCAATAATTATTATGACTTCTGTGGCCCTGCCTGCCCTGCCACTTGTGCCAACCTTAGCGCACCCCTGCTCTGCACCAAGCCCTGCGTGGCAGGATGCTTCTGTCGGGAAGGGTATGTTCTGGACGCTGGACGCTGTGTGCCTGTGAGCAGGTGTGGCTGCATGTTGAATGGTCAGTATCACCAGCTGGGAGAGGAGGTGATCCTGACAGACACCTGCCGCAGGAAATGCAGCTGCCGGCAGCCTGCCCAGCCAATGCAGTGCCAGGATCATGCCTGTGGGGCTCTGAAGATATGCAGTATTGTGGACGGCACCCGAGGCTGTTACCCTGTGACGTTCAGCACCTTATGGGTGTTCGGCCACTCCCACTACACCACGTTTGATGGAGTCATGTTTGATTATCAAGGAGCCTGCAAATACACCTTGAGCAAGTACTGTGGCCCCATGGGGAGCCTCCCCGACTTCACCATCAAAGTGGAGAATGAGCTGAAAAGCTCCATTGCAGTGTCCTGGACGCGCCTGGTGGAGCTAGATGTCTATGGGGAGCGTATTGCTATAGCAGGGGGACAGTACGGCCAGGTGCAGGTAAGAGCATTTCATAGCTCAGCACAGAAATGATCAGGTGAGAAAGCAAAAGCCCTGGACAGTCTTATGGGGGGAGAAGACCCATGCACTGTCCCCTTAGCTGTGTTTTGGGGGAATGCAGGATGTTGAGGTGAGTCCTACCTCCCACTGTGATGTTGAGATGCTGTCCAAGTGAAGTGGGGTTAGTGTCCCAAAGCCGTTAGTAGGGCAGCAACTTTGATCAAAGCCAGATGGGGCTACGCAGGTGAACCCTATATCCACACTGCCCCCTGCCACATCTCACACGCTGCCATGAACGTTGTCACTTGTGCCTCATTGCCACGGTGGAGACAGGCAGGCAGTTCATTGCCAGCTTGAAAGGTAAAGGCCCAGTGAGGCATCGATTCTCACTGACCCCCAGGTGTGCAGGGACACAGACACAGCTGTGATGTGACACAAGTGTGGGCAGTGACTAAGGAGGCCTAGAGATGTAAACCTTGCACTACCCTCACCAGGAACTCTAAACCGACCCCTCGGGGACCTGGGGCGACTGCCTAGAGAGAACCAGAGCTTTCCTGTGAGCTATAGGCAGCTTTGTGCTTTTCCCGGTATATCCCCAGCCTACAGTTAGCGAAATTCTGAAGGTCTGAATGGCAAGCTCAGCAGCCAAACCCAGTGTCCCAATCACACGTAGATCCAGGGGCTCAGACCACAGCCCAGCTGCGAGCCAGAAATGCACAGTGGGGTTTGGCATGACAGTGAATGGCCCATGTCTCGCTTCCCCCTAGGTAAATGGATCCCTGGCCAATCTGCCCATAGTCCTTGCATCAGGCAAACTCTACGCCTATTTCAGCGGCTCTTCTGCTGTGCTCCAGACCGACTTTGGCCTCTCTGTGTCCTACGACTGGTCCCACTCTGTGTCGGTTTCTGTTTCTGAGATCTACTCTGGGTCACTGTGTGGACTCGGTGGGGATTTCAATGGGAACCGGATTGATGATTTCCGGACCCCAAACGGTTCTGTGGTCCATGATGCCGTCACCTTTGGCAACAGCTGGAAGGATGCCAATTCCCCTTTTCACTGCACAGCTGTTGGGCTCCCAGCCCAATGTAATGAAATGGAACTAGCCCAGTACAGGTCTCAGAGCTACTGCGGGCTCATCGCAGACACTGCTGGGCCTTTTAAAGAGTGTAAGCAGCCGGTTGATGCTCAGGTTCACTTCGAGAGCTGCGTCAGGGATGTGTGTGTGACTCGGGGCAGCCGCGAGACCCTGTGTCAAATGCTTCGCAGTTATGCCCAGTGGTGCCAAAGTCGTGGCATTGCCATTGAGCCGTGGAGACAGCGGGCTGGATGCGGTAAGCAGATGATTGCAAATACTAGGAGAATCTTTGTTAGCTGTCCCCTCGCCCCCCCATCTTTCTCCTTTATGTACCCACTCAAGCACTGGGCTGGGCCTTAATGGTCTGGCCACTCTCTGTCCTTCCCTTTCCTCCATTTTTAGTCCTGCCTAGGAGGATTCCCTGCAGTGTTTCTCCCATATTTCTAAACACTCCTTACTTTCTTTCAGAGTTAACCTGCCCCGTCAACAGCCACTATGAGCTCTGTGGACCTTCCTGCCCGGCCTCTTGCGCCCACCCAGCTGTGCCCTCCCGCTGCCGGACTGCGTGTGAAGAAGGGTGCCAGTGTGACCCTGGCTTTGTGCTGAGTGGCACTGACTGTGTGCCTTGGGGGCAGTGCGGCTGCACCCACAATGGCAGATACCACCTGGCATGGGAAAGCTTCTGGGAAGGAGAAAATTGCCAGAGATTGTGCAGATGTAACGGCTCCTCCCACTCTGTCCAGTGCTCCCGCTCTGCCTGTGGCCCTGGGGAATTCTGTGGCACTCGAAAGGGGGTTTATGGGTGCCATGAACGAACCAATGGCATCTGCTGGGCTTCTGGGCTGCCCCATTACACGACGTTTGATGGGAAGCGATACGATTTCCAGGGCACCTGCAAATATGTCTTTGCTGAACTGTGTGGGGCATCAAAGTCCTTACCCTTCTTCAGAGTGGAAGTGAAGAATGGAAACCTGTCCCATGTTCCTGTGGCTATGACCTCGGAGGTGTTTGTCCTTGTGAACAGGACTGAGATCCATCTGCAGAGAGGGCAGCACGGGACAGTCAAGGTAATTCCATGGGGGTGGTGCTGTCTGGGAAAGCACTGTATCACTGTCTGTGGAGATTTAACCAGCACCATCACTCAGAACTTCCTGAAACTGTCACAATTCATGCCAGATCTACACTAGCGAGCTTGCCGCGACACAGCGGTACCGATGCAGCCACTCTGTGCCGACAGGAGAGCGTCTCTCCCATTGAAATCATTAAATATCCTCAACCAGCAGCATTAGCTGTGTCGGCACGAGAAGCTCCCCCACCGACACAGCGCTGGCCTCACCAGCGCTTATGTCAGTGTCTGGGGGAGTTTTTTCACACCCCTGTGTGAGACAAGTTTTTCCGACATAAATGGTTGTGTACACATAGCCTCAGGCTGAGATATTCCATGCCTATCTCTGCCGGAGGGTGAACTGCTGGTGAAAAAGTTTTGCTATTTATTCAAACAAGAAAAATGAACCTCCCCTCCCTGCCCAAGAATTTTCCTATTACGAAAAGTTATTTCAGAGCTGATTTGAGCATGTCTAGTGCCAAAGCAGCTGGGGAGAGAAGAGTGAAACTGACCTGGGCTCTAGTCACCATTGAGAATTGTCTTTGAGAATACTGATGAAATTAGCTCTTTAGCTGTCTGAAAATCACACCTCAGCCACATTCAGTACCTGCGGGATGATTTTTGCTCTGTTTATCAATGCCCCAAACGAAGGAAAGTTGTGCTGTGCATGGATCTTAGCTGTAGAGCATTCAGAGGAGTGCAGGCTAAACCACTGCACACTTGCCAAGGTGCAAATGATAGTGCCACCTGCTAGGGTGCACATGGACTGGACTATGCTAGGTTGTCTTCAAGCAGCCTGGGAAAGCAGGGCTCAGGGGGAAATGAAAGAGGCCAGTGCTCACTTTGACTCACTGCACATCTGGTGTAGGAATGACTTTCAGGGACCCCCTCTGGCACACACGGTCAGTACGCTGTGGGATAGGATGGCTACATGTGGATACTGTATCTAAGGAGGTTTGGAAATTGAATGATGAGAAGTAGTGATGAAAGGCTGTATGAAAGGCATATGCCTGGGGGAGTGCAGTCTGGCTTGCGCATACACCCTGAAGCTTAGCACTTCCTGGGGATTGGGCCTGCTTTGAGCAGGGGGTTGGACTAGACACCTCCTAAGGTCCCTTCCAACCCTGATAGTCTGTGATTCTGTGACATGTCGGTGCCTTACTCTGCATCCTTCCCCACCCTCATTGGTTTAATGCAATAGAAATTAAAGAGGGAGGGGGAAAGACATCTTCATTATTTGTCTTGCTTTGGGTCTAGGCGTCCTGGTCATGTCGTGCTCGGGCTATACAAACACAAAACAAAAAGACGTCCAAGCTTAATTCTCTTCTCCTACCTACACCCTCCCAGCCCACACACTCCTTCAAATGCTCTGGGGTTGTTTCTTACAGCAAATTGTCCTATGCAGCTACAGGGAGAAGATAGGTTTAATAGCTCTCTGGCTGGTCAGATTACGGTGGGATTTCCCCTAAACTCCTCACCCATCACAAACTTTGCATGTCACTGCCCTGTTGTTGTACAATGTGTGAGGGATCCATCCCCTGCATTAATCTCTTTGGTGCTGTTTTCCCCCATGCAGATTGCTGGAGTGACTGTGACTCTCCCGGTGAATGTTGAAACACTAGGAGTTGCCATTTATCAGCATGGGCTGTATACTGTGCTGCAGACTCCCTTTGGGCTGAGTGTGAGCTACGATCTGGCCCACAGCCTCTTTGTCACCCTATCCCCTGAGTACCGAGGCCAGACCTGTGGGCTGTGCGGGAACTTCAATGGGGCCGCTGAGGATGATTTTGTGACGCGTAATGGCTCCCTGGGGAAGGACGCCTTCCACTTCGCTGCAGACTGGAAGTTGGAGGATGTCCCTGGCTGTGATGACGGCTGCTCTGATTCCTGCCCTGGGTGTGAAGAGGAGGTAAGTCTGGTGCAGTCCAAGTCCCGGTGCTGGGTGATCCAGGATCCCAATGGGCCGTTCGCCTCTTGCCACTCCCAGATTGACCCAGGCCCCTATTTGTCTGATTGCGTCTTTGCCTTGTGTGTGTCAGGAGGGGAGAGCAGAGTCCTGTGTGAGTCCATTCAGATCTACGCAGCCGCCTGCCAGAGAGCGAATGTCTCCATCTCACCTTGGAGGAACGAATCTTTCTGTGGTAAGCAGAGACCAAATTTGTGTTTTGCTTTTTAAATTGAAAGTGTCTCATTTGCGATTTGAGATGTTGCCACAAACAATGACTGATGATGCCACCTGTCAGGAGCCGTTGGCTCCTGAGGACGTACAGCTCAAGTGCTTGTTCCTCAAAGATCTGCTCACAGTAGTGAATGCCCAGCTGTCGCCAGCTTCACACCAGTTGCCAAATCCCAGCTTAGCTTGAGCATCTGTTAACAGAATGACCAAACTTAGGTCAGGTTCACTCACCTGCTGCCTGAGAAAAATGGCACCAAAGCTATTTGCCAGGAGAGGAGGAGAGGCAGGAGCGCTCCTCACCAAGGAGACCTGAGTTGAGGAAGAGCCCCTCCACGGGCCCAGCTGGGAGACCAGGGCACCTGGAGTTCAATGGCCAGGCACTGCGCTGCCCCCTGCCCTTTACCCTCCCGTGCCCGCTCTGGGGGCAGCTCGTGGCAATCCTGCCATGTGGGTACCGCACAGGAAAGGGTGGGGAGCTGGTGGTGTTCAAAGCAAAGGGGTTGGGAGCCAGGATTCCTGGGTTCTATCCCCAGCTCGAAGGTGGGGGTGTCTAAGGGCTTAGAGAGGGGGCGGGACAGCTCAGTGATTTGAGCATGGGCCTGCTAAACCCAGTGTTGTGAGTTCAATCCTTGAGGGGGCCATCTAGGGCAAAATCAGTACTTGGTCCTGCTAGTGAAGGCAGGGAGCTGGACTCAATGACCCTTCAGGATCCCTTCCAGTTCTAGGAGCTGGGTCCATCTCTGTGGCATTTTTGTTGTGAAGGAGAGGGAGCGAGAGCATGCTCTTCTCCTTCCCAGCATTCTGCAAGGGAGGCGTCCCATCTATCAGATGCCAATGTCAGCAGTTGCTACAAAAAACTGGAGCCCACAGACAGCACCTGGTAGGCATCCCAGTAAGTGGGGGGTGGTTTCCTACTAGGGTGCTGCCCTGGCACCTTGGAGTGATGGGTGGGGGGAGAACGGGATGCTTCTTTTGTACCTACAAACTGGTTTAGCCCCCTGGCTGGTAGGTGTCTGGCAAAGTTCTCCCACCCTGTCCTAGTGGCTTTGCTCACTTGTTTCTGCTCCCGGAAACATCCTGAACTGGGCAGGGCTGCCAAGGCTTCCTATCCCCTGGTGTGAATTCTGGGGTCCTGAGCTGGTGCCTTTTCATGTCTTGTTCTGGAAACTCCAAGCGCCTCTCCCTGGGATTAACACTGGATCTTTTCTCTTCCTGCTCCTCTCTCTTTGCCAGCCCCAGGATGCCCAGCAAACAGTCACTACAAGCTCTGCGAGCCCCCCTGCCGGGACTCCTGTGCACGCAGCATGATCCAGGCTCACTGTAGCCGCCTGTGTGCTGAAGGCTGTTTCTGTAACACCGAGTACCTGCGCAGCGGGGCCAGCTGCGTTTCAGAGAAGCAGTGTGGCTGCGTGCGCAACGGGCTGCACTACCCGGTGAGTTTCCTGGCGGGCGCTTTCCTGGCTCCAGGAGACCTTTGGGCAAAACAGTTTTTTCCATCAGAAAATGCAGTTTGCACCTTTTTTTGTCAAAATCAAAATGTTTTGTCAGAACGTGTCAATTTCAACAAAATTGCATTGATTACTTCATCGTTGGGCTCATTTCATTTTGATATACATTAAACTATTTCTTTGAGTGTCTTCACATTTATAATATTGAATGTGATATAAATATTGTGATAAATATATTATGATGTTTTACAAGAGCTAAACAAAATGATTTTACCTTAGTGAAACAGAACAATCTGACATAACCGAAACAAAATATTTTGATGGCCCCAAATCCATTTTTCTGGAATTTTCATTTTGCAGGAGACTTCAGCATTTGGTTCAGTTTGGAATGAAAACTAAGTTCCAAATGTTGGACTTTCACATGGAACGGAAATCCCGTTTTCCGACCAGCTCTGCTACTGAGCCTGTGGGAGGTGTCAAATTGACAGGGAAAGCCACAGAAACCTGGATAAACTCTGTGCTAGGCCCACATTCCTTCACTCACCTTTGTGGCTGCTTCAGTCACATCACCAGATCTTTTAACCAGGGGATAGATCCTATGTCTGCATGGCCTAAGTGCACCCTTGTAGAGCAAAGGGATTCCATGTGGATGGGCCAGCCAACGCTCATGCACCCCCGCGTGGTCTAGGGTCATGCTACCTCAGTTTCCCCTCTTAGACTGTTCCAATAAAGCTTCCCTTCAGCTTTTTGCTTGGTCAAAAATGCCCCTTTTTGGGGACTAGTTTCATTAATGTAAAAGAACCACAAAATCCCAAACAGAATCTACAGTGCAGGGTTTCTCTTCCACCCCCAAGGCCTTCCTGCATGGGGCCTTTGCAGCCTCTCTCCTGCTTGGGCAGGGTCTCTCCCAGGCTTCCCTGCTGGGACCAACTCCCCTGGTCTCAGGGTCTTCCTGGTAGGTGCCTTTCCTCACTCTCTGCAGACTCTCTCACAGCTCCTGATCTTCCCCCTTTCTAGAGAATTCCTGATTCACCCCTGCTGGGGCTCATTCTGTCACTAGGGCTGGCTAGCCCCAGCCCTTAAGGGGTGAGTCACCTGCTGCACCTTCTTGGACTGGGACCTAATCTCTGACTTATGATTTGGGGTATTTCCCTTCTTTCCACCCCATGCTTCCTTCTACAGTTACGCTCTGCTGAGTGGTTTCTGTCTGTTACCCCTGCAGGCTGGGGACCGGGTCTGGCTCTCTGGTTGCCAGGAAAGGTGCAGCTGTGACGGCCACTTCAATTTTCATTGCGTCCCTGCCAGCTGTAACCCCGGCCAGCAGTGTGCGGTGAAGGATGGGAGACTGGGCTGCCAGAGCCAGCTGAGCACCTGCACGGTGACAGGGGACCCTCACTACTTCACCTTCGATGGGGCTGTGGCCCATTTCCAGGGCACGTGCGCCTACGAGATCTCACGCACCTGCAATTCCTCCCTCGACTTCTCCTTCCGAGTGGTGGCCGAAAATAGGCACCGCAGGAATCGCCGGGTCTCTTTTGTCTCCCGGGTGGACGTCTGGCTCGAGAGAGGCGACCAAAACACTCACGTTGTCCTAGGGGACAGCAAGGCTGCTGAGGTGAGTGTGGAGACATTTGAAAGGAGCTCCACCCAGCGCTCGGCCTTATGGTCAGTAAAAAGGGGTGGCATGTCCCCTTGACCCCCCACCTCTGGTCTGTGGCACTAAGACTTCTGGGCATGTCCCATGGCCCTTAGCGCTGCAATAAACTGAGCCGCTCCATGAATTTGTTCCCAGTGCATGGCAGGAGGGCATCTGTCCTTCCTGGGCAGGGCTGGGGGGGTGTTGGGAAGGCTCGGAAGGACTGGCGGCACTGAAGTGACACCAGTCAGCAGCCAGATTTCAGGGGGGCTGTGATGAATTGGGCTCACTCAGGGTTTGGCCTCTGCCCCCTCTCAGGCCAGGCAGCCAACAGGAGGTAAAAACCCAGCCAGCCTCGCGTGCAGGGTGTGAGACCAGGGCTCCGGACGTGCCTCAGTTCTGCTGGGAAGAGACGGGCTTTGAGCAGGGGCTGTTTGGCTGTGGGGTCCTGACCTGTGACTGGGCTCAGAGGCGCCCCTACAATATAACTCAAAACTGAGGAGGGAAATCAGCTTTCAGGGCCTCAACCTAGAACCTGCTGAACATCTCTGCCCCACTTCAGTTCAGCCCTGATGGCCTGGTGCCCCCAGGGCTGTTACAGGCCAGGGGCTCTATGATCGCAGAGGGCAAGGTTTTGGCCTCCCCCCGGGGGAACTGCACCTAGCGGGTGGTGTCCCACACAGCGCTCACTGCCCTGCGTCCTCTGCTCTGTCAGGTTAACGGGGCGAGGGTGAGCCTGCCGCATGCCCTGGGCCCTCTGGGCAGCGTGTCCAAGATCAGAAACCTGGTGACCATACAGACCCCAGCCAATGTGGAGATCCAGTTCAACGGCCGCCACACGCTGTTCGTCCGCGTGGGCCCGGAGTACCGGGGGCAGCTGTGCGGGATGTGTGGGAACTTCAATGACATCCGCAGGGACGATAAGGTCCTGCCCAGTGGGGAGACAGCCCGGAGTGATGCAGAGTTCGGGAACGCCTGGAAGGCTGAGTCCAGCCCGGCCAGGTTTGTGGGATCCTGATGCTCCAGCGGGATCCCTGGGGATGTTTGGTAGCTGTTTACCAGAGAAATTAACCGAGGCTTTCGCGTAGGTAGAGGTCATTGTAGGAATGGAAGCTGCTGGGCTGGGCTGGGAGGCAGAGCTCCCAAATGAGGCTCTGGAAACTGGCATTGACGAGACAGCTGCTTGGTGACTTGGCTGGGTCTCTGGCCTGCTCCTCGTGGAAGGGGCAGATGAATGGAGCGGAGTGAGGGGGGAGAGCTGGGTGAACAGATGAATAAAGCAGGTGGGGGTAGAGAGAGAAGGTGACAACCTGTTATTCCATTACTTTTCAAAATGAATTATTTCCTGTTCACGTCACTGTAGGTTGAGGACAGGACTCGCGCACGTGCGTGTCTGTGTGTGCACGTCTGTGTGTGCACGTCTGTGCGTGTGTGCATTTGTCTGTGTCTGTGTGCGTATCTGCACACGCGTCTGTGTGTGCGCGCGTGTATATGTGTCTGTGTGTGCACATCTGTGCGTGTCTGTGTGTGCGCATCTGTGCGTGTCTGTCTGTGCGCATCTGTGTGTGCATTCGCCTGTGTCTGTGTGCGTGTCTGCACGTGCATGCATGGTGTGACAGGCTCCTCTTTCCCTATCCCTACCTCTCACCCTTGTCCCCTCCCCTCACAGCTGGGCCTCATTTATTTGTGTACATGAGAAATCACAAGCTGGAGGCCCTGGGAGATGTGCTGTAGGCTGGCACAGTGCATGTTACTGGGAGGCAGAGCTCAACACAGAGCTTAGAAGGTCCCCTGGTGGGAGTGTGGGGGCAGGGCTGGCTTTAGGCCTATTCCACCAATTCCTCTGAATCGGACCCCACACCAAAGAGGGCCCAGCGCCCAGTGAGAATCCCTTCCCTGGCTAGAGGCACCTTTTTAATTTTTACTCACCTGGTGGCGCTCCAGGTTTTTGGTGGCGCTTCGGTGGCGGGTCCTTCACTGCTGCCGAAGACCTGGAGCGAGTGAAGGACCCACTGCCGAAGTGCCGCCGAAGACTCGGAGCACCGCCCAATGAGTACAAGCTCCATGTGGTTTATTTTTAGTCATCCCTGCTGGGGCCCCGTCGAAACTGTTCGAATTGGGCCCCGCACTTACTAAAGCCGGTCCTGTGGGGGGGGGGGGTGTCAGACACTCCCTGGGTGATACTAGAGAGAGCCACTCCCTTTGCCCTGCCCAGGTACCGCTAACTTCCCTTTGTTCCAGGTGTGTGGATGACACCGACTCCCTCGAGCCCTGCAGTGACCCCCTGGAGTTTGAAGAGCTCTGCGGGACCCTGACTAGTCAATCGGGACCGTTTGCCGAGTGCCACTGGCATGTGGACCCTGCCCCATTTTACTCCTCCTGCTTGTACGACATGTGCCACTACGGGGCGGCCAATGGGATGCTGTGCACGGCAATCGCCTCCTACGAAGAGCTGTGCAGCCTTCAGGGGATACGCGCTGGCGCCTGGAGACCGTCTGTGCAGTGCCGTGAGCACCGGTCCCACCTGCAGGCCCGGGGGCAGAGCACTGGGTTGGGGAATTTGGGAGTGTGAGGTGTTGGCGCTATTGAGATTGAGCCTGAAATCTTGGAGGAGCCATAAAGCCAATGACCTGATCCCCCACTGTCATTAAAATGCTTTTGGGGACATCCGGTGTCCTAGCCACATCCCCATTTGGGTATTTACATTCTTCCTCCTCCATTCTCAAACGAGGATTCTCCTTCACTTCCTGCCATGACACACTGTGCAGTGTTTCTGTAGGCTGCACCTCACCCCAGGGGTGGCTGCATTTCAGCACTGTGTGAACAATCCCTGTACGGTCTTTGCGTGGCTACTAAAACAGCCACTGGTCCCACTCCTGAACTGGCTGCATTTCTGCACCGGCAGAGCAGCGTTGCTCTGTGACTGCTAGCCTGCCGTTGGGGCCCACCCCAGAAGTGGCCATGTTTCAGCCCCAGTGAGCTATTAATCTGCTGCCTGCGCCCAGGCCAGAGGCGGCTGTATGAGGTGTGAGGTGAGGGAACTGTGATTTGCAAAGTGCTTTGTGATGCACTGAACTGGAACTGCTCGAGAAATGTACAAGTTGCCCTTAGAAATACAGGGGGTTGGGTAGATCAGAGAACAGCCGCAGGTATAATCAACAGGTCGGCTGGACCAGGCCCCTCCGTGCCGCTACTAAACTCTGATTCACTCTGCAGCTGTGCGTGACCCGTGTGTCGGTCTGGCCTGCGGGGAGGATGAGTGGTGCGGCGAGCAGGCAGGGAGATGGGGCTGTTACTGCTACAAAGCTTCTGAGCCCATCCAAGTGGCTGACTATGGTAAACAGCAATTTCCGATCCCTTCCTCTCACTCCTGCTTTCCTTTGGCACTCAAGGCCTGGAATTCTGTCGCGGCTTTCAAGGCAACCGGTCCTAGCCTGCCTCTGTCTGCCACGAATGCCTCGGCTCCGTGACCAGGGGCCAGCAAATTTCCCAAGGTTACTTCTCTCCTCATCACACAGTGCGAGGGGCAGTGATCAGAGCCAAAGAGCAGGGGGCCAGGAGCTTGGCACAGGCTTGTGGCGGGGAAAGAGCTGGCAACAAAGACGACTCTGGGCTCTAATTCTGGCTCAGGCACCAGCTCCCCATGTGTCCCCTAAATGTCCTGACCCTTTATCATCCCAGATGGAAAACTGGGTAAGAGGCTAGGCTGCTCGGGGAAGGGAGGTGACGGGCCCTGCAGATTCAGACTGGGAGCCAGCTGTCTCCCACTCCAAGCCCCCGTCATCTGCCCGCTCCTTCTCTGTCTCCAAGGCAGCTGGCTCCAGCCCCTGGCCCTTAGGGGTCTCGCTGCAGTGCCCAGCACGTGCGTGGCCGACAGTGGGCAAGTTCCCAGAGCTCTCGTTGAAGGAAGGGTTACCAGACACGTGGAGTGGGCAAAGGAGCCCAGGGTCTCCTTCTGTCCCATGGGCTTGCAGCTTCACTGCGCCAGTGGTCTCGGCCTGGCACGCCAGGAACAAGGGCACAGTCCTACGCCAGGAGAGGCCCCGTGCGACGGACTCTGTCCTCTACCAGCTCTCACTTCCCTTCCAGACTATCAGCTGGCCTGCAGTGGGGGTAACAGCTCAGTGTCCCTGTCCCGCTGTCTGCTCTTCACCGACGGCTTCCCCGCCGAGGCCTTGCACCTGGCTGACCCCAGCTGCACCGGCAGCCTCGTCAGGGGCAGACTCGTCTTCTACTTCGACAGCACACGGCAGAGCTGCGGGACCACGCTGACGGTGAGGAGGAGGCTGCACCTGGCGATTGGTCGCAGCCAATGTGGCCATATCCATGCCCAACACACCCCTCCCAGCGCACGGCCACACGGCCACCCGCGCAGCCCTAACCAGCGCACGGCCATGTGTGCACCTGCGCACCCCTCCCAGCGCACGGCCACGTGCGCACCCA
>NC_133779.1:57763492-57777131 GCF_003597395.2 Chelonoidis abingdonii | reverse complement strand
CACGTGCTCACCCACGCAACCCTGCCAGCGCACGGCCAAGCGCACACCTGCGCACCCCTAACCAGGACACGGCCAGGGGAGCACCTGCGCACCCCTCTCAGCGCACAGCCATGTGCGCACCCGTGCACCCCTACCAGCGAAGGGCCACGCGGCCACTCACGCACCCCTCTCTGTGCATGGCCATGTGTGCATCCCCGCACCCCTACCAGCAAACAGACACGCACGCGCCCACCTGCACACCCCTACCAGCGCACAGCCACATGGACACCCGAGCACCCCTACCAGCACACAACCATGTGCACACCCGTGCACCCCTCCCAGCGCACGGCCAGGCGCACACCCATGCACCTCTAACCAGCACAGGGCCACGCAGCCACCCGCACACCCCTCCCAGTGCATGGCCACGGGGCAACCCAAGCACTCTTCCCCGCACATGGCCACGTGGCCATCCGTGCACCCCTCCCAGTGCACAGCCATTTGCTCACCCGCGCGCCCCTCCCAGTGCATGGCCATGTGCGCATCCACGTGCCCCTACCAGGGAACAGCCACGCACGCACATATCCACACACCCCTCCTAGCGCATGGCCACGTGCGCACCCACACGCCCCTCCCAGCGCACAGCCGCGCGCGCATCCGCGTACCCCTGCCAGCGCATGGCCAGGTGTACACCCACGCACCCCTAACCAGTGCAGAGCCACGCAGCCACCCGCGCACCCCTAACCAGCACAGAGCCATGCAGCCACCCGTGCACCCCTCCCAGTGCATGGCCATGCAGCCACCCATGCACCCCTCCTCGCACACTGCCATGTGGCCATCCGCTCGCCCCTCCAAGCGCATGGCCATGTGTGCATTCACGTGCCCCTACCAGAGAACAGCCACCACGCATGCACCCACGCACCCCTAACCAGCGCATGGCCACGTGCGCAACCACGCACCCCTCCCAGCGCACAGCCACGCATGTCCACACCCGCACACCCCTCCCTGCGCACGGCCAGGTGTGCACCTGTGCACTCCTAACCAGAGCACAACCACGTGCGCACACGGGTGCCCCTACCAGCGAACAGCCACACACATGAGCACCCGCACCCCCCTGCCAGCGCACGGCCATGTGCGCAGCCACATAACCCTACCAATGCACAGCCACATGTACCAACACATGGCCATGTGCATACTTGTGCACTCCGACCAGCACCCAGCCTTGTGCACATGCACCATCCTAGGACATATATACACCCACGTGCTCCTACCAAAACACGGCCACATGAATATGCACCAGGACACAGCCATGTACACAAATATATGGCCACGTGCCCCACCGCACACGTACCAACACACGGCTCCTTGCACATCCCCTGCCAACACATTGCCCCCTTGCGCGGTGCCGCCTGTGCTTACACACAAACCCGAATACAAGAGAAGAATGAGGGGGGATTTGATAGCTGCTTTCAACTACCTGGAAGGGGGGTCCAAAAAGGATGGATCTAGACTGTTCTCTGTGGTACCTGATGTCAGAATAAGGAGCAATGGTCTCAAGTTGCAGTGGGGGAGGTTTAGGTTGGATATTAGGAAAAACTTTTTCCCTAATAGGGTGGTGAAGCACTGGAATGGGTTCCCTAGGGAGGTGGTGGAATCTCCTTCCTTAGAGGTTTTTAAGGCCGGCCTGACAAAGCCCTGACTGGGATGGTTTAGTTGGGGGTTGGTCCTGCTTTGAGCAGGGGGTTGGACTAGATACCTCCTGAGATCCCTTTCAGCCCTGATATTCTATGATTCTTTGATTCCCCATGCCCCCCACAACCCACTGGAGTAAGTCAACCCTACACATTGCCCCACACCTGAACCAAGCCACACCTACATGGTGTCATGAGTGCCTCTCCGAGGATGCACACCTCCATAGGATCACACAGCCAAGCACGAGTCAACACGCTGCCCCCCCTGCTCCGGCACAACCCCCCCCACGCCGCAGGCCAATGGTCTCTCACCAGGCGGGGCTGAGAGAGAAGGGCGGTGAGGAGGGGAGCTCTGCACCGACTCGGCTCCCACCAATGGTGCTGCTTCTGTACGTCCCCACAGGTCAACGCCACCCACGCCACTTACTCCAACCAGGTGCAGGGCCGGGTGGGCACCAGCTATGGAGGGGTCATCAGCCGGGACAGGCTCCTCTTCTTGCACTTCTCCTGCGCCCAGCCACTGAGCATCAACCTGTCCATCCCAATGGCCATCCAGCCCATACAGGAGTGAGTAGGGCCCTTCCCCAGGACCACCTGCTGCTGCTGCTCATTTCTGGAGCCCCCTGCAGCCCTCTGCCTTTGGGACCCCAAAGCTCCTAGAGCACCTGGCCCTCAGTGCCCCAACTCCCTGCCCGCGGGGCTGCTTCCACCACGCTGCTTCGCAGGAGTCCGTGCACAGCACCACGTCCTGCAACCCCTGGGTCCTGCCCCCCGCACTGCGCTGGTTCCTGTGACCCCTGGGTCCTGCCCCCCGCACTGCGCTGGTTCCTGTGACCCCTGGGTCCTGCCCCTCGCACTGCGCTGGTTCCTGCAGCCCTGGGTCCTGCCCCCCTTGCACAGAACCACGTCCTGCAACCCCTGGGTCCTGCCCCCCACACTGCGCTGGTTCCTGTGACCCCTGGGTCCTGTCCCCCGCACTGCGCTGGTTCCTGTGGCCCTGGGTCCTGCCCCCCTTGCACTGCCCTGGTTCCTGTGACCCCTGGGTCCTGCCCCCCGCACTGCGCTGGTTCCTGCAGCCATGGGTCCTGCCCCCCGCACTGCGCTGGTTCCTGCAGCCCTGGGTCCTGCCCCCCTTGCACAGCACCACATCCTGCAACCCCTGGGTCCTGCCCAACTCACTGCGCTGGTTCCTGTGACCCCTGGTTCCCGCCCCCTTGAGTTGCTCTGGTTCCTGTGACCCCTGGATCCCGCCTCCTTGTGCCAGTTCCTGCAACCCCCTGGGTCCTGTCCCCCCTTGCACTGCTCTGGTTCCTGCGACCCTTGGGTCCCGCCCCCCTTGCATCACACTGGTTCCATGACCCCCCTTGTGCTGCACCAGTTAGCAGGACCCCTGAATCCACCTGCCTTGCACCGCACCATTCTTGTGACCCCCGGCACCTGCCTTGCACCGCGTCATCTCCGTGACCCCCGACACCTGCCTTGCACGGTGCCATCCCCGTGACCCCCAGCACCTGCCTTGCACCGCGTCATCTCCGTGACCCCCCCAGACACTCTGCTTGCATCGGTGCCAAATCCCTTGTGACCCCAAGCACCTGCCTTGCACCGCGTCATCTTCGTGACCCGCAGCACTGCCTTGCACCGGCGCCAATCGCTGTGACTCTTGCGTCCACGTCCCCTGAACCACTCTTGCTCACCTGCCCCTTTGTTTAGGCTATCGTCCTTGCTCCGCAGTGCGTCCCTGTGACCTCTGGTTCCCGGCCTTTCCCCAAGCACCTCAGCTGATTCCACGTCCCTTGAACCCTGCTGGTTTCCTGGGACCCCTTGTTCCCCCTGTCCCTCTGCACCACGGCTGGCTCCTGCCCCTGATCCTTTGCAGCTCCTGCAACTTCATCAGTGGCCCTCAACATCCCCTTAAAGTTGCCTTTGCACTTGGTTGCCCCCAAAATGCCCCACCCTGGCTGGCAGACATTATGACTTTTTCTGCTATCCAGCCTCCATTGAGTGGTTGTGTTTGTGTCTCCTCTGTTCTCCCCCCCCTTCCAGTTGTCGTTAAACACAACCCTACCCTTCCGGCCCAAGGGAGCTACCTGACCAGCATGGTGCTTGTAGCCCAGCCCCCCCAGTACAGCATGCAAACCCTTCAACCCAGAGTCGCCATCCCACTCACTGTCAACACAGAGTCTATGGTGCATCCAAGGTTTCGGGGCTGCGAACCACAGCCGCTTCGTGCTGAACTTGTCATCATGCTGGCGCCCACTGCGGAGCGAGACCCCTCCTCCATCATCCGATGGTGATCTCATCCCCGCAGCCAGTGAGCAGCGGACACCTCCACTTCACACCACCTAGCCGGGGGCGGGAGGGGACAGAACAGGGGAGGCTGGGCAACAGGACTCCTGGGTTCTATCCTGGCTCTGGTGGTGGAGTGGGGCAGGTGGTTCCAGAGGGGGCGCTGGAGTCTGGACTCCTGGGTTTCTGTCCTGGCTGTTGGGTGTGGAATGGGGCATGCAGGTTGGGGGTGGGGGGGACTGGGAGTCCTGGACTCCTGGGTTTCTATCCTGGCTTGGCTGTGGGTGTGGAGTGGGGCATGGCAGGTTGGGGTGGGGGGGAGCTGGGAGTCCTGGACTCCTGGGTTCTGTCCGCTGGCTTATGGGTGTGGAGCTGGGGCATGGCGGGTTGGGGTGGGGGGGGACGGAAGTTGGACTCCTGGGTTCTATCCGGTGGCTGTGGGTGAGGGAGTGGGGCATGGCGGTTGGGGTGGGGGGGGAAGCTGGGCAGTCTGGGACTCCTGGGTTCTATCCTGGCTGTGGGTGGGAGTGGGGCATGGCAAGGTTGGGGTGCGGGGGGGAGCTGGGAGTCTGGACTCCTGGGTCTTCTATCTGTGAGTGGGGGCAGTTGGGGCATGGCAGGTTTGGGGTGGGGGGAGCTGGGAGTCTGAAATCCTGGGTTCTATCCCTGCTGTGGCCTGTGGGTGGGAGTGGGGCATGGAGGTTGGGTGGGGGGGAGCTGGGAGTCTGGACTCTGGGTTCTGTCCCACTTGCTATGGGTGTGGGAGTGGGCATGGGCAGGTTGGGGGTGGGGGGGAGCTGGGAGTCTGGGACTCCTGGGTTCTATCCTCTGGCTGTGGCTGTGGGTGTGGAGTGGGAGATGGCAGGTGGGTGGGGGGGAGCTGAGTCCGGACTCCTGGGTTCTGGTCCCTGGCTATGGGTGTGGGTGGGGCATGGCGGGTTGGGTTGGGTTGGGGTGGGGGGGCTGGGGTCTGGACTCCTGGGTTCCATCCCTGCTGTGGGTGCGGGAGTGGGCATGGCAGGTTGGGGTGGGGGGGAGCTGGGAGTCCTGGACTCCTGCGGTTCTATCCTGGCTGTGGGTGGGGAGTGGGGCATGGCACGGTTGGGGTGGGGGGGGAGCTGGCGAGTCTGGACTCCTGGGGTTCTATCTGTGAGTGGGGAGTGGGCAATGGCAGGTTGGGGTGTGGGGGGAGCTGGGAGTCTGGACTCCTGGGTTCTATCTGTGGGTGTGGAGTGGGGCATGGCAGGTTGGGGTGGGGGGGAGCTGGGAGTCTGGACTCCTGGGTTCTATCCCTGGCTCTGGGTGGGGCATGGCGGGGTGGTAGGGCTGGAAGTCGGGACTCCTGGGTTCTAGCACTATGCTGGACTGGGAGGCAGCTGCAGTAGCCAGGGAGAGCTGGCTAAGTGTCTAACCTGCTGCCCCCCTGTCTCTCACCCAGGTGCCCCAGCCTGCGAGACGGCACCGTGACAATCGAGGAGGACGGCGTCTCCACCATCAGCCGCTTCTCCTTCAACGTCTTCCAGTTCATCCCTGACTTGGAACTGGTGTATTTGCACTGCCGCATCCGGCTCTGCAGCCCCCAAGCAGCCACGTGCACCATGGTGAGTGAGCATGTGGGCAGATGAGCCCCACCTGGCCAGAGCCGGGGCAGTGGGACCCTCCCCCTCCACACCAGGGATTGGATCTGCTCTGAGACTCCTTGGGAAACCTCCCCAGTGGTGCTCAGGGGCTGACTAGCAGCAGCCTCCCTTCCTGCTGGCTGGACACAGGGCAGCCCTGGGTGCTCTCAGCCAGGCCCACATGCAGCACTGAGGGATGGACCCAGGTCAGGCCCTGTCCAGCCGTGGGGCTGGGTGTGACAGTGGAAACCCCCTCAGTGTAGGGGGGGAGCAGGTCCTCCTTGTCTGGTAGGATGAGGCCTGCAGTGCATCCCCCTGCCTTGTGAGCCATCCCTGTGCAGCACTAGCATGCTGCTGTGCCTCAGCTGTGCCACCCCAGGGCTGGCTGCATCTCAGTGCCAGGCAAGCTGTCCCCATGCAGCATCACTGTGCAGCTGTGACCCAGCTGCCCCACCCCAGAGGTGGCTGCATCCCTGTGCCAGGTGAGCACCCTGTACAGCATTGTCATGCAGCTCTTCTCCATCTGCCTCACCCCAGAGGTGGCTGCATTTCAGTGCTGGACAAACTGTCCCCAGCAGCGTTGCCATGTGGCTGTGACCGAGCTGCCTCTCTTCAGAGGTGGCTGCATTCCCACATAAACAGGCTGCAATGTGCTTTGCAGTGTCTCTGAGCCATTGGGTGGATCGTGCCCTGTGCCAAAGAGCCTCTTGCTGCCCCTGTGCTGGGAGACTCCAGAGTGCCCCCTAGTGCTGAGTGCTGACAAGGCTCTGTCCTCCCCCTGCAGCACTGCGCCAGGCCAGGCTCTGCTGTGTGGGGCAGGAAGCCTCCGTCGGAGGTCGTGTCTGCTGGCCCTTTCCTGAAGTACGACAAAGCTGCCGACCAAGGTGATTTGCAGCTGGCGCTGGCTCTGGTGATGCCAGATGCCATCTGGGTGGGACGCTCAGGGTCTCCCTGGGGCTGGTAGCGCCCGGCTCAGTGGGCAGGGCCAGCTGCTCAGTGAGTTTACCTGCAGTCCCAGGAAGCACCAGTAGAGGGCAGGGGACACAGGCTTTGGGCATTTTCGGCCCTGATCAGAGCAGGAGCCTTGGGCGTCTGCCCCAGGGCCAGGAGCCCCCATCTGTCCATGTGTCAGACCAGGCTGGTCTCTGCTCTGGAGAGACCCACGTGCTGGCCCCACAGAGCCGTGCTGAATGGCTCTGGCCTAGCTGGGGGGACCCCAGACATGGAATGACTGGAGTGATCAGTCTGGGGATTGAGGGGCACCGGTGGAGCTGTGGGGGGGAGCGGGGCAGTCTGGGGCTGGGCTAGCAGGGGCTGTGGGTCGGGAGTGAGAGGCATCAGCCAGGCTGTTATGGGGAACCCCAGGGCTGGGCTAGCAGGGGCTGCGGGTCAGGAGTGAGGGGCACCAGCCAAGCTGTTGTGGGGACCCCAGGGCTGGGCTAGGAAGGGCTGCGGGTCGGGAGTGAGGGGCACCAGCCGAGCTGTTGTGGGGACCCCAGGGCTGGGCTAGGAGGGGCTGCGGGTCGGGAGTGAGGGGCACCAGCTGAGCTGTTGTGGGGACCCCAGGGCTGGGCTAGGAGGGGCTGCGGGTCGGGAGTGAGGGGCACCAGCTGAGCTGTTGTGGGGACCCCAGGGCTGGGCTAGGAGGGGCTGCGGGTCGGGAGTGAGGGGCACCAGCCGAGCTGGGTCTCGTTGCCTCCCTCCCCTCGGGTCGAGCACCTTATGGGCCTGGCTTTTTCCCCTCTGTCTGATCCACGCCTCCGCCCCGGTGGCCAAGGCCCTTGCTGGGATCCCAGCCCCGGGGGGACTCTGCCCCTCACAGCGCCCCCACCTGGTGAGGTGAAATGACATCTCTGCCTCTCTCTTTGCAGGTCTGCAGCTGGCCAGCGGGAGCCCTCGCTCACCCACCTGCTCCCCGCTGCTCCTGCTACTGCTCAGCACCTCCTGCCTGCTCCTTGCCGGAGCCCCCTGAGCCAGGGCCCTGGGCCAGGCCTGGGCAGGGGCTTCCCCGGGGATCCGCGCCGCACTCCACCTGCTGCAGAACAGGCTGCCGGGTGCACAGCCGCGGGATGGGGTGGGGTGGGGTGGGGTGGGGTGGCCAGGGAGGCAATCTGGGAACAGGGGCTGAGCTGGGGGTCTGGAGCCTGGGATTGTGGATTCCCCCTCCTCTGCTGCTCCCCTGCCCCCCCAGCACCCTCACGGGGACACAGTGAGACCACACCCCTAGCGGGCAGGGTGAAGGGGGAGCTTGGGAGAGCCAAAGGAATCCCAGTGCCCCCAACCTGCCCGCTCCTGCTATGGCACCAGGCAAATAAAGTGAGTGTGGAGAATCCCTGGGCTGTGACTGAAGCCTGGAGTCGCCACAACAGGACAGGGGTCTGGCATGGGGGGCTGAGAGTCAGGACTCGTGGGTTCGATTTCCAGCTCTGGGAGGGGAGGGGGTCTGACGGGCAGAGCAGGGGGGGCACTAGGACTCAGGATTCCTGGGTTCTGATCCCAGCTCTGGCTGTGACCTTGGTCATGTCCTTTCCCCTGGGTACCTCACTGCCCCTCTGTAAAATGAGGATGATGAAACTGACCCATCTTGGGGGATGGGGGGCTCTACTGCTGCTGAATTAATCCCAGCCTGTGATTGGCTGTGGGCCCCCTCGCCTGCCGGTCACGCACCAGCACCCTCGTGAGCAGGGGTGGCTGGGGGCTCCGCGACCGACTGTCCCTGCACTGTGTGCCCTGGCCCCAGTGCTTAGCCACTAGGCGCTGCACAAGAAACCCGCCTCCCAGCAGCCCTACAATAACAAACCCCTCCCCCAGCAACAACGAACCCGCCTCCCAGCAGCCCTACGGTAACAAACCCCTCCCCCAGCAACAACGAACCCGCCACCCAGCAGCCCTACGGTAACAAACCCCTCCCCCAGCAACAACGAACCCGCCTCCCAGCAGCCCTACGGTAACAAACCCCTCCCCCAGCAACAACGAACCCGCCTCCCAGCAGCCCTACGGTAACAAACCCCTCCCCCAGCAACAACGAACCCACCGCCCAGCAGCCCTACGGTAACAAACCCCTCCCCCAGCAACAACGAACCCGCCTCCCAGCAGCCCTACAGTAACAAACCCCTCCCCCAGCAACAACGAACCCGCCTCCCAGCAGCCCTACGGTAACAAACCCCTCCCCCAGCAACAACGAGCCCACCGCCCAGCAGCCCTACGGTAACAAACCCCTCCCCCAGCAACAACGAACCCGCCGCCCAGCAGCCCTACAATAACAACCCCCTCCCCCAGCAACAACGAACCCGCCTCCCAGCAGCCCTACGGTAACAAACCCCTCCCCCAGCAACAAAGAACCCGCCGCCCAGCAGCCCTACAATAACAAACCCCTCCCCCAGCAACAACGAACCCGCCTCCCAGCAGCCCTACGGTAACAAACCCCTCCCCCAGCAACAACGAACCCACCGCCCAGCAGCCCTACGGTAACAAACCCCTCCCCCAGCAACAACGAACCCGCCACCCAGCAGCCCTACGATAACAAACCCCTCCCCCAGCAACAACGAACCCGCCTCCCAGCAGCCCTACGGTAACAAACCCCTCCCCCAGCAACAACGAACCCGCCACCCAGCAGCCCTACGGTAACAAACCCCTCCCCCAGCAACAACGAACCCGCCTCCCAGCAGCCCTACGGTAACAAACCCCTCCCCCAGCAACAACGAACCCGCCTCCCAGCAGCCCTACGGTAACAAACCCGCAGGCACAGCCCTACACTGACCAACAGGTGCAGCCTCACCACGTGTGCCTGGCCCTACAATAACAAGCCAGTGCCTGTACCCCCATGCACCCGAATGACCCTATAACACACTGGTCTGTGGCTGCATCAGCAGCCCATGTGTTCAGGAGCCCCCAGCCCCGGGAACACGGCAGCAGGCCTGGCCCCCTGCTCGACCTGGGATATACACCAGTGTGGGGGATGGGGGTGTCATTCGGCCCAAGGCCTGTGTGCGTGAGCTGGGCCCGGAGCCCAGCCCAGAGTTCAGGCCGGGGACAGAGCTTTTGCTGGGGCGTTGAACAAAAGCTGGGGGGGAGGGCTGCATCAGGACCAGCAACCCCCCTCCCCATCACCAGCGTCTGTGGGAGCCAAGAAGGGTGGGGGTAGCCAGATTGTTTGTTCCCCACCGTGTGTGTGTGGCCGGGGGTCGACTTTCTGGTGCAGACCCCGGGTCCAGGCTCTGGTGGCACCTGCATCTCTGCTGTCCCAGTGCCCTCTGCAAAGGGCTTGGTGCCCAGACCCCAAGACAGCCTGTGGGCCCCGCCCACCAGGGGATCGTAGCCTTGCCTGCCCCTGCCCTGAGCAGAGCCCTGGCCAAGCTCCCCGCTCCTCCCCACAGATCTGGCTCCCCCTTCCCCACCCCCACACAGCAACCTGGCCAGCTGGAACCTATAGGAGAGTGCTGGGAAAGCACAGCTGTGCTGGTGCTCCACACTTCTGACCCACAGCACCTCCCCCACCAATGCCCCACACATCCTGCTATCCCAGCCATGGGCTTCCCCCATACCCACACAGTGCCCTTCCCATGGCCCACTTCTGACCCCACCCCTGTGCATGGTAGGAGCTGAATACATTTTATAGATGCTAATTCAAGTGAACAAGGAGGGGAAATCACTCACCCCCTAGACCAGAGAGGGAAACTGAGGCACAAAGGGGCTAAGATTTGCCCAATATGCCATTGAGTCAATGTCTGTGGTGGGAATAATCCTAGAATCTCAGGGTTGGAAGGAACCTCAGGAAGTATCTAGTCCAACCCCCTGCTCAAAGCAGGACAGATATTTGCCCCAGATCCCTAAGTGGCCCCCTCAAGGATTGAACTCACAACACTGGGTTTAGCAGGCCCATGCTCAAACCACTGAGCTATCCCGCCCCCTCTCTAAGCTATTAGACACCCCCACCCCCGAGCTGGGGATAGAACCCAGGAATCCTGGCTCCCAACTCCCCTGCTTTGAACACCGCCAGCTCCTCACCCTTTCCTGTGCAGTACCCACATGGCAGGATTGCCACGAGCTGCCCCCAGAGCGGGCACGGGCAGGGGACAGCGCTGTGCCTGGCCATTGAACGCTGGGTGCCCTGGTCTCCTAGCCATGAATGGCAGCGCTCCAGGCTCAGGGCTGGGCTGGGCGCCTCTCCTCTGCATGGGGGCGGGGAGAACCATGTCCTGTTCTCAGAGCGGCCAGCACAGCATCTCCCCAGAGACAGTGGGAGTCACGGGACCCCAAAGCGCTGGGGGAACTGAGGCATGAGACGGGAGGTTCTGACCCAGGTCACCTAGAACTGAAAGGACAGAACCCAGGAGTCCTGACTCCCAGCCCCTCCCCCAAACCACTAGACCCCACTCCCCTCAATGTGTCCTCCACCCTCTAGACACCTAATTGGCTGCCATGTCCTGTTGCCAGGAAGGTGGCTGGGGCTCAGAGAGCAGAGCCCAAGGAGGGGGTGAGCTCCTCCGACAGGATCTGCTCCAGCTCTGCCCTGGAGGGGCCCCTCGGGTGGGGGGGGGGGGAGCCGTTCCCCATGAACCAGCCCTGTCACTGTTAACACGGGACCCACTCCTCAGGGAGCCGGGCAGAGAGCCACTGAGCCATGGGCCCTGTCCCGGGGCCGGATCAGCGCCCACTCCCCTTCCCCCTGCCCCAGCCCTGAGCCCACCAGTCCCCGCCCTGGCCTGTCCTTGGGACTGGCGACTCTGTGTGGGGCAGGCGGGGCCTGGGGCAGGGAGGGGCCCCACATTGTTGCCAGGTTTTATCATCGGCCCCCAGAATTTCCTGTGGAAGCAGAACAAAGGCTGGGCCGGAGCCTCCCCTCCCCCCGACCCCAGCCTGGCTTTCAATGGAGCCTTGTGCGGCCGCCAGCGCTGGACAATGGGCCTCTGTGCGCGGCTGGGCCAGGGGAGCCCCATGGGGCCGGGGTCAGCGGAAACCAGCCTGTGCCCAGGATGGGGACAGGGCAGCAGCCATGCGCGCCAGGATTCCCAACTGCCCCCTTTGCCCCCCACCCCCCTGCAGGGCTCCTGCCCCCCTTCCCTCCCAGCCCAGCCTCCCAGATGCTGATCTCCGCAGACAATTGTTGCAGATCGGATGCGGATATGCATTTTCATATCTGTGCAGGGCTCTACCTATCTGCAGCCCCCTGCTAGCCCAGCCCAGCCCCCCAGTTCTGCCTGGTGCCCCCACTGCTGACCCGCAGCCCCCTGCTAGCCCAGCCCAGCCCCCCCCGCAGCTCTGCTTGGTGCTTCCACTGCTGACCTGCAGCCCCCTGCCAGCCCAGCCCTGCCCTGCCCTGCCCCCCCAGTTCTGCCTGGTGCCCCCACTGCTAACCTGCAGCCCCCTGCCAGTCCAGCCCTGCCCTGCCTCCCTCCCCCAAGCTCTGCCGGGTGCCTCAGAGGAGTGCAGAGCGACAGGCAGATGGCCAGAAGGGGGTCTGAGGGTCTGTGCTGCTCCTGATTTTATAGTAAGTTGATGAAAGGAAGCAACTGAGGGGTGAAAGTCAATTTTGGGGCATCCAGGCCCCAAGTGTGGGGGAGGCCAAAGGCCCAGTACAGCTCTTGCCCCCACCAGCAGGGGGTGGTGGTGCCTGGGGGGGTGTCTCCTCTGATCTTCCTGCAGGGGGCTGTGTGGGAGCTGTCAGGGCAGGACCTGTTCTGGGCTCCTCCCCCGGCCACCCCGACCTTTGCCTCTAAATGTTGAGCCGTTCCCATAGTGCAGAGCCAGGCAGGGCAGCCAGGGCTGGCACTGAGCCCCAAATTCCACCACACGAGTCCCATTGTGCTTCCCTAAGGGACTGGCACCAGCCCCACTCCCCTGCCAGCAAAGGGGCCTCAAACAGGCAGCCAGGAGCCAGTGAGGAGGGGCAAAGACTGGCCAGCGGCTTCCCCTGAATGGCTGCATGGGCAGGGATGACATGCCCGGGGCTGGGATGCAGCCACCTCTGGTGGAGCAGCTGGGAAACAGCTGCACATAATGCCGCAGAAGTTCAGGCCAGGAAGTGAGGAATCCAGCTGCCGCTGATGGGGATTTGCACCAGCTGGAGTTTAGACGTGACACAGATACACTGCCTGGGGCGATCCGTCTTCAGTGTCCCCACAGCCTAGCGCCCCCTGCTGAGCCCCCCTGCTCCTGGCAGCACGGCGCCCCTGTCACAGACTCCCAGGCAGTGCCCACTCGTGGCCCCGTGCGGTCCCTGGGGTCACCCCCTTCAGTGTGACAGCCCTTCTCAGGGGTCCACTCTCTCTCGGAGTCAGGCCCCTCCATCTCCCGGAGCCACACTTCTCTGAGCCTTAGCACGTCTGTCTCGTGCCATGGGCCCCCTCCGGGAGTCCTGTCGCTCTGGACCCCCGGGGCCTCCACCCCCAGAGGGAATAATGCCACCCTGATCTCTGGACCGGAGCGACTCTCAGCCAGCATAAAACAGGAGGGTTTATTGAGCATCTGAACCCAGCACAGGAAACTCTCAGGGCCTCAGGCCTGGCCTCCTTCAGCACTGCACATCGCAGTCTCCCTGTGTCCAGGTGGGCTCTGCCTGCTCCCCCTCTCCAGCCCAGAGCCCCCCTGCTTCCCAGCTGGGTATCTGATATCCCCTCCCCCAAGCCCCACCTTTGTCCATTGTCGTCTCTCCAGGTAAACAGGCAGCCTGGGCCTCCTCTCCTCTCCTCTGTCCTTTGTTCCCTAGTGGCTGGAACCAGCTGGTCAGGTCACCAGGGTCCTCTGTCCCCAGCCCATTGTCCTCCCACTGGCCAGAACCGACTGTGACTCCAGAGCTGGGCCCCCGGGTCATCAGGTCACCAGTCACTGGGGTCTCCATTCTCCAGGACGTTCGCTGGCCCTTTGTAACAACAAACTTCCTCTCCCAAAACCCCATTAAACCAGTAACACCCAGGGAAACTGAGTCCCGAGCCCACTGCATGCAAACCATTGAAACCAGCAAGCTCTGTTTCATCGCAGCCCCCTGCTGATCCCCCTCCCTGCAGCCCAGCGCCCCCTGCTAACCCCCTGCCACGCTCCCCACAGCCCAGCGCCCCCTGCTGACCC
>NC_133779.1:57745323-57759521 GCF_003597395.2 Chelonoidis abingdonii | reverse complement strand
GCTCCCCGCAGCCCAGCGCCCCCTGCTGACCGTCTGCCCCACTCCCCCTGCTAACCCCCTGCCCTGCTCCCCACAGCCCAGTGCCCCCTGCTAACCCCCTGCCCGGCTCCCTGCAGCACAGCACCCCCGCTGAGCCCCACCCACTCCCTGCAGCCCAGCGCCCCCTGCTGAGCTCCCCCAGTCCCTGCAGCCCAGCGCCCCCTGCTGAGCCCCCCCAGTCCCTGCAGCCCAGCACCACCTGCTGAGCCCCCTGCCCCGCTCCCTGCAGCCCAGCGCCCCCTGCTGAGCCTAGGTTCTCCTGCCAGCTGTGGAAGGGGAGTTGGGTTCTAGTGTTTAGAGCCAGGACTCCAGCTGTCCCTGCTCTAACTACTAGGCCCAAGGGCGCTGGAACAATGTTTATAAGGGGGGAGCTGAAAGCCATTGAACCAAACTGTAAACCCTGGATAACACAGAAACCACTTCAAGCCAGGAGGAGCTGCATCCCCTGCACCCCAAGTTCCAGCCCCTATGACTAGACCCCAACTCCCCATCCTGAGCTGGGGAGAGAACCCAGGAGTCTTGGCTCCCAGCTGATGACCCATCCTGGCCACACCAGGTCCTGCTGTTACAGTGAATGGAGGTCCCCAGTCCTGCTGCTGGCGCGCCCATGGCAGGGCTGGAAGTGCCCGTCACCTGCTCTTTAATCTTTCCCAGCGTTAGCTGCAGCACCGGCCCTCCCCCTTTATCTCCAGGGGCCAGGCTGTGCCAGGGCTCTTGCTGCTGGGCAACGTCAGCATCCGGGAATGGCAAATATGGAGCTGGGAGGGAATGTCCTGAACATACAGACAAGTGGGACTTGCTCCCAGCCTTGGGCTCCCTGCCGGTGCCCCTCACTCTCGACCTGCAGCCCCTGCTGGCCCCCCTCGCTCCCACCCACCTCAATCCTGCCCCACAGCCCCACCCGCCCAGCCCTGCTGGTGTCCCTCACTCCCAATTCGCAGTCCCCACCAGCCCTGCCCTGCCAGCCCTCCTCACTCCTAACCTGCAGCCATTGCTAGCCCAGGAATCCCTCATTGAATGTTGACTTCTAGCATGCTGCATAATCCTGCAATTCTATTACCCACAACCATTCGGGAACTCAGGGCCCCCTGACCCCACTCTTTCGCCCTCACAGAGCCAGGGCAAGAACCCAGGAGTCCCAGCTCCCAGCCCCGCCCCCAGCTCTAGCCCACCAGACCCCACTCCCCTCACAGAGCCAGGGCAAGAACCCAGGAGTCCCAGCTACCACTCTGACATTTTGCAGCACTGACACACAAGAGGGGACCATGCAGAAACCTCCACACTCGCCTCCCTGGTGCCTGGCCCCCGAGGAGCTGCCCGATCCCTGCTGCGGTGCCCAGATTGGCTCCTCACTGGCTGAGGCTGAGGATTTAGGCTCAACCTTTCCTCCCGCGCCCAGCCCAGGCAGCCAGGGCTGTCCCCACCTGCCTGGGTGTGGTCTGGGCCCTGCCCTACTTAACCAGCTGAGCCAGGGGAGGGCTGAGCTGTGCTGCCTGTGCCTAGCTGCTCTGCCCTGGGTAAGTTGCCTGGCGCTGCCCCCACTGAGCTGGGGGATCCTGGCCCTGGTGTGGAGCTACTGCCCGTAGCTGTGCTGCTGGGGGCAGATTGTCTGGGTGTGGGGCAGGCTGCCCTGGGAGTGGGTGTTAGGGTGAATGTGCTGAGTGCCTAAATGCCTGGCTTCTATTCCTTGCTTGGCTGCTGGCACCCCAGGCTGGCCTTGCTCTGTGCCTCAGTTTCCCCACCTTTAAAGTGGGGAGGATAATCTGTCCTCTGGCAAGTTAAAATGCTACAGGAGGGATGCTGGGTGGGGGAGGGAGACTCTGTGTGGTGCCTGGTGTGGAAGAGGGGGGCTGTGTGGTACATAGGGGGGGCAGGTTTGTATGGTGTGTGGTGGAGAGAGGAGTCCTGATCTGGGAGGGAAGGGGTCTGTGCTGTGCCTGGTGAGAGGGGAGGCCTGAAATGGGGGGTTGGGTCTGTGCAGGGCCTGGCGGGGAGGGGGAGTCCTGGTCTGAGTGGGGGTCTGGTGGGGAGGCAGGCCCTGATCTGGGGTGAGGGGTCTGTGCGGGGCCTGGCGGGGGGCCGGAGAGGGTGCAGTATTTCCCATTATGTGCTCAGAAGATCCTGGGGGCTGGGGCTGCCCCTCCCCCATGTCAGTGGCTGTTCTGGGCAGCTCTGCACTGAGATACTAGCGCTCCGGGGTGCCGGGGGGCAGGTGCGGGCACTGGGGTAACAACGCCTGGTACCAGCTGAGGGGGTCGTGCTGAAGTGTGAAAATGACCCCAGCCAGGCCCGGTTCACTGGGATTGTTACTGGAGTCATAAATCCCCCCAGCTGGGGGCTAACGGGTCACCGCTAGAGGCGCTCACCTAGGAACAGGGAAGAAGCAGAGACCAAGATCATAAACCTTTGTTACTCTGTTAAGGGTGTCAATAAAAATGTTCATCTAAAGAAAAAAAAAAACAGGATTAGCCTGGGCTGGACTGTGCCCTCAGCCTCCCAGCTCCTGCCAGCAAGGAGGAGAGAACCCAGGCATCTGGGCTCCCAGCCCCCCTGCTCTAACCCCTAGACCCCACTCTCCTCCCAAGCCAGGGAAAGAACCCAGCTGTCCTGGCTCCCAGTCCCCTTGCTCTAAGCCCTAGACCCCACTCTCCTCCCCAAGCCAGGGAAAAAACCCAGGCATCCTGGCACCCAGCCAGCCCCCTCCCCTCCCGTCACCAGGGCAGAGCTGTGGTGGGCGGGACCCTTTGCTGCCCCAGGCATCTCTGGGGCAGGGCAGAAAAAGGGGACCCTGGGAGGTTGGTTTCTATGGGCCGCACCCTGGGCCTGGCTGCCTGTGCAGCAGGCTCAGCCAGCTCTGAGGCCTCAGGCTGGGGAGGCGCCCGAACCCTGGAATCCGCCCGGGGAATCCTGCCAGCCCAGGGCTGGGCTGCCTCCCACAGCCCCAGCTGGGAGCATTCTGGGGGGAGGGTTTGGTGGGTAAGAGTGTGTATGTGGTGGGGGGAGGGGGCTGGGAGCCAGAAGTGAGTGGGGTCAAGTGGTTAGAACAGGGGGGTGCTGGGATCCAGGACTTGTGGGTGGGTTCTACCACTGGCTCTGGGAAGGGAGGGGGAGTGGGGCTGAGTGGTTGGGGGGGGTGGAGGCTGGGAGCCAGGACTCCTGGGTTCTATCCCTGGCTCTGGGAGGGGAGGAGATAGCTGAGCACAGCTGGCCCCCTTGCCCAGCAGACAGAGGCTGAGTGGGAACTGACAGCTGGTGGATGAAACCAGACAAATCCAGATTAGCCAGCAGATCCATTTACTCTCGGGAGAGGAATTCACCTTTGGCTCAATGGCCACGGGGTGGGGCGGGTTCTCCCTCGCTTGGAGACAGGGCTGCCTAGTGGATAGAGTCCTGGCCCTTCTCTGTGCCTCAGTTTCCCCAGTTGTACTGGGAGATCATGATATCGGCCTGCTCAGAGCCCTACTGATGAGACGCTCTAGGTGCTGGCTGGGGGCCATCCTGTCACCCAGACTGGGCATTTGGGGCTGAGTCCCTGGGACTCCTGCTGGGGAGACGTGACTGGGGCAGTTTAATGGCTCCAGCTGTCCCAGACCTGCCCTCGAGGGGGCACCCTCCATCCGGGGGGGATGCAACGCTGGTGGGTCGGGGCTCAGTCCCAGCCTGTTTCAGGGGTGTTGGACTATCTCCTCTGTTGGGGTGACCCCTGGCCCTCCCCTCTGTGCCCTATCCCAATGATACGGACCCGACCCTGGCTGCAGCTCTGCCAGCAGGTATAGCACCCCTGGGAGAGGGGGTGAGGTTAAGGATGAGAGGTGGAGTTAAGGACATTCCAGCTCTGCCAGCTGCTATGACATCCTTGAGAGAAGGGGGTGGGTTAAGGACATCCCTCAGCCAAGCATCGATCTTGTCCTGGAGTGGGCTGGGTGGGTGGCCTAGTCTCTGGGGCAGCAGGGCTAAGGGACCCTGGGTGTCTGGTTTGGGGGGAGGGGCGTGTTGAGCTGGAGGAGGAGCTCCCTGTCCCATTGCCAGTAGTAGCCTATTTTCCACCATGTGGCGCAGGTGCTGGGCTGCCACCCCTCAGACCCCCGCCCTGCTGTGATGGGGGCATGTGTGCCCTGGCCATGCTTGGGAATGATGCTGCCCCCTGAGGGGAGAGATCACCCCCCCCCCATCTGAGCACTGGGGACAGCGGCCCAAGGGTCACCCAGAGCAGAAGGGGAGGATGCTGACCCAGGGACGTGCAGCAAGACCGTGGCACAGCCAGGATGGAACCCAGGTGTCCTGGCTTCCCTTCCACCCTCAGCTCCAACCACTGGACCTCACTCCCCTCCCAGAGCCAGGGACAGAATCCAGCCCTGGCTATGCTCCCCACCACCCCACAAGCTTTGTGGACAGTCTCTGGCCCCTCAGGGAGTCCATTCGCTCTGGGCCCCTGGGGCCTCCACACCCAGAGGGAGCAAAGCAACCCCTGCAGGGACCCCCAGCCAGGGTAGCACAGGAGGGTGTATTGAGCGTGTGAACCCAGCACAGGCAGTTCTCAGGGCCTCAGGCCTGGCCTCGCTCAGCCCAGCACATCCCAGTCTCCCTGCAGCCAGGTGGGCTCTGCCTGCTCCCCCTTTCCAGCCCCGAGCCCCCCTGCTTACAGCCTGGCATTCGATATCCCTTCCCCCAACAGCCCCTCCCTTGTCCTTTGTCCTCCCTCCAGGTGAACAGGTCACTGGAGGCTGGAACGGGCTGGTCAGGTCACCGGGGGCCTCTCTCCCCAGCCCATTGTCCGGCTGGCTGGACTGGGCCCCCTGGTTGCTAGGATACCCCATCTCCAGGCTGTTCTTGGGGATCCCAGCTGCGAGGTGGGGTCCCAGGCAGGGCCCCTGCAGTCGGCTGCCTGACCTCACCTGACCTCGGCAGGTTACGAACCCGCAGCCCCAGCTGGGAACAGCCTGAGCTGACAGGGGAGAGCGAGCGCCCTCAACTGACAGCAAAAGCCTTAATCTCTAGGGGGCATCAGCTCTGATCCGGCCCTGGGGCCTTTTAGCTCTAGGGGCACCGGCTCTGATCTGGACCCAGGATGGGGGCTGGCTGTGGGGGGATGGGGCCTTTTACCTCTAGAGGGCACCGGTTCTGATCCGGCCCCAGGGTGGAGGCTCACTGGGGGGTTGGGAAATGTGACATGGGAGCCCAGGCAGGTGTTGGTTTAATGTGGGGGAGTGACGTCTAGGAGGGACCCAGGAGTCCTGGTGCTGGCCACTTCTCGGCTCTCACTGCCCCGTCTTTCTGTATAGGGACCTGCCGCCCAGTCTCAGATCCAGGATGCAGCCAGTCACCACTGGCCTCCTGCTGCTCTTGGCAGGTGAGACGCTCCCCACAGCACCCCCTGCTGGAAGCGGCTGGGACTGGAGCAGTCAGGAGCTCCCCCCTCTGCCAGCTCTCCTGCCCTGCCCCCCACAGCGCCTCCTGCTGGGAGTCCAATGCTATTTTCTCTTTCAGCGGCGTTTCCTGTCCTGAAAGCTGAACACCCTATGGGTGAGTTCACCCTCTGCTCTCCTGCTGCCAGCATGGTCCCGAGCTGCCCTGGGAGGCGGGAGGGAGCAGAGAGGACTCACGGGGGGGGGGGGGCAGTGTACTGCTTCTAGATGCCTCCTTTTCTGTCAGGCACTGTCGCGAGAGCACTCGGCGCGTAGCATAGGAATGGAGCATGCTTGGGGGACGGGATGATCAGCCTGAAATTGTTCCAAGAACCCAGGAGTCCTGACCACGCAGCCCCTACTCCTGCTCTAAACCCACTGGAGACCCCACTTCCCGTCTCCAGAGCTGGGGGTGAAAACACAGGAGTCCGGCTCATTGAACCCTAACGATCTTTCTTTCCTGCCGGCCACGCCGAACCCAGTAGCAAGCCCCTTCTATTTACGGTAAGATGCCTGCTCCGCCATCGTGTCCCTCCACTGGCATCTCCCCGGAAGGACCACTGCCGGCGGAGCCTAGGCAAACAAGACAGGGATGGGCTGGACCGGCCAGGCCAGTCTCCTGCCACCTCAATGGGGGAGCTGGGGCAGTAGCCTGGGCTGGGCGTGGAGAGCCGCAGCTGGACAAGGGGGGGAGGAGATGGATAGGGCTCTGGGAGGAGGATGGGGGGGTAAGGGATGGGGATCTGGGCTGGGGAGTTCTGGGTGCAGGAGATGGGGGAGTCTGGGATGGGAGGTATTCAGGGACATGGTGTTGGGTGGGGGGCAGTTTGGGGGCACGGGGAATTTGGGGATGTGGGGTGGGATTTGTGGTGGGGTCGGGGATGGGAGATTGGGGAACATGGTGGTTGGATGGGGGAATTTGGGGGATTGGTGTGGTGGGTCTGGGAGATTCAGGGATGTGAATAGTTGGGTGGGGGGAATTTGGGGAGGTCTGGGGGATTTGAGTGGGTGGGGTCTGGGGGATGTGGTGTGGGTGAGAGGTCTGGGAGGGATCTGGGAGTGCGGGTGGGGGGCAAGCCCCCTGCAGAGACGGAGGTGCTCTCAGTCAGAGGTCTTAGGCCAGGTTCTACGGCCCTCTTCCCCAGACTGGGACCGCTGCGGGTCGGAGGGATGGTCGCGCTGGCATCTCCTGGCGCCCTGGGGTCATTTGTGGTGCCAGTGAGTGGGGTGGGGCAGGGACTGGGGAGGGGGGCTCTCAAGCACCCAGAAGGCGAGGTTGATGGGTGTCCCAGGCCTAGGAAGGTAGGGCCTCAGACTTGGAGGTGTCCTCGTGTCCGTGAGGTGATGGGAAGGGGGGGTGTCCCTGTGGCCCTGGGGGTGTTCGGCAAGCAGAAGGGTGGATGGGGGTGGGGATGTCCTGGCACCTGATGAGATTGGGGAATGTCTGCAACATGAGCATAACTACATCTGCCACTAGCTATGGGGGCAGTGATTGGGTGCTGGCAGTCCTGGATGGAGGGGGGGGGGGGGGGGGGGGGGGCTTGCTGCTCCTCCCCCACCAAGTTTGTGTCTAATCCTCCCCCCACCCTCTTTTTTGCCCCTAGGTGGAAAATGCAAATGCAAATTTAATCGCAAAGCCAGGTAGGAGGTGGGGTCTAGGGAGTGCAAGGGAGAGGTTATGCTACACTTTGGAAGAGGTGGCGGGGGGGTGGGGGGGGTTATGCTGTGGATGCAGGGGGTTATGCTGGGGGCATGTGGTGTGAATTGGGGAAACAGTGGGGGTGGGGCAGTGAGGAGGCGGCATGGGGCGTGTGTGTGTGTGGGGGGGTGTCATGCTGTGGGTGAGGGGGAATGGAGGAGTCAGGCTGGGGTGGTGGGAGGTTGTGGTGTTTGGAAGGGGGGGGGTGTCACGTTCCCCACGCTCATAACCCTCCCATTTCCCTCCTCAGCCGGCGGCCGAATGATGCCCCTCACCTCATCACCCCCGGTAAGGCCCCCCAACCCTTCCCCTTTCCGGTCAGACTGAGGGGGGGAAGGGGGTCTCTAAACTTGTCACCCTGACCCTTGCGGGGTCCCTCTCCCTTCCCTGTGTCGCTCCCTAGTGGCTGCTGGTGGGAGAGACCTCTCAGCGCTGCAGAGGGGAGGGGACCCTATGTGGGGCTAGCGGGTTGCATGTTTCTTTTTCTCCCACCCCCAGCTCCACAGATGGCTCCCATGGCTCCTTTGTAAGCGGGTCTGTTCCCTTCCCCCATCTCTTCGCAGGCAGCGCCAGTAACAGCTGAACCACGATGGTCCCGGTGCCAGGTCTCGCCCGGGGCGCTGGCTCCTTGCTGGATTGTCCCATCCCCCGATCAGGGAAGCAGGAGTGGGAGAAGTTTTTTAACTGAATTTTCCACTCTGTGGAATAAAAGTCTCCTGACCTTGAAACTGAGTCAGTCATGGCTGCCTTTCCCCTCTGGGGCACCAGCTCCTATCCAGCCCTGGGGAGGGACAGGACTGGTAGACTTGAGGGTGGGGGCCTTTCCCCTCTCGGGGGTGCTGGCTCTGGTGCAGGGAAGACCACCATGGCCGAGGGGCAGAGCACCAGCAGGAGAACCCCTGGTTCCAGCAGAGTGTGAGGAACCTGGAGTTTCCTGTGAAAACACGTTAAGTTGGCCAAACAAGGCCCAAGGGGCCCCTGGTTTGGGGGCTGGGCATGGGATGAGACATGGGCATCCTGCCCCCACTCAGCTGCTCTGTGCTAACTCCTGCCTCAGGCTGGGCCCTTGCCCACTGCTCACACAGGCAGTGCTGCTCCAGCAAAGCATTCCCTGAGCCAGCCAACCAGCCCTCCATGTATCCTTGGGAGGTGGGGTACTCCACTGGCCCTGGGTCCAATCCCCCCGTGCCACAGGGGAAGACAGAGTTTGGAGAAGGGTTTCATAGAATATCAAGGGTGGAAGGGACCTCAGGAGGTATCTAGTCCAACCCCCTGCTCAAAGGACCAATCCCCAGACAGATTTTCACCCCACTTCCCTAATTGGCCCCCTCAAGGATTGAGCTCACAACCCTGGGTTTAGCAGGCCAATGCTCAAACCACTGAGCTATCCTCCCCCTCGAGTTTCCAGCTCTTCTCACTGCCCCCCAGCGTCCTTTTCTCGCAGCCCTGGCAAGCTCGCCTGGGTCCCACTAGATGGGGCGCCATGGACTGGCCACCAGCGCTCTAGGGAGTCTAGCTCCCCACGCTACGCAGCAGCCTGGCCTAAACGGTGACAGGCCCCGTCCTTACCCATACTGCAGTGCAGCATTAGGCCAGCATGGCTGGGCTTCCAGCCTGAGTCCTGGTGGGGGACAGCTGGCAGAGCTGCTGGGCCAAGGGGAATGTCCTGGAGCTGTAGGGAGTCTGTGTGCCTCAGTTTCTCTCTCTCTCCTTTGCATTGTTACCTCAGGGGTGCAAAACGGTTAACCCTGTGCCAGGAGCCCCTAGTCTGTCCCCCGAAGCGAGGGGGTGGGGACCTGAATGGGACTGGCTGAAACCAGGCCCCTCAAGGCCAGTGTCAGAAGGCCCATGGGAGCCTGAGGGTGCCATCAAGCACCCCCACTCCCACAGGGGAAGGTGATTTTGCCCCCCACCTCTCAGCAAGGGGAGCAGCACTGGCGAACAAAGGAGGAGGGACTAAGGGCTGCCCTAGAGCTGAGCACAGGGTACTCAGCTAGCTGGCAGCAGCCAACAGCCCCTGAGCACCGCTCTCCCTGCCAGCTGCACTCCTCTCCTCAGCACTTCCTATTGGATACTTCAGGCTCCTCTCCACTCAGCCTGCTGGCTCTTGTGGGGCTCAGCCAGTGCCTGATGCGCCCATGGTCATGGGTGCCAAACGTGCAGTTGGGAGCACTGCGGGGGGGGGGGGGTGGCAGGGCTCTGGCAAGGTCAGTGCTGCTGCAGTCAGCATCGCAACAGTTAAATCCCTTAGGCTCAGGAGTCCTGGCTCCCCCCTGCTCTAACCACTAGATGCTGCTCCCTTGCCAGTGCCAGGGATAGATCCCAGAAGTCCTGGCTCTAACCTCTAGATCCCGCCCCCTCCCAGAGCTGGAGGTAGCACCCAGGAGGCCTGGCTGTCTCCCACCTTTCTCGTCTTTACTCTGAACACCCCCGCCCCCCATCACAGCAGCATAGGGACAATATATGGTGTTATTTACAGAGCTCTGGCTGGGGGAATGGGGCAGGGGGCACGGGTTGGGTGTGGGAAAGGGGGGCAGCATCCCCTGTGAGCCCCCCGATCCCAACATGAGGACTAGCTCTGCAGGCACCTCTGAGGTCCCTACTGCCCCCATGTGGGGGGGAATGGGGCGCCTGTTGCTGAACCTGCTGGTTATTGACCAGAGGGGAGGCAAGGGTTAAAATTCACCAGCCCATTGAGGTTGAGGCCTCTGACTGTCAAGTCCTGTGTTTACCCCCCACCCCCAGAGTGGGCCTAGCTAGCCCCGTAGCCTCCCTTCCCCCGGAGCAGCCCCCGCAGCCCCGCATCCTATCCTCTCCCATCTGCCCCATGAGCCCATCTAGCCTGGCATCCTGTTGCCCTGGTTCAGCCCTGGGCGGGGCTGCAGCAGCTAAGAATCCAGTCCATGAGCCACCTGGGGGGGAGGCCTTGATCCCAATTTTATTTTAAAAACAAAATTAAAAGCCGAGGCCCAATTAATCTGAAAAAAGTAAATAAAATTCCAACTTACCGGGGGAAAAAAGGCAAACAAACCCTCCCTTTGAACGCCAGGCCATGCCCACCCCCCCGCCCCCCCGTTGAACTGACCCCCTTAGGCGGGAGCTAAAACAAAAGGCAGTTGCGGGGAGGGCTGAATTCTCCATTTACTGGTTTTTAAAAAGGAAAGAAGCAATGGAACGAAAAGAGGAAATGTCGGCACAGAGAAAAGTGAGACTCAAAGTAATAGGGGCATTATCTGGGGAGGTCAACAGAGTAAATAAAATTAAGCTGACTTTTAAAAAGGAGACCAAATGACTCAGTGACTGAACCCAAACATTTAATTTATGGGAGATGGAAAAAAAGGTTTAAAGGCTAAAAATGAAATGAAATAAACATGAAATGAATAAAAAAAGGCAGCAAATGTTTTTCTTTAATGACCTTGTGACGTGATTCATGGTTTAAAAGCAGGACCTGACTGAGAACTGAATTTGTTTTAGTGAAGGAGGATTGGAAATGAATAAAAATTTGAGAAAGACACAATGGAAATGAAAACTCCAAGGCTGAAAAAGCCACAGGCCGCTGGCTCTTAGCCAGAACCCTCTGTAAAGGGCTGGGGGACAAACAGGTCGATTAAATCCATTTTTTAAAATGTGACAGGGGAAAATGGCTCTTAACTGCTGCCAGAACCGCTTTGAAAAGGTGTGTGTGTGCGAGTGGTTTGGCATCAAAATAGGATTGAAAAGTTGGTCCCCGCTGCTGTCCCCCCCTGCTGGGCATTGCTGGCACAGCGCCCTTCTGCTCCCTTCCCCCTTGGCTGCATCCCGTTCTGCACCCCCATTGGCTGCTTCTCCGGCGGCCGTGGCCAGTGCTGCACCCCCATTGGCTGCGTCTCCGGTGACTGTGGCTGGTGCTGCACCCCTATTGTCTGCGCTTCCGGTGGCCGTGGCCGGTGCTGCACCCCCATTGGCTGCGTCTCCAGCGGCTGTGGCCAGTGCTGCACCCCCATTGGCTGCGTCTCCGGTGACCGTGGCTGGTGCTGCACCCCTATTGTCTGCGTTTCTGGTGGCCGTGGCTGGTGCTGCACCCCCATTGGCTGCGTCTCCGGTGGCCGTGGCCGGTGCTGCACCCCTATTGGCTGCATCTCCGGTGGCCGTGGCTAGTGCTGCACCCCCATTGGCTGCGTCTCCGGTGACCGTGGCCGGTGCTGCACCCGTATTGTCTGTGTTTCCGGTGGCCGTGGCCTGTGCTGCACCCCCATTGGCTGCGTCTCCGGTGACCGTGGCCAGTGCTGCACCCCCATTGGCTGCGTCTCCGGTGGCCGTGGCTAGTGCTGCACCTCCATTGGCTGCATCTCCGGAGGCCGTGGCCAGTGCTGCACCCCCATTGGCTGCATCTCCGGAGGCCGTGGCCAGTGCTGCACCCCCATTGGCTGCATCTCCGGAGGCCGTGGCCGGTGCTGCACCCCCATTGGCTGCATCTCCGGAGGCCGTGGCCGGTGCTGCACCCCCATTGGCTGCATCTCCGGAGGCCGTGGCCGGTGCTGCACCCCCATTGGCTGCATCTCCGGAGGCCGTGGCCGGTGCTGCACCCCCATTGGCTGCATCTCCGGAGGCCGTGGCCGGTGCTGCACCCCCATTGGCTGCATCTCCGGAGGCCGTGGCCGGTGCTGCACCCCCATTGGCTGCGACTCCAGTGGCCATGGCCGGTGCTGCACCCCCATTGTCTGCGCCCTTCGTGGCTGTGCCAGTGCTGCACCCCCATTATCTGCGTCTCCAGTGGCCGTGGCCAGTGCTGCACCCCCATTGTCTGCTTCTCTGGTGGCTGTGGCTGCACCCTCATTGTCAGCGCCCTTCGTGGCCATGCCGGTGCTGCACCCCCTCATTGTCTGCAGCCCATTCTGCACCCCCCAGTAGCTACAGCCTATGCTGCACCCCCACTGTCCTTGTCTCGTTCTGCACCCCTGCTGACCATGGCTGGTGCTGCACCACCATTGTCTGAAGCCCGTTCTGTGCCTCCTCAGTGGCCATGCCCAGAGCTGCATGCCCCCCCCCCATTGTCTGTGTTCCATTCTGTGCCCCCCTGGTGGCCATGTCCGGAGCTGCACCCCCCCATTGTCTGCGTTCCATTCTGTGCCCGCCCCCCAAGTGGCCATGCCCAGAGCTGCACCCCCCCCATTGTCTGAGTTCCATTCTGTGCCCCCCAGTGGCCATGCCTGGAGCTGCACCCTGCATTGTCTGTGTCCCATTCTGCGCTCCCCTCTGCCCTGGCGCGGGGCTCAGGCACTCAGGTCGATGGTGATGTGCCGGTAGATCTGTGTGTCTCCTTTGAAGCTGGCGGCAAAGACGAAGTCCCGCTGGTGGACGGCCAGGTGGGCGAAAGAGCGGGGCGCCTGGGTGTTCAGCTCCTGGAAGCGGACGAAGAGGCCCGAGCGGGCATCGTAGCGGTACACCTGGCTGAAGGAGTAGTCGTTGCCCAGCACGGCATAGCGGTGGCTCCCAATGCCCAGTGGCTGGAAGACCATGGAGCCACGTGATGGCATGTGCTGGACATCCCGGAACATAGAGCCCTCCCAGCGCATCACCTTCAGGAGGTAGAGACGACTGTGGGTTATGCCAGACCTGCCACCAGGGCAGAGAGGCTGGGGATTACAGTGGATGAGACGCCTGGCTGGGATGATTTAATTGGGGTTGGTCCTGCTTTGAGCAGGGGGTTGGACTAGATACCTCCTGAGATCTCCTCCAAATCTAATCTTCTATGATTCTATGGGTAATAATGCTGGACTGGAGCCAGGGGGCATCATGGGGAACAGAGAGCATGCTGAGAGAAGAGCATGATGGGAGCATATTGGGGGCAGAAGCAAAGGCAAGAGTATGCTGGGAGCAGCTGAGCAGAGCGAGCATTATGGGAGGATGCTTGGCCCAGTCGGAGCATGCTGGGAGCAGGGCATCCTGGGAGCACTGTTAGCAGGGTACACTCGGGGCATTTTGGGGGCACAATGGGAGTATGCTGGGAACAGGGGGTGCATGCTGGGCACAGGGCACGCTGGGAGGACACCGGGCACTGACCTTGGAGTCACCAATGAAGCGGGTCAGGCAGACATAGACGTCCCCGCGCAGGCGGAAGTGCTTAACGGCATAGACGTCGTCCATGTCGGGGATATCCGTGTGGCGCAGGAAGGCACGGCCGGGCCGGCTCCACTGGTAGACCACGGGGCGCTGGGAGCTGCTGGCCAGGATGAGGCTGGGCTGGCCGGCGAGCTCCAGGAACTCCACGTGGGTGTCGCGGTGCCAGGCGTGCAGGGCCTGGTGAGCGTAGAAGCCGCGCCCGCCCCAGCGGAACAGCGTGGTGGCGCCCGCCTTGGAGCTGTCGGCCACAGCCAGGAACCAGTCGCCGTCCACCCGGAAGCTGGCCAGGGCGTTGGGCTTGCGGATGCGCTGCGGGCCCAGCTCCTGCAGCCGCACGAAGCGCCCCGAGGCCTCCTCCCAGCGCCACACATGGGAACCCCCAGCCAGCTGCGCCAGCACGACCAGCAGCCGCCCCTCCACCACGAGCGGCTTGCAGGCCACAGGCGACGAGCCTGTGGGGACAGGGTGAGGGGGGGCTGCCCAAGGGGGACAGGGGTTGAGGGGCTGTCCAAGGGGGACAGGGATCGGGGGGCTGTCAAGGGAGCAGGGGTTGGGGGGCTGCCCAAGGAGTGCAGGGAGCAGAGGGCTTCCCAACAGGGTCAGAGGTTAGAAAGAAAGGGGGAGGCAGGGAGAGGGGTTCAGGGAGGCTGCACGGGGGAGGGTTTTTGGGGGGAGGCTGTCCCTGAGGTGGGGAGATGGGTTAAGGAGTGTCAGGGGATCTGCTCAGTGGGGAGAAAAGGGGCAGCTGGGGGCTGGTCTGAAGGTAGGGTTGCCTGGGGGATGGATGATCTCGGTGGGGTGAGGGGGCTGTCTGGGGACATGGTCTCCAGGGTGTCTGGTCTCTGGGGGGAAGGGTATCTAGCAGTGTGTAGGGGAGGGGGTGGGGACATCCATCAATCACCACTGATGGAGATGTCAGTGTGGTCACTGGGGGTATCTCTGCGGGTGGTGTG
>NC_133779.1:57705749-57744795 GCF_003597395.2 Chelonoidis abingdonii | reverse complement strand
GGGGGGCTGTGAGGGTATCCCTGCGAGTGGTGTGCAGGGGGCACTGGGGGGTATGGTGGGGGGGTGAAGCACAGGGGGGCTCTGGGGTATCCCTGGGGACAGGGATCAGGGGGGCTGTAAGGGTATCCCACAAGTGGGGTGCAGGGGGCACTGGGAGGGCGGAGCACATGGTCGGGGGGCAGAGCACAGGGGGCTCTGGGGTATCCCCAGGGGCACGCAGGGGGGCCGGGGCCCTGGCTCACCATTGATGGAGGCGTAGGCCCGGAAGGCCCCATCCAGGTGGTCCCACTCAAGAAGGCTGCAGCGCCCGGCGAAGGGCTGTGTGATGGCCACGTGCTGCTCCCCCTGGTACCAGAACGGCTCCACCGACAGCGCCTGGAAGGGCAGCGACTGGAACAGCGCCAGTGCTAGCGGGGGGCGAAGGTTAGACTGGGGCAGGGGGCAGCTGGGTGCTTGGGTTCATCCCCAGCTCTGCCCTCACCTCTGCTTCCTATGCAAGCCTTGAGACAATAGAACCCAGGAGTCCTGGCTCCCAGCCTCCCACCCATTCTAACCACTAGACCTCCCTCCCCTCTGGGTCTAGCGATAGAACCCAGGAGTCCTGAGGCTTCTCACACAGCCAGCTCCGGGGACTGCATATGGAGCAGTTTGTGTCTCACCAGGAACTGGGTTGAGATGCAGTGAGGGCCATGAGCTAAGAAGCATTTTCCCTTCCAAAGGGTTCACCCAGCGCTGAGATGCAGCCACCTCTGGGGTGGGGTAGCTGGGGAACAGCCACACATAATGTCACATAGGGACAGCTCATCCGGCGCTGAGATGCAGCCACTTCTGGGGTGGGGCAGCTGGGAAATAGCCACATAGAACACCGCACGGGGCTGGCTACCCGGTGCTGGGTGCAGCTGGCTCAGAAGTCCCGTACCGGTGGTAATGCAGTCAAAGTCCTGGAGGTGCAGCTGGCTCAGCTGGGTGCCATTGACCTCGCCTGGGCCCTGGCACTCGCCCAGCTCCGCGCTGGCATTGGTGCTGCTCAGCCACTCCACTAGCCACTTGATCCGGCAGTCGCAGTGGAAGGGGTTCCCCCGCAGGTCCCTGGTGGGAGAATCGCCCCGTGCGGGGCTGTGTGGGGCCGAGGCCAGGCAGCACGTCCCTTCCCTGCCCCTCCCCTGCTGCTGCCCCCTTCTCACATCTCATTTCTTCCCCCTCCTCTTTTCTGCCCATCTCTACCCTTCACCCCTCCTCCTCATCCCCTCCCCTACTCCTGACTCCCAGGCCCACCTCTGCCCCCCACTCACACATAGGTGAGGGCGTCCAGGCCCCGGAACAGGTGGCGCGGCAATGTCTCCAGCTGGTTGTGTGCCAGGCTCCTGGAGGGGGGGAGATGTCAGAGATGGGGAGGGCCCCTGGGGGGCGCACGCTCCCATCCAGCCACAGGGCAGGGGGCAGGATCCCGTGGGGACAGAGGGGTCCCAGTGTGAGGAGCGATGGGCTGGGGGGTTCCATTGGAGGGGAGCTGTCGGTAGGTGGGTGGGGGATGGGTTCCCTTGGGGGTTGTCCCATTGTGGAGACTCATTTTAGGGGTGACAGGAATGTCAGGGGGGAAGGGTCCCCTTGGGGGGTCACATCAGGCTGATGTTGGGGTCCCTGGGAGGGTGTTAGTGCCAAAGGATTGTGACTTCTGCTGTCAGGGATCGCAGGGGGATATCAGGGCTGGGTGTCAGGGGGTTTCTGGGGGGGTCTGTCAGTGTTGGGGGGCTGAGGGGGTCAGAGTCACAGGGGTCCCTGGGGTCTGGCGTTGGGGTGCTGGGGTCACTGTTGTCTGTCAGTGCTGAGGGGCTGGTGAGATCCCCAGGGTCCATTGGTTTCCAGGGGCTAGGGGGGTCACTGGGGTCTGTTGGTGCTGGGAGGCCAGTGGCCTTGGGCTGGGGAGTCACTCACAGATGCACAAGCCCCTTGAGGCCCCGCAGTGCGTTCTTGGAAACGGAGCCGACTTTGTTGTTCTCGATGAACCTGCAGGGGGCGGGATGGGGGACTCTGTCAGTGGGTCACCACCTGTGTGCCCCCTGCTCCCCTCCCCTCACAAAGTCCCCTGTACAGACTCCTCCCTGAACCCCCACCCCTCGCACACTCACAGATACTCCAGGTGCAGGAGTCCCACGAAGGCATCGTCCCTGATCAGCCCCAGGGTGCTGGATGTGAACAAGCTGGGGAGAGAGGGTGTGTCAGCGCCCGTCAGGAGCCCGAACTATTGACCCCCCTCAATCCCACCCCACAGCCCTCTGCTCCCCATAGACAGCCTTCTCCTGGCTCCACAAGGGGAGTGGGGCCTTATGGTTAGAGCGGGCAGGGACTGGGAGCCAGGACTCCTGGGTTCCCTCGCTCACTCCACCACAGACCTGCTGGGTAAATCTGGGAAAGTCATTTCACTGCTCTGTGCCTCAGTTTCCCCTTGCCCCCTATGTCTGTGTAGAGGGTGAGCTCTGCGGGGCAGGGCCCGTCTCTCGCTGTGTCTGGGCAGCACCCGGCCAATAGGACCCCAATCCTAGAAGGGGGGTGTGAGCATTCGTGGGATAATGGTGAGTGCCTCCCCCTCGCCCCCGCTGCCCCCTCTGAGCAGCACACATCCATTTGTACACTCACCTCCATATGCACTGGCTAGAACACATTCATTTGCACACTCACCTTCCCATATGCACTGGCTGACACATACTCCTTTGCACACTCACCTTCCCATGTGCACTGGCTGACACACACCCTTTTGCACACTCATCCCCTGTGCACACTGACCAGTACACACCCATTTTCAGGTGTCTACTCTCCCTGCACCCATGGGCAGCTATGCACAGACGTGACTCCCCCTTGCACACTAGTGAGTTGGGGGAGTTGGTCTCCTTACAGCAGCTGCAGGGACGGCGTCTGCAGGAAACTTCCCTCTCGGAGCTCAGTGAATCCAGATCGCACCAGGGACCTGGGGAGGGGAGATGGGGTGTGAGGGGGCTACAGGTCAGAACCAGCACCAGTACTGTACCCATCACCAGAACTCCCACAGAGAGAGCACAGCACCACAGGCAGCTCCAGAGCCAGAAGAGGAATCAAGTCCAGAACCAGCACCAACATCAGACCAGCACCAGCAGTCCAGAACCAGCTCCATCAGACCAGCACCGGCACCAACATCAGACCAGCACCAGCACCAGCAGTCCAGAACCAGCTCCATCAGACCAGCACCAGCACCAACATCAGACCAGCACCAGCAGTCCAGAACCAGCTCCATCAGACCAGCACCAGCACCACCAGTCCAGAACCAGCTCCATCAGACCAGCACCAACATCAGACCAGCACCAGCACCAACATCAGACCAGCACCAGCAGTCCAAAACCAGCTCCATCAGACCAGCACCAGCACCAGCGGTCCAGAACCAGCTCCATCAGACCAGCACCAACATCAGACCAGCACCAGCACCACCAGCCCAGAACCAGCTCCATCAGACCAGCACCAGCACCACCAGTCCAGAACCAGCTCCATCAGACCAGCACCAACATCACCAGTCCAGAACCAGCTCCATCAGACCAGCACCAGCACCAACTTTTGACCACAACCAGCACTAACATGAGACCAGAACTGACTTCAAACCAGTCCCAACAGCAAACCCAAAGCTGAACCAGAGCCAACACAGAACCAGAACCAACCATAGACCAGAACCAGCACCAGCCTCCTGCCAAGGCCCAGGTTCAACAGCACCATTGGGAGGCGCAGCCTGGAGGCCTGAGCTAAAACCAGCTGGGAGGACGACGTGAATCAGAAAAAGGTGGCTGATATTTGGACTCATTTCAGAGCCTCGGATACAGCCTGAAGCACCAACCTGTCACGGGGTGGAGGAAGGCAAAACCAACCCACTTTAGAGGGGCCGCGAAGGCGGGTCTATAACCTGTATAGCCACTGGAGAGAAGGAAGGGGATTGATGAGTATCAATCAGGGGGTTTTATGTTTTCCTCCATGTTGTTGGTGATAACGTTGAAGAGCATCATTTATCTTTCTCCACAGCCCAAAGGGCTCCTGGGACACATAAACAGAGGAGTCTCGAGTAGGGGCAGAGAGGTTATTGGCCCTGGTGTGAAGACAGCTGGACTCTTGTATCCAGTCCAAGAAGGAGGTTGATGAATTGCAGAGGGATCAGAGAAGAGCCACGAGGATGATTAAAAGACCAGAAAAGTCCAGAAGCTCCATCGCTGTAGCTCAGCACAGAGCACGTCCAGGGGTGACATGACCCCCACCTAGAACAGAGAGTGAGTAACCGGGAGAAAAGTCTAACACGGCCCAAGGACTGGGAGTGGAAATTGGACAATTTCAGACTGGAAACAAGGTGTAAATGATGACTAGTGAGAGCAATTAACCATGGGAGCAATTAGCAGCCAAGGGTTGGGGACTCTCTTCCACTGGCAAGGTTTCAGCCATGACTGGACATTGTCGAACATCTCTGCTCTAGGGATGACTTGGGGCCATTGTCCGGCCTGGGAGTCCCACGAAATGCTCACTATTGTCCCTCCTGCCTTGGAATCTGGACTCAAGCCAGAACCAGGAGCCTCCCAGCACTAAGCCAGCACCACTGTCAAAGCATGACTGGTACCAGTTGTCCTGGGTACCAGCACCAGAACCAGCACCAGCACCAGAGCCTTCCCAAGGGGACACCATGAGCAAGGCCATCAGCTCCACCCAACCCCCCGCAGCCCAAATGCCCACCCCAGGTGTGGAGTTGTAGTGGAGCTAATGAATGGCCCAGCACACACCAGAACCAGCACCTGAACCAGAACAGCCAGCAACCAATACCTGAACCAGCACCAACATCAAACAGAACTGCTCCCAGAACCAGAACCAATATCAAACGCGAATCAATAACAGAACTAGAACCAGCACCAGTGTCAAACCAGAATCACTATGAGAACCGGAACCAACACCAGAATCAGCATCAATGTCAAACCAGAAGCAGCACAAACATCCAAGTGGCAGAAATACCAGCAGTGACATTGAACCAGTACCAGAACCAATGCCAGAATCGGCTTCTCGCCAGGCCCCATACCAGGGCTGACACCAGTGTCCCACTAGACACAGCGCAGTCCCCTGCCCCAGCCTCAGCAGCTGCCACGCAGGTAAATAGACCAGAACCAGCAACAGAACTGGCATCAATGACTGACAAACCCAGCATCACTGAATCATAACCAGAATCAAATCACATCACAACCTCAGCGTCAAGTACCAAGGGATTGTGGGACAGGGCAGGGCGGTGAGGAGGAGGGTGCAGGGGTGGCAGAGGGATCTTACAGGGAGGTGATGTCGGGGGGCAGTCCTCGGGGGACCCCATCTGTCCTGTCACATAGTGCGTTGTCCTGGGTGCAGCTGCACACGATGGGGCATTTCCACCTGGGGGCCCGGTGCCGCTCACCCCCCCCACCCACCAGTAGCAGCAGCACAAACAGGGGGGCACAGGCCCAGGGTCCCCCCCGGCCCATTATCTGGCCCAGGGGTCGTGGGCTGCTCCCCCCTATACAGCCCTGGGACCCTCTTCACACTGGGGTCCTTATACCTATCTCTGAATTCCTGCTATGCAGCTCTCTGCCACCCCTCTAGCCACTCCTCTATCTACCCCCCCATCCACCCCTCTGTCTATCCATCTACCCCTCTATCCACCCCTGTATCTATCCAGCTACCCCCGTATGTGTCCCTGTATCTACCCCTCTATCCAGCTACCCCCGTATGTGTCCCTGTATCTATCCCTCTATCCACCCCTGTGTCTATCCAGCTACCCCCGTATGTGTCCCTGTATCTATCCCTCTATCTCTCCATCCGCCCCTGGTTCTGTCCCGCTGTCCCCCTGCGATCTGGGTCAGTTCGTGCTCCACCGTCCCTCTGTGCCTGCGGCCGTCCCTTCCTCTGTGAGTGGCAGTGCTGCCAGCCAATAGCTAGTCGGAGATGGGGGAACGGGGGGGTTGACGGGGGGCGGGGCCTAAGTAAGAAAAGGCGGGGGCAGCTCAATAGTCGGGCTGTGGGGGGAGGAGGCAGGGGCACTAGGACTCCTGGTTCTATCTTAGCTCTGGAAGGCAGTGGGGTTTATGGCTGAAGGGGGTGGAGCTGGAGCGCCAGTCCTGGTTCTATCTCAGCTCTGGAAGGGCAGTGGGTTTAGTGGCTGAAGGGGGTGGAGCTGGGGAGCGGATCCTGGGTTCTATCTCTGCTCTGGGAGGGCAGTGGGGTTTAGTGGCTGAAGGGGGGTGGAGCTGGGAGCCAGGACTCCTGGGTTCTATCTCAGCTCTGGAAGGGCAGTGGGTTTTAGTGGCTGAAGGGGGGTGGAGCTGGGAGCCAGGACTCCTGGGTTCTATCTCAGCTCTGGAAGGGCAGTGGGATCTAGTGGCTGAAAGGGGGTGGAGCTGAGAGCCAGGACTCCTGGGTTCTATCTCAGCTCTGGAAGGGCAGTGGGTTTTAGTGGCTGAAGAGGGGTGGAGCTGAGAGCCAGGACTCCTGGGTTCTATCTCAGCTCTGGAAGGGCAGTGGGGTTTAGTGGCTGAAAGGGGGTGGAGCTGGGAGCCAGGACTCCTGGGCTTTATCCCAGCTCTGGGAGTGGGAGAGGGTCCGTGAGTTAGAGCAGGGGTGGGCGCCAGGACTCCTGGATTCTAGCCTGGCCATGGGAGGGCTGAGCAGCTGCCTGGGTCATTCCCTGTTTGTGCCAAAAAGTGAAGCGCTGTGTTTCATGGAAACAAACCACGTGGCTGGAGTGAGGAGGTGGGGGTCACCCTTGAGTGATAGTGGGGGCAGGCTTGTATAATTTTTGGTGGTGCCCAGAATGGGTCAAAGTCCTGTCCCCCTCCCCCACATACACCTGCCTCAGGCTCTAGGAGGGAGTTTGGGTGTGGGAGGGTGCCAGTGCTGGGTGTGGGCTCTGGACTGGGGCAGGGGGTTGAGGTGCAGGAGGGGGTGTAGGGGACAGGCTCTGGGAGGGAGTTTGGGTGCTGGGTGCAGGCTCTGGGCCAGGGAAGGAGTTGGGGTGCAGGATGGGGTGTAGGGGACCAGCTCTGGGAGGGAGTTTGGTTGCTGGGTGCAGGCTCTGGGCCAGGGAAGGAGTTGGGGTGCAGGATGGGGTGTAGGGGACAGGCTCTGGGAGGGAGTTTGGGTGCTGGGTGCAGGCTCTGGGCCAGGGAAGGAGTTGGGGTGCAGGAGGGAGTGTGGGGGATGGGCTCTGGGAGGGAGCTGGGTGCAGGCTCTGCACTGAGGCAGAGGGTTGGGGTGCGGGAGAGGGTGAGGGGTGCAGCACATATCTCAGGTGGCTACCGGAAGCGACCCATACACCCCTCTGGCAGTGGCTCCTAAGTGGGGGGCTGGGGGGTCTACGTGTGTCGCTGCCTGAAGGGACTGCCCCCACTGCTCCCATTGGCTGCAGTTCCAATGGCAGAGTCGGCGCTCGGGGCAGGGGCAGCATGTGGAGATATGCCCCCCCAGGGGCTGCAGGAACATGCCAACCACTTCCAGGAGTGGTGCACTGCATGGAGCGAGGGCGGACAGGGAGTCACTTTAGCCCTGCTGCGCTGGTGCTGGTGGCAGCAGGGGCCCCTGGGCCCTTTAAAATCGCCTGGGGCGGCAGGCAGAGCTGGGGGAGAGACCCCTCCCTGAACATTGGGGAGCCAGCCCCTGGGCCCTGAATATTTCTGGAGCCTGGATGTCACCAGCCCATATAACTTGCTGCCCTGGGTGGGTGGGGGGGATGGAGTTAGCTGGTGAGGCAACGTGGCCTGCAGTACCCTGCAATGTGAGTCAGTTCCCCCCACCAACTAACTATATAACCCACTCAGCACCACCAAGCTACACTCACACATGCAGGCTCCACCCACAACCCCAGGTCACTGCCATTACAAAGAGCTAACAGGTGGTGTCAGTAGGGTTCAGAGTGAACATCCATGTGCTTGATGACCAGGTGCCCTGTCAGGGCTGGGACTGCATGGCTCCATCCTACACCTAATAAATAAATAATAATAGGAGATATACCAATCTTCTAGAACTGGAATGGACCTTGAAAGGTCATTGAGTCCAGCCCCCTGCTTTCACTAGCAGGACCAAATACTGATTTTTGCCTCAGATCCCTAAGTGGCCTCCTCAAAGATTGAGCTCACAACATTGGCTTTAGCAGGCTAATACTCAAACCACTGAGCTATCCCTCCCCCCCTGCTGTTAACCCTCTGCTGGCTGCAGAGTAGGATAATGATCTGCCATTGCCGCCAGTTACCAGAGGTACCCTGTACCCCTCGGACCATAAGACCCCACTCTCCTCCCAGAGCCAGGGAGAGAACCCAGGAATCCTGACTCCTGGCCTCCCCTGCTTTGATCCCTGGAGTTGCACCAGACACAAAGCCTCATAGATGGTGGGAACTGGGGGGTACAGGATTGTCACAATCTCTAGTGTAGACAGGGCCCATGTCCGTCTGCCCAGAGAGGGCAGGGCTCATGGCTGGTTAACCTCCCCCACCCACATCCCATCCTCTGCTCCAGGCGGCAAATAGGACATGGGCCTTTCCCCTCTAGGGGGCACCAGCTTTGGAAGGGCAGTTGGGGCTTGTTGTTCGAGTGGGGAGGGGCACTGGGAGCCAGGACTCCTGGGTTCTATCCCTGGCTCTGGGAGGAGAGTGGGGTCTAGTGTTTGGTGTGGGGCTAGGAGTCAGGACTCCTGGGTTCTTTCCCCAACTCTGCCTTCCCCCTCCCAGGCTGGTTCCTAATCTTCCTGGTATCACAGCTGTGCCCCCTCACCCAGAAATCCTGCTCAGATCCTCAGCACTGGGGTGGATGGGGGCAGGGACAATAGACCCAGCTGTCTGGCTGCCTGCCAGTCCCTGGGAGTGGGATCCCAGCCCAGAGCTGGCATTTCCCCTCACACAGGGGCCTTTGTCCAGTGGTCTGTGTGTGAGGGGGGCATCTGGGTGGTGGAAACACTCCCTGCAGGGAGATGCCCGGGGCACTGGGGAAGGAGGCTGCAGCTGGGAGGGGGATTGGAGGTGTGAGCATGGTTGGGGGGATAGGCCCTGACAATGGGACCCACAGCTGGATGGGTGGGGCGGGCCTGAGTGAGGCTGAAACTGTGTGTGTGTGTATCCCTGCTGGAGGGGACAAGCCCTGCTGGGCAGGGGCAGGGTGGGGGGGGGTAGCACCCTGTGCTTTCTTCGTGAGTGGGGTTGTGATCCACAACCAAGAGTGCTGACTCCCAGCCCCACTGCTGTAACTACTAGACCCCACTTCCCGCCCAGAGTCTGAGCTCACATGTAACTTGGCTGTGCTAAGCTAGTCAGTGACTGTGTGTGTGTGAAAGAATGGCAGGAATCTTGTTAGGTTTAATGACCACTCGACCCCTCTCCTTCCTGATCAGGATCCCAAAGCGCCAGGACATTAACATTATAACATTGTCCCTCCCCACCACACTCCAAAAACACAACCTCTCCCCTCCTTGGAAACTGCTGGATTTTGTGCTTTGAATGGATTTGTGATTCCACACACGCAGCCACCTCTGGAGCAGGGCACCTGGGGAACAGACACACATAATGCTGCATGGGGATGGCTCGTCCACCCTGAGATGCAGCCACCGCTGAGTTGGGGCAGCTGGGGAACAGCCATTTAGGACAGGAAGTCCTAACTAACCTGTGTCAACCAGGAGCTAGAACAGGCAATGTGAACAGGGCTCTGACCCGGACGCTGGGGTTCACACTGCAGCTTGGCCTATCAAACTGCCTTCATGCCTTGGGGTCTTTATTGGCCATGAAAGGGCAGGGTCCAGCATCTGTCCCAGCCCTGGAGGGGGGTGCATGGAACAGGAGGGATGATCCTGGCCAATGGTCACCCACAGTTCGATTCCACATGGAGGCAGCAGTGGGACTCAGAGGGAGGGAGCTGCCTCGCAGCAGCATCTTCTCCCTCCAGGGCCTGCCCCAGCCCCCCAGCCCAGTTTAATGACCCTCAGCTCCTCCCTGGCCAGCCTGCAACCAGGAAACAGAATCCACCCGGCCAGGCTATGCACAGGGACACGTCACCACCCCAGTCACACCCTAACACACTGTCACCCAAACCGCCACATGGATACCCTGACAAACAAACGCACTCTCATCCTGACAGCCCACTGATACCCCAACAGCCATAGCAATACCCTGACAGACTGTCACCCTTACAGCTACACCGATACTCTGACCCACTAACACACTGTCACTCTGAAAGCCATACCAATATCCTGATACACTGACATGTTGTCACCCAGACAGCCACACCAATATCCCTACACACTGACATGCTGTCACCCTGACAGCCACACTGATATCCCAGCACACTAGCACTGACAGCCACACTGATACCCTGACAGCCATAGTGAAACACTGACATGCTGTTATCCTGACAGCCACACTGATACTCTGTCACACAGATAGTGTCACCTGGCAGCCAAACTGATACCCTGACACACTTAGCACACTGTGCCTCTGACAGTCACACCAATATCCTGATACACTAACATGCTGTCACCCTGACAGCCACACCGATACCCCAACACACTGACATTGTCACCCTGACAGCCACATGGATACTCCAATACACCAAGCCAAGTCCCACACAGCCCCACCCACACACCCCACAGCCACATGGACGCACTGACACGTGTGACACACTGACACACTGACACCCACCCTCCCCGGGGCTGCTTCGTCCCACCCCACCCAGATCCCGCTATGGGGGGCAGTTACGAAATTCTGCCTGACTTGCCACCCTCCGCCCCCTTCCTCCAGACCCACCCCCACTGCCTGGTCCCCTCCCCAATTCCCTCAGTCCCGCCCCCGCCCCGCTGCGGGCCGGGCTGCGGGAGGGGCGCTCCCCGCTGTCCGGTCCCGCACTCCGCGTTCGGCCCGGCTGACAGCTGCGAGGGGAGCGGGGTAAGGGGCGGACAGGAGGCTTGGGGGAGACGCGGCAGGGGGAGGGGGAAAGTCCCGTGGGGGGAAAGGGGCGGATCGGCTGGGATCTGGGCAACGGGAGAGGGCGCTCTGCCCCCCCGGGGAGGGGGGTCTAAACACGGGCGTCTAGGGGGATCTAACCATGGGAGAGTCTAGCGGGGGGGCACTGCCCCCCAGGGAGGAGGGTCTAGGATTTAACCCCGGGGAGGTCTAATGGGGGGGCACTGCCTCCCAGGAGGGGGGTTTAACCAGGGGGGTTCTCACGGGGGAGCAGTGCCTGGGGGATCTGACCCCAGGGTGGTGGGTCTAACCCCGGAGGGGTCTAACGGGGGGGTCTAACCCCGGGGAGGTGGGGGTCTAACCAAGGGATTATTAACGGGGGCTCTGCCCCCAGGGTGGAGCCTCTAATCACTGGGGCTCTGCCCCCCAGGGAGGGGAACCTAACCATGGTGGGGGGTCTAATGGGAGGCTGCCCCCCAAAGAGTGAGTCTAGCCATGGGGGGGGGGTCTAACAGGAGGGCTCTCTCCCTGGGAGGGGTTTTAACCTCAGGGTGAGGGGGCTTAAAAGGTGGGCTCTTCCCCCCAGGGACAGGGGTCTAATCACAGGGAGGTCTAATGGGGGAGCTCTGCCCCCCAGGGAGGAGGGGTCTAACCCAAGGGAGATCTGATGGGGGGCACTGCCCCCCAGGGAGGGGCTTTTAACTAGAGGGGTTCTAACGGGGGGGGCACTGCCTGGGGGTTCACCTCCCAGGGAGGTGGGTCTAACCCTGGGGAGGTCTAATGGGAGGCTCTGCCCTCCCAGGAAGGGAGGTCTAATCACAAGGGGGCACTGCCCCCCAGGGAGGGGATCTAACCACAGGAGGTTCTAACGGGGGGGATGTCTAACCCAGGGGAGTTTTGGGGGTGCACAGGTGGCACCCGACTGTGCCCCAGGGACCCATCTGACAGGCCTGGTCCAGAGGCAGTTGGGAGGCAGCTCTCCCTCCTGGATCTCGGGGTCTCCCCATAGCTAAGTCCAGCCACGACACCAGCTCTGTCCCCACTGGGCCTGTGGTGCCCAATGGCAGTGAGTTCCACAGGCCAATGATGGGACAAAAGGCCCCATGTCCTTGGGCCAAGAGACTGGTGGGGAGACCCCCATGGCCTGGCCTGTCCCACTGATGTGGTCTCCCGCAGCCCCTTCCCCAGTGCCTCCCTCGGGGCTTCATTCCAGGTGGCAACCAGCACCTGGTGACAACTGTGTGGACAAGGGAGCAGTGGCAGGGGGAGAATTTAGGGAGAGGGATGGGGTGAAGGGGGTTGTGGGGGCAGTAATGGGGTAGGGATGAGGAGAAGGGGCGGGTATGTGGCACAAGGGTCAGGGGTCCCAATGCTGGGTCAGGGGACTTTCCTTCCCTCCTGAGCCGTGGGAGGGCCCATCTCCCAGCCTGGCACAGAGCTGCCTATGCAGCTGGTGGGGGAGTTGGAGGTGGGATCCAGCCGCTGTGATGTCCCACCGGCCCCAGAACCCCTGCCTCAGGCCCGCCTCGGGCCAGTCACACATGGCAGGACTCTAGGGCCAGGGTCTCAGCCCAGGCCGGGTGCCCCCTGGGGCTGGTAGCAACCTAGGCCCAGCTGAGATGTGAGCCGAGCCGTGGGTGCTGCATGCCAGGCCAGCTGAGTCAGGGGTATTTATACTTCAGCACCGTGGGGCCCGGGTATATTTAGACAGGCTGCCGGGGAGTGCAGAGACCCACCAATCCCAGCTGGAGCTAGAGGGGGTGTCTAGCAGCTCTCCTCAGAGACGGGGCACAGACAGAAGGTGAGTAGGGGGCCCTACTTTAACCACAAAACCCTCTCTGCTCCCAGAGCTGGGAGAGAACCCAGGAGTCCTGGATCCCAGCCCTCCCCTGCTAGTCACACCACGCAGGTCCCTTATCGAGAGCTCCCATCCTGTCCGGGGCTTGTCAGGCAGCCAATCCAGCCGAATTTAGCTGCCTTAATCTCTGCCCCTAAGCCAGTCCCCGCGGCCCACGATAACGCCCTGTCCTGCTCAGCCGCCAGCGAGAGGCCCAGGCCCGAGCACAGGGGTAGGTGCAGGGAGCTGCGGGTCGGGACTGAGGGTCACTGGAAGAGCTGGGGGAGCCCAGGGCTGGCATAGCAGGGACTGAGGGTCAGGACTGAGGGGCAGCAGAGCTGTGAGTGGGGGCAGCCCAAGGCTGGGATAGCAGGGGGCTGTAGGTCGTGAGTGAGAGGCACTGGGGCAGCTGGGGCTTGGGGTGCAGCGCTAGGATAACAGAAGTGCAGCTCAGGACTGAGGGGCATGGAAGAGTTGGGTGGAGCCAGGCCTGGGACAGCAGGGGGCTCCGTGTTGGGAGTGAGGGGCACCGGTAGAGCTTGGGGGGGCAGGGCTGGGGTGTGGGTTGGGGGTGAGGGGCACCGGTAGAGCTTAGGGGAGCAGGGCTGGGATAGCAGGGGTGTGGGTTGGGATAGCAGGGCTGGGATAGCAGGGGTGCGTGTTGGGAGTGAGGGGCACCGGTAGAGCTTGGGGGGCAGGGCTGGGATAGCAGGGCTGCAGGTCAGGAGTGAGGGGCACCGGTAGAGCTTGGGGGGCAGGGCTGGGATAGCAGAGATGCAGGTCAGGAGTGAGGGGCACCGGTAGAGCTTGGGGGGCAGGGCTGGGATAGCAGGGGTGCGGGTTGGGAGTGAGGGGCACCGGTAGAGCTTGGGGGGCAGGGCTGGGATAGCAGGGGTGCGTGTTGGGAGTGAGGGGCACTGGTAGAGCTTCGGGGGCAGGGCTGGGATAGCAGGGGTGCGTGTTGAGAGTGAGGGGCACCGGTAGAGCTTGGGGGGCAGGGCTGGGATAGCAGGGGTGCGTGTTGGGAGTGAGGGGCACTGGTAGAGCTTCGGGGGCAGGGCTGGGATAGCAGGGGTGCGTGTTGAGAGTGAGGGGCACCGGTAGAGCTTGGGGGGCAGGGCTGGGATAGCAGGGGTGCGGGTTGGGAGTGAGGGGCACTGGTAGAGCTTGGTGGGGCAGGGCTGGGATAGCAGGGGTGCAGGCTGGGAGTGAGGGGCACCAGTAGAGCTTGGGGGGCAGGGCTGGGATAGCAGGGGTGTGGATTGGGAGTGAGGGGCGCCGCTAGAGCTTGGGGGGGCAGGGCTGGGATAGCAGGGGTGTGGATTGGGAGTGAAGGGCGCCGGTAGAGCTTGGGGGGGCAGTGCTGGGATAGCAGGGGTGCAGGCTGGGAGTGAGGGGCACCAGTAGAGCTTGCGGGGCAGGGCTGGGATAGCAGGGGTGTGGATTGGGAGTGAGGGGCACCGGTAGAGCTTGGGGGGCAGGGCTGGGATAGCAGGGGTGCGGGCTGGGAGTGAGGGGCGCCGGTAGAGCTTGGGGGGCAGGGCTGGATTAGCAGGGGTGTGGGCTGGGAGTGAGGGGCACGGGTAAGTTCGGGGAGGGGGCAGGGAAAGGATAACAGGGGCTGCGGGTTGGGAGTGAGGGGTGCCAGCAGAATGGGGGTGCTGCGGAGTCCTGCAGAGGCAGGCCCCACAGGTGCTGACATGTAGTGGCTGTGGGGCATGCAGGCTGGAATGTTCTTTGCTCTGTGGGGAGTGGCGGGGGGACATGCAGCGCTGGGGGGGGCCGAGGCGTAACTCGGGGTTACGGGTGCCCAGTGCCAGGGATTAGGCTGGCAAATGCAAATCCCCTGGGTTAACCCTTTATTGGCTGTAGACAAAGCAGGGACAAATGGGAGTGGTTATTCCCCCCCATATCTCAGAAGGGGGTCCTCTATCTGGGGTGGGTGTAGAGACCACAGAAATCCCCACTCCCCTTCCTACCATGTGTCACCGCTGGCAGGTTAGAGCAGGGGGCTGGGAGCCAGGACTCCTGGGTTCTCTCCTGGCTCTGGCAGGGGAGTGGGGTGCAATGGTGAAGGGGGGGCATGGATGCAGCCAGGGGAGTGGGGTGCAATGGTTGAAGGGGGGGCATGGATGCGTAGCTGCAGGCTGAGCAGTGCTGGGTGGGGAGATGCAGAGGGAGGCTGGTGTGACTCAGTGTCCAAAAGGCGTGAGGCCAGGCCCAGGGTCCTCTCTCCTGCCCCCTCCTCCCACCCTGGGGTCTCCTGGCTTGAAGTGGGGGGCAGGGTTATCATCTGCAAACACTGCTGGCAGGCTGGGGGGGGCACAAGGCCACATCTCTATGGTAACAGACCTTTGGCCCCCAGCAGACCCACCAGGCTGGGGCTGGGTGTGAATGACCCTGGCCCTGCCCCCAATCCTGCCATGGATTGTACCCCTGCCATAGCCCCACCCCCAGTACCTTCCATTCCATCCCCCCAGTCTCCCCTCACTCCTGCCATCAGTCCACCCTGCCCCCACTTACCTCCCTCCTGGCCCTGCCACGCCCCCCACCAGCCCCTGTTTCTTCCCTTCAGCATCCTCCCACCCAGCCCTGTTGCCCTGTACCTCCCCACCCCTTCCATGCCCCCCCCCAGTTGTCCTCCCAACCCCAGCCCTGTGCCCTGTACCTCCCACCCCTTCATGGCCCCCCAGCGTCTCCCACCCCAGCCCGTTGCCCTGTACCTCCACCCCGTCCATCCCCAGTGTCCTCCACCCCAGCCCTTGTGCCCTGTAACCTGCCTCCCCAGCGTCCTCCCACCCCAGCCCTGTCCCTGTACCTCCCCAACCCCTTCAAGGCCCCCCCAGCATCCTCCCACCCCAGCCCTGTCCCCTGTCCCTCACCACCCCTTCCTGCCCCCCAGTGTCCTCCCACCCCAGCCCTGCCCCTGTATCCCCACCCCTTCTCAAGGCCCCCCCAGTGTCCTCCCACCCAGCCCTGTTCCCTGTCCCTCACCACCCCTTCCATGGCCCCCCAGCGTCCTCCCACCCAGCCCTGTCTCGTGTTCCCTCTCCACCCTCCATGGCCCCCCCCAGCGTCCTCCCACCCCAGCCCTTCCCCCCACCCCTTCACAAGGCCCACCCAGTGTTCCTCCACCCAGGCCCTTGCCCCTGTACCTCCCCACTCTTCCAAATCGCCCCCCAGTTTTCTCCCACCCATCCTTGCCCCTTGTTACCTCCCCACCCCTTCATGGGCCCCACCGTGTCCTCCCACCCAGCCCTGCCCCCTGTACTCCTCCCCCTTCCATGGCCCCACAGTGTCCTCCACCCCAGCCTTGCCCCTTTGTACCTCCCCACACTTCCAGCCCCCCCTAGTTGGTCTCTCCCCCAGCCCCTGTCCCCTGTACTCCCCACCCTTCATGGCCCCCCAGTTGTCCTCCCACCCAGCCCTTGCCCCCAGAACCTCACCACCACTACCTCCCACTGGCCTCGCCCTGCCCCTCAATTACACCCCCACCCCTGCCACTGCCCACCCCTCAGTACCTCCCACCCCAACCCTGCCAATCTTCTCCTGCCCTGGCTGCTCCTGTTCCTATGTTCCACTCCCTTCTCCCCCTGACCCTCTGTCCCTTGGTGTCTCAGCAGGACAGACATGGGGACGCGGATCCTGCTGCTGTTCTGCTGGGCCCTGCTGGGAGCAGCCAGTGCTGGTGAGTGCCGGGGGCAAGAGAGAGTAGCGGAGCCCCCAGAACCTGGACCCCAGCCCCAGGGAATGGCATGTTTCTGGGGACATAAGGCTGCCAACTCTCCAGGATTGTCCTGGAGTCTCCCGGAATCAAAGATAACGGCATGTGGTTTTATCCAGGAATTTAGCTAACCAAAGTTGGCAACCCTATGGGAGAGAACCCAGGAGTCCTGGCTCCCAGCCTTCTGCTCTAACCACTAGACACCTGTCCCCTTGAGGAGAGCACCCAGGATAGTTCCACCCCCCTCCAAGCGGTGGGTCAGGAACTCGGGGTGCTGGGTTGTGGCTGCACCCCGGCTTGCAGTGGTTTCCCTCACGCACAGGGTTTGCAGTTTGGTTCAGGGCTCCAGCGCCGTTCCCACCGCATCCAGCGCTGCTGGGCTCCAGCTGCTCCCTGGGCCCTCAGTGCTCGGACACCACCGCTGCCCCCCGGCTGGCTGTGCCAGCCTTGCCCCCTCCTCCCAGGCTCTGGGTCACTGGGCGGGGCTGGGGATTTTGTGCACCAACCAGCTCGGGGCTTGGCGGGAGCCCAAACTGCAGATTCAAAAAGCTCCATCCACTCACTCAATGGGGGGGACATGGGAGACCGCCAGTGTGGGCAGCACAGCCTGGGGGAGCTGGGAGCGGGGTGTGCGTCTGGAATCCCAGCAGTGGGGCAGGGGTGGGAGGAATCACAGAAGCGGGGGGGAAGGGGAACAGCGGGGCGAGTGGGGAGGGGAGGAATCAAAGAAGTGGAGAAGTCCCAGAAGCAGGGAAGGGGCAGTGAGGTGAAGGTGGGGGGAAGGAATCCCAGCAGCGGGGGAGGGAGGGAGATCTAATCCCAGCAGTGGTGATGGGGGATGGGTGTGTGGCTTGGGGAGGTCTAATGGTTACAGCAGTGAACAAGGATTCAGGACCCCTGGGTTCTAATCCCAGCTCTGCGCCAGACACCCTGTAGGACCCTGGCACCCATTCCCTGGGCCAGCCAGTCCCTCACCCTGGGGCTGGATGGGAGCCAGCACCCCCTGAAGGGCTCCAGCAGCTCAGCACGTCAGTGCAGATGTTCACTGTGGTGCCCGAGGGGCTCCCTGGTCAGTGTGTGGGGGACCCCCCCAACAAGCAGCCGCTGGGCAAGGGAAGAGTTGGTCCATCTGCCTAGCGCTGCCTGCACCAGGCTGGGGTCGGCTTCACTGCGGCTTTCAGGGGCGGGGTGCACCCCTCAGAAATGTAGCTACTCCCAAGGGAAGTTTTCACTTTAGACCAGGCCTAGGGGCCAGGACTCCTGGGTTCTGTCTATGGCTTGGGAGTGGGGTCTAGTGGTTAGAGGAGGGGGAGGGGATTGCTTGGCTCCAGGGCTGCCCAGAGGATTCAGGGGGCTTGGGGCAAAGCAATTTTGGGGGCTTCTTCCATAAAAAAGTCGCAATATTATGGAATACTATATTCTTGTGGGGGCCCCTGGGGGGCCTAGGGCTTGGGGCAAATTGCCCCACTTCTCCTCCCCACCTCGGGGCAGCCCTGCTGGGTGCCAGGAATCCTGGGTTCTGTCCCTACCTCAGGGGGGATCAGGACTCCTGTGTTCTGTCTATGGCTTGGGAGTGGGGTCTAGTGGTTGGAGGAAGGGGAGGGGATTGCTGGGCACCAGGAATCCTGGGTTCTGTCCATACCTCAGGGGGGATCAGGACTCCTGGGTTCTGTCTATGGCTTGGGAGTGGGGTCTAGTGGTTGGAGGAAGGGGAGGGGATTGCTGGGCACCAGGAATCCTGGGATCTGTCCCTAGCTCCGGGGATGTGGAGGGGGGGATCAGGACTCTTGGGTTCTTTCTTTGGTACTAGGAGGGTACTAGGGCCTAGGGGTTAGAGTGGGGGGGTGTGCAGAGAGGTTAGAGTGCACTCCGTGTCTCTGTAGCATCCCTGAATCCCAGGACAGAGAGATCCTTAATGCCCCCCCCCCCTTTCTCTCTTTCAGAGCCTCCCAAGGAGCACGACCCCTTTAACTACGGTGAGTTGGAGGGTGCCAGGGCGGGCGGTAGCTGAGCTAGGCCAGGAGCCGGCACCTGCTGGGAGTGGGGTGGAGGGTGTCTGCTTGGGGCGCTGGGATGAGGTCTCTCTTTGGTACCAGCTGCAGCATCTCAGGTCCGGCGGCAGGGAGCAGTGCATGTCCGCAGTGACGCACGCCCAGCGGGGCCCAGCCCCTCCAGCAGGGGGCGGCAGGGACATGTGCAATGGCTGTGCATCTGTGTGTCTCTTTGGGGGGGGCAGGTCCCTTCTCCCCCTGAGTCTGTCTCTCCCCCCAGACTATCAGTCCCTGAGAATTGGAGGCCTCATCTTTGCCGTCATCCTCTTTCTGCTGGGAATCCTCATCATCCTCAGTGAGTATCCAGCGCCCCCTGGAGGGGAAAGGCCCCGTGCCCCATCCCCCTGAGCCAGCCAGAGAGGAGGGGGAGTTTTGTGGGGGCTGGTTCCTCTGTGTGCTGCCCTTGGGGCTGATTTGACACCAGGTCCCTTCAGCCCCTCATCCAGAGCTTTGGCTCTGTCTGTATCTGCAGGGGGTGTGTGTGTGTGGGGCTAACCTCCACTGTTCCCCCAGCCTGGTTTCATTAACCCCTTGCTGCCCAGCCTGCTGCTACTCAGCACCCCCCAACCTGCCAGACCCCACTCCCCTCCTAGTGCTAGGACAGAACCCAGGAGGTCTGCCCCCACTGCCCTGTCCTGCCATCTCGCTGCCAAGGGGGTATTTACTGTTTTATCTTTTCTAGGTCGACGCTGTCGTTGCAAATTTAACCAGCAACAAAGGTAAATTTCCTCCCCCCCACCCCCGCCCCCCAGCAATGCACACTAGGGCTGGGACAGGAGAGAGGGGCTCTGGCAGAGCTGTGCAGGGGGGGAGCTCAGTGCTGGCTTGGGAGTGAGAGGCACGGGCTGTGGGGGACCCGTGTAATGCTGCTGTCCCCCCAGGACTGGTGAGCCAGACGAGGAGGAAGGGCCTCTCCGAAGCTCCATTCGCCGTAAGTACCAGGCACCCCGCAGCCTCCCCGTGTGTTGGATTAACACCTGGGCCCACGAGGCCTGTGCCCAGGGGCCCCGGTCAATTTGGAGGCTCCTGCAGGAGTGGCAGAACCTGTGTAGAAGGTGGGGGGGCACCAGTGCCTGAAGTGTGGCCCTGCCTCCTGCTCCTCCTCTTTCCCCTGGGGCCTGCGGAGCCTGGGTCAGTTGTGGGGAGTCCTGGACCCTCCACCTGCCCTGGGTGGGGGGACCCAAGAGGAGCCCCTGGCCTGCCCCCCTGAGGAATGCCACCCAGGGCGCCAAGGTCAGGGGGTGCCGGGCTGAGGTGCGTGCTGCTGGCTGGCAGAGGTAATATGGGAAGGCACCCAGATTTTTCCCTGCTCTGGGGCGGAGGGAGGGGGGGAGTGGTGATGCACAGATACCGCTTGCTCCCCACAACGGTCCTCCAGGCCCTGTAGGGGGTTGGGAGGAGCGAGGAACAACACAAGCCCTCCATGTCCAGGTCACTTTCCTCACCTGGACTGTGCTGCGAGGAATCAGGAGCTGCTGCTCTCTGCCCTTCCCTTACAGAGCCCAGGTGGGGGAAGTGACCTGACTGTGGGGAGCTCCTGGCTCCCCCCTTCACAGCCCTCTACGGGGCCCGGAGGAGCAACATTGGAGGCGGGAGGGAGCAGCAGTGCCAGGCGCTCCCTGCAATCGGCTCAGTTTCCCCATGTAGGTGCAGATGGGAGTGCGGGGGTTGGGGGTGTGGGAGCACAGGGCAGGGGTTGGGGATGCAAGGGGGCACAGGGCACGGGTTGGGGGCATGGGGGGGATACAGGGCCGGGGGTGCATAGTGTGGGGGGCAAAGGGCTAGGGCAAGGGTTGGGTGCACGGATGACGCAGGGCAGGGGTTGGGAACGCAGAAGGGGAGTGGGGCCAGGGATGATGGGGGGTGGGGAGCCTGTGGGCAATGTGGGGGGCAACATGCCCACAGGGGCCAGGGGCACCATTTTATCTAAGGTCAGCCCTGGGCTACTCTTACAAGGGCCTGGCTCCAGCTTCTGGCCTTGCTTAGCCTGGCCAGAGGGTGGGGCCGAGGGGGGGGGAGAGGAGGAGCAGGGGGTAGGACCCCAGGGTGACTGGGAGACCCAAAAGTTCTTTGTGCCGAGGGCCCCAATAATCTACCTCCGGCCCTGGGCGGCTCTGTGTGACACACGCTGGGGAGGGCGTGGCCAGGATGCCGGGGTCCTCTCCCCACCCCCCGCAGGGCTGGGCTGTCTAGGATCTGACCCCAGATCCCCCCAGGCAGAACCTCACCCCAGGCACCTGACTCCTTGGCTCTTCTCCACAGGTTTGTCCACCCGGATGAGATAGGTGGACCCAGACGCTGGTGAGTGGGGCAGGGGCAATGGCTGGGATATGGGGCCCTTTCCCCCAGGGGAGCTCTAGCAGTGCCCAGTTTGTGCCAGGGCTGGGCCCCGGCACCTCTGGGTTGGCTTCATTCGTTATGAGTGTTAAAAAATCCCTTGAGCTCCGGCACCTCTTGCACTCCCAGTTGAAGGCTGGGCACTGGCTCTCATCTGGCCCCAGGGTGGGGGACTGGCTGGCTCTGGGAGGTGAGGAATGGGGCCTGGGGTTTTCCCCCTCTAGAGAGTGCCAGCTCCTATGAGTTCTGTGGGCCCGAATTCCCACTGAGGCAGTCATCCACATTACACAGAGACCAAGGTTGGGAGCCAGGACTCCTGGGTTCTATCCCATGCTCTGTGGGGAGGGTGGGTTTAGGGAGTTAGAGCAGGGGGGCTAGGAGCCAGGACTCCTGGGTTGTCCCTTGGGTGGGGCAGTGTTGCTCACTGTCCATACATAATCCCTTCCCGTTTGCTCTCTGTGCAGGTCTCCCCAAGGCGCAGACCCCTCCCTGGATATGAAGAGTGACCCCCTCTTCCCCTGCCCCATGCTGCATAGTCGTAGCACTTAGCCTAGACCAGGCCCCCGCGCGCTGATTGCAGCCCGGAGAATCTGAGCCAGCTAACAGGGGGTAATAGGGACACACACACACACAGCAGGTCTCATCCCCTCCAACAGGGGGCAGTAGGGACACACACACACACAAACACACAGCGGGTCTCATCCCCTCCAACAGGGGGCAGTAGACACACACACACACACACACACACACACACAGAGCAGGTCTCATCCCCTCCAACAGGGGTTAGTAGGGACACACAAGCACACCAGGTCTGAGCCCCTCCAACAGGGGCAGGCAAGAGACACACACACAAATACGGCAGGTCTCATCCCCTCCAACAGAGGGCAGTAGACACACACACAGATACACACACACACACACACACACAGAGCAGGTCTCATCCCCTCCAACAGGGGTTAGTAGGGACACACATGCACACCAGGTCTGAGCCCCTCCAACAGGGGCAGGCAAGAGACACACACACAAATACGGCAGGTCTCATCCCCTCCAACAGGGGGCAGTAGGGACACACGCACAGCAGGTCTGAGCCCCTCCAGCAGGGGCAGCCGAGACACACACACAAACACAGAGCTCAGGGCTTGTCCCCTCCAGCAGGGGGTGGTAGGGACGGACGACAGACACACACACCGGGCACGTCTGATCTCCGACAGCAGAGACATACAGAGCAGGGCCTGTCCCCAGTAGCAGGGGGACACCCCCATTCTAGGGGTGCTGTCGTTGTGGGCTCTGGGCAGCGGTGCCAAGAGCCCTGTGTGTGAGGGGTGCAGGGAGGGGTGACTGGGGGGTGGTGGCAGTCGGGGTCCCTGTTGAAGTGTCCATCATGGGGCTGTGGTGGGAACAGCTGACTCCCACCCCTGGGTCAGGGCTGATCCCCTCCAGCAGGGGCCAGTAGAACCCCCCCAGCCTCTGCAAGTGTCCTTGTGTCCAGCCGGGGGCGCTGTCTGTAGTTGCTGGCCGGAGACGGCTTCCCAATAAACGCTACCTGCCCCCCACCTGCCTCCTGGCAATTACTGCCTGGGGCGGGAGCCACTGCGTCAAGCACTGAACCCCTCCCCACCCCTGGCCTGCACTCGCCACCCCCACCGCCAAGCTTGCCCCCCAGCTCTGTCAGTATCCCTCACTCGCAGCCTGTTGCCATCCCAGCCCTGGGCTCCCCCCAGCTCTGCTGATGCTCCTCACTCCTGAGGTGACCTTCAGCCCCCCCTCCCCTCCCTGGCTCTAGGTCACTGGTGCATGGTCCGTGATCGTGGACAGGCCATTCCAAGGGTGCCATGGGGCAGGGGCTGGGCCAGCTGGAGAAGCTGCCCCAAGAATCGTACGCTGGGGGTAGGTCCTGTCTCAATACCCGGCTCGGGTTTGGTGGGATCCCAGCCTGTGGCTGAGTCGGTGCTTTCTCTGTGTGTGTGTGTGTGTGTGTGTGTGGTGGTGGTGGGGAATGGGGCACGGGGACCCTGATTCCTGGGAGGTGCATGAGCAGACACAAAGCAGGTTTGATCCCTTCCAGCAGGGGGCAGCAGGGGACGGACACACACACACACACACACACACACACAATTTGTTAGGTCTCAGCTCCCATGTTGCTAGTCCTTGACCCAGCAGAGGGGTCCATGTGCCCCAGGTCCTGCTGCTGCTCTCTGATCCCCCCCAGCACGAACGCCAATCCCCCATTGCAAATGAGGACTGTCTCCCTCCTTCTGGCCAGTAGGAGGCAGTATCTGCTTGAGATTTTACCCACAATCCCCCAGAGCTCTTGGCCCAGCCCTGCTCAGGCTAGGGACAGCCAGAGGCCTCTCTGGATTAGGCTGAAATGAATGCAGATATACAAATGAGCCCAGGTAGTGATTTGCATACATTTATATCCCCACCACCACCCCCGTAGCCTTCACCCAGTTTGGCCCATCAACTCCTGTGGCTGGTGGATCAGGAAACCACTTGGTGCCTCAGTTTCCCCTCCCTCACTGTGGCTGTTTAAAGCGAGTGCTGTGGGGCAGGGACTGTCTCAGGGTACGTCTTCACTAGCAACGGTAAAGGGCTGTGTGGTTAACGTGGCTGTGTAGTCACGGCCCCAGCGCTCTCACTGTAAGAGCCACACCCCCACGAGGGGAGTAGTGCCTAGCGCTGGTGCACGGTCTACACTGACACTTTACAGCGCTGGAACTTGCAGTGCTCCGGGGGAGGGGGCTGCGCAGTAAAGTGCCAGTGTAGACAAGACCTCAGTGTGGGTCTGTGCAGTGTGTGTGTGTGTGTGTGTGGAGGGGACGATATGCACACAAACGAAGGCAACTTCTCTGATGAACGGGTTCTTCCACGTTTGTCCGTGGGAGGGGGGTGTCTGTGCATCTTTGACTGATCCCAGCTCTGTGAGTGGTGAGATACCTAACGCAGAGTGATGGGCACATGGGGTGGCTCTGAGATGGTGGGGAAGGGAAGTATATGGGGCTGGTGGCTGCATCACGGTGCTGGACAGGCTATCTTGCTGTGGTGTTATGTGTGGCTGTTCCCCAGCTGTCCCGCCCCAGAAGTGGCTGCATATCAGTGCTGGGTGCACTGTCCCTCTGTGGTGATATGTGTGGCTGTTCCCCAGCTGCCCTGCCCCAGAGGTGGCTGCATCTCAGTGCCGGGTGAGCCATCCCTCTGTGGTATTGGTGGCTGTTCCCTGGCTGCCCTGCCCCAGAAGTGGCTGCATATCAGCACCGGGTGCACTGTCCCTTTGTGGTGTTATGTGCAGCTGTTCCCCAGCTGCACCGCCCCAGAGGTGGCTGCATCTCAGGGCCAGGGGAGCCATCCCTGGATATGCTGCTCGGAAAGCCCTGTAGAGGGTAGCAGTAGCTGTGGGTCGGTGTGTGTGGGGGACAGGGCAGAACAGGCTGGAGACGTTGCCCCCTCCCCAGCGAGGCAGCCCCCCCCGCCCCCCAGGAGCCGAGCCGCGTCTGACGCCCATTGGCCGCCTCCCTCCTCCATGCGCAGCAGAAAAAAAAAAAGAAAAAACCAGCCGCTTCCCGCCCGCCCGCTCCCTCCCTCCCGGACTCTGCCGCATTCGCTCCTGCGACGGGAGAGACCCAGGGCTGCAGCATGGCCACCCCCACCGAGGCACCTGGGCACGGTGAGCTCCCCCGCCCCCGGCCACCCCACCAGCGGGCCTGAATCCCACAGCGCCCAGATCCTCCCTGCGCCCACGGTGCCCGATTCCCCTCTTCCCATGGTGCCCGATTCCCCTCTTCCCATTGTGCCCGATTCCCCTGCGCCCATGGAGCCCAATTCCCCTGCACCCATGGAGCCTGATTCACCTGTGCCCACGGTGCCCGATTCCCCTCTTCCTATGGTGCCTGATTCCCCTGCGCCCATGGTCCCCGATTACCCTCTTCCCATGGTGCCCAATTCCCCTGTGCCCACGGTGCCCGATTACCCTCTTCCCATGGTGCCCAATTCCTCTGCGCCCACAGTGCCTGATTCCCCTGCGCCCACGATGCCCAATTACCCTCTTCCCATGGTGCCCAATTCCTGTGCGCCCACAGTGCCCGATTACCCTGCGCCCATAGTGCCCGATTACCCTCTGCCCACAGTGCCCAATTCCCCTGCGGTATGGTGCCAGATTCGCCTCTGCCCACGGTGCCCAATTCCCCTCTCTCCACTGTGCCTGATTCCCCTGCACCCATGGTGCCTGATTCCTCTAAGCCCACAGTGCTCGATTCCCCTGTGCCCACGGTCCCCGATTCCCCCAGCTCCCATGGTGCCCAAATCCACTGCATCTACGAGGTCTGAATCCGCTGCATCCACAGAGCCTGAATCCCACCTTCATCCCTGGTGCAGAAGCTGCTCATGAAGCCTGAGTCCCTGGCACTCCAGCCCTCTGCCTGCCCCTGCTCCCTCTGCGCCAGCGGTGCCCAACCCCTGGCATCCCACCCCCCTCGTCCTCAAGAGCCACCCCCCACCATACCATGTCAGACTCAAGCCCCAGTATCCAGGCTGCCAGGCTGCTGCCCAAGCCCCCCCCCTCCGCATCCTTGCCATCACAGTTCCCTGCCCAGGTGTGCAACTCTGCCCCAAGGGGCTGATGGACAGAGGGAAGGTGTGTGCCAGGGAGGGAGGGATAGAGGGATGGAAACAGGGCTGGATGGAGGGAGGGATGGAGAGATGGATAGAGGGCTGGGTGGGGGGATGGAGGGATGGAGGAATGGATACAGGGCCAGACGGACGGAGGGATGGATTCAGGACTGGATGAAGAGACGAATAGAGGGATGGATTCAGGGCTGGACAGAGAGAGGGATGGAGGGATGTACACAGGGCTGGACGGGGGGAGGGATGGATTCAGGGCTGGATGGATGGAGGGATGGATACAGGGCTGGACGGAGGGAGGGATGGATTCAGGGCTGGCTGGATGGAGGGATGGATTCAAGGCTGGACGGAGGGAGGAATGGATTCAGGGATGGACGGAGGGAGGAATGGAGGGATGGATACAGGACTGGATGGAGGGAGGGATGGATACAAGGCTGGCTGCAGGGATGGATTCAGGGCTGGATGGAGGGATGGATACAGGGCTGGCTGGAGGGAAGGATGGATACAGGGCTGGATGGAGGGAGGGATGGATTCAGGGCTGGATGGATGAAGGGATGAATACAGGGCTGGATGGAGGGAGGGATGGATTCAGGGCTGGATGGAGGGAGGGATGGATTCAGGTCTGGATGGATGAAGGGATGAATACAGGGCTGGATGGAGGGAGGGATGGATTCAGGGATGGATGGAAGGAGGGATGGATTCAGGGCTGGACGGAGGGAGGGATGGAGGGATGGATACAGTGCTGGCTGGAGGGAAGGATGGATACAGGGCTGGATGGAGGGAGGGATGGAGGGATGGATACAGTGCTGGCTGGAGGGAAGGATGGATACAGGGCTGGACGGAGGGAGGGATGGAGGGATGGATACAGTGCTGGCTGGAGGGAAGGATGGATACAGGGCTGGATGGAGGGAGGGATGGAGGGATGGATACAGTGCTGGCTGGAGGGAAGGATGGATACAGGGCTGGACGGAGGGAGGGATGGAGGGATGGATACAGTGCTGGCTGGAGGGAAGGATGGATACAGGGCTGGATGGAGGGAGGGATGGAGGGATGGATACAGTGCTGGCTGGAGGGAAGGATGGATACAGGGCTGGACGGAGGGAGGGATGGAGGGATGGATACAGTGCTGGCTGGAGGGAAGGATGGATACAGGGCTGGATGGAGGGAGGGATGGAGGGATGGATACAGTGCTGGCTGGAGGGAAGGATGGATACAGGGCTGGACGGAGGGAGGGATGGAGGGATGGATACAGTGCTGGCTGGAGGGAAGGATGGATACAGGGCTGGATGGAGGGAGGGATGGAGGGATGGATACAGTGCTGGCTGGAGGGAAGGATGGATACAGGGCTGGACGGAGGGAGGGATGGAGGGATGGATACAGTGCTGGCTGGAGGGAAGGATGGATACAGGGCTGGATGGAGGGAGGGATGGAGGGATGGATACAGTGCTGGCTGGAGGGAAGGATGGATACAGGGCTGGACGGAGGGAGGGATGGAGGGATGGATACAGTGCTGGCTGGAGGGAAGGATGGATACAGGGCTGGATGGAGGGAGGGATGGAGGGATGGATACAGTGCTGGCTGGAGGGAAGGATGGATACAGGGCTGGACGGAGGGAGGGATGGAGGGATGGATACAGTGCTGGCTGGAGGGAAGGATGGATACAGGGCTGGATGGAGGGAGGGATGGAGGGATGGATACAGTGCTGGCTGGAGGGAAGGATGGATACAGGGCTGGACGGAGGGAGGGATGGAGGGATGGATACAGTGCTGGCTGGAGGGAAGGATGGATACAGGGCTGGATGGAGGGAGGGATGGAGGGATGGATACAGTGCTGGCTGGAGGGAAGGATGGATACAGGGCTGGACGGAGGGAGGGATGGAGGGATGGATACAGTGCTGGCTGGAGGGAAGGATGGATACAGGGCTGGATGGAGGGAGGGATGGAGGGATGGATACAGTGCTGGCTGGAGGGAAGGATGGATACAGGGCTGGACGGAGGGAGGGATGGAGGGATGGATACAGTGCTGGCTGGAGGGAAGGATGGATACAGGGCTGGATGGAGGGAGGGATGGAGGGATGGATACAGTGCTGGCTGGAGGGAAGGATGGATACAGGGCTGGACGGAGGGAGGGATGGAGGGATGGATACAGTGCTGGCTGGAGGGAAGGATGGATACAGGGCTGGATGGAGGGAGGGATGGAGGGATGGATACAGTGCTGGCTGGAGGGAAGGATGGATACAGGGCTGGACGGAGGGAGGGATGGAGGGATGGATACAGTGCTGGCTGGAGGGAAGGATGGATACAGGGCTGGATGGAGGGAGGGATGGAGGGATGGATACAGTGCTGGCTGGAGGGAAGGATGGATACAGGGCTGGACGGAGGGAGGGATGGAGGGATGGATACAGTGCTGGCTGGAGGGAAGGATGGATACAGGGCTGGATGGAGGGAGGGATGGAGGGATGGATACAGTGCTGGCTGGAGGGAAGGATGGATACAGGGCTGGACGGAGGGAGGGATGGAGGGATGGATACAGTGCTGGCTGGAGGGAAGGATGGATACAGGGCTGGATGGAGGGAGGGATGGAGGGATGGATACAGTGCTGGCTGGAGGGAAGGATGGATACAGGGCTGGACGGAGGGAGGGATGGAGGGATGGATACAGTGCTGGCTGGAGGGAAGGATGGATACAGGGCTGGATGGAGGGAGGGATGGAGGGATGGATACAGTGCTGGCTGGAGGGAAGGATGGATACAGGGCTGGACGGAGGGAGGGATGGAGGGATGGATACAGTGCTGGCTGGAGGGAAGGATGGATACAGGGCTGGATGGAGGGAGGGATGGAGGGATGGATACAGTGCTGGCTGGAGGGAAGGATGGATACAGGGCTGGACGGAGGGAGGGATGGAGGGATGGATACAGTGCTGGCTGGAGGGAAGGATGGATACAGGGCTGGATGGAGGGAGGGATGGAGGGATGGATACAGTGCTGGCTGGAGGGAAGGATGGATACAGGGCTGGACGGAGGGAGGGATGGAGGGATGGATACAGTGCTGGCTGGAGGGAAGGATGGATACAGGGCTGGATGGAGGGAGGGATGGAGGGATGGATACAGTGCTGGCTGGAGGGAAGGATGGATACAGGGCTGGACGGAGGGAGGGATGGAGGGATGGATACAGTGCTGGCTGGAGGGAAGGATGGATACAGGGCTGGATGGAGGGAGGGATGGAGGGATGGATACAGTGCTGGCTGGAGGGAAGGATGGATACAGGGCTGGACGGAGGGAGGGATGGAGGGATGGATACAGTGCTGGCTGGAGGGAAGGATGGATACAGGGCTGGATGGAGGGAGGGATGGAGGGATGGATACAGTGCTGGCTGGAGGGAAGGATGGATACAGGGCTGGACGGAGGGAGGGATGGAGGGATGGATACAGTGCTGGCTGGAGGGAAGGATGGATACAGGGCTGGATGGAGGGAGGGATGGAGGGATGGATACAGTGCTGGCTGGAGGGAAGGATGGATACAGGGCTGGACGGAGGGAGGGATGGAGGGATGGATACAGTGCTGGCTGGAGGGAAGGATGGATACAGGGCTGGATGGAGGGAGGGATGGAGGGATGGATACAGTGCTGGCTGGAGGGAAGGATGGATACAGGGCTGGACGGAGGGAGGGATGGAGGGATGGATACAGTGCTGGCTGGAGGGAAGGATGGATACAGGGCTGGATGGAGGGAGGGATGGAGGGATGGATACAGTGCTGGCTGGAGGGAAGGATGGATACAGGGCTGGACGGAGGGAGGGATGGAGGGATGGATACAGTGCTGGCTGGAGGGAAGGATGGATACAGGGCTGGATGGAGGGAGGGATGGAGGGATGGATNGGAGGGATGGATTGGTGGATTCAGGGCTGGACAGAGGGAGGGATGGATTCAGGGCTGGACGGAGGGAGGGATGGATTCAGGGCTGGCTGGAGGGATGGATTGATGGATTCAGGGCTGGACAGAGGGAGAGATGGATTAATGGATTCAGAGCTGGACGGAGGGGGGCTCAGGGAGCTGTGGGGCGGGGTATGAGTCCCGGCTCCCACTTTGCCGGAGGCTGCGGGACTGATCGGGAGCAGGGATGGGAACTGGGAGCCCTTGTTCCAGTGTGTGTCAGGTACAATGTGTGTGTCACTGCACACTGTGTGTGTCCCCCATGTGCTGCAGTGCAGTGTGTTTAGAGGCATAAGGTGTATGTTGTGTTAGTGTATATGGTGTGAATGTGTGTGTGGTTAAGTGCATGTGTGTTGTGTCTGTCTTCTGTAATCTGTGTTCTCTCTGTGTGAGCTTGTGTGTGTTGTGTCAGTGTATATGGTGTAAGATTGTGTAGGGAAGTTCACTATGTCTCTTTCCCTGCAGTCCCCATACAGATAGGGTGGGCTGTGTCTATGAGTGCAGGTTTTGTGTGTGTGTATGTGTGTGAGAGAGAGAGAGAGAGAGAATGCAGATTGTGTGTGTGTGAGGGTGCAGGTGTGTGTGTGTAAGAGAGAGAGTGCAGATTGTGTGTGTGTGTGTGCGTGCAGGTGTGTGTGCATGCACATCTTCAGGGTGTGATTGAGTATGGGGTGTTCCCATCATACAGCACATTTCTCTCACTGCAGCCTTAGTGTGTGTGTGTGTGCGTGTGTGTGTGTGTGTGTGTGTGTGGCATGAGGGTGTTTTCTCGGGGTGCAATGGTGTGTGATTGTCAGGCTGTTAAAGAATATCTCACTACCTCTTGTCCTTCAGCAGGGTGTGTGTGTCTGCATGCGTGCGCACGCACACACTGTGGGATATTTGTGTGACTCAGTGTTGGGTTGTGAGGGCCTGACAATTTGTGTGTGTGTGTGAATTTTTGCAAGGGTATGGCAGTGTGTATGCTGGGTCACAATGAGCGTGGCCAAGTGAGGTTGTGATTGTGTGTATGTTTGGGGGTGTATTGGGTTGTGAGGGGGTGACAGTGTAAGTGCGTGTGTGTGTGTGTGTGTGTGTGGCTGCCTAGGGGCAGCAGTTTGCCTGACTCCAGGGGAATGGCTTTTAGGTGTTATCTGTCCATGCCATGGCCCCTTGGCGGGTGTGTAATGGGCTGTTGCATTGAGGTTATATGTGTGTGTGTGTGTGTGTGTGTGTGTGTGTGTGTGTGTGTTGTTCTGTTGGGACTCTGTGCAGTGGGTGTTCTGCAAGGGGGATACACATGCTGAAGGAGCTGTGTGGTCTGTGTAGCATAGGGAGTTGTGTAGTGCATTGTCTGGTGTGTGTGTGCGCACTGTGGTGTGTAGCCACTCTCCCCTGTGGGGGTGGGATCGAGGGCTTCCCCAAGGGGAGGGAGCGAATGGGGGGGGAGTGGGGTGTGTACTGCGAGTGTGCACTGGGTGTCTGTGCTGGGCAGCAGGTGCCTAGGGGGGTTGTGTGTCGACGGGGAGGGGCACCGGTCTCTGGTGCGCTGTGTTCGTGCTGGCTGGGCTGTGGCTCTGCGGCTGGCTGCACTGCCAAGAAATACCCCCGCAGGCAGCCCCGGCCCCGGTCAGCGCAGGGATTCAGGAGCTGTCTGCATCCGGCCCTGTGTGTGTGCGTGTGTGTGTGTGAGTGTGTGCTCTGTGCAGCGTGAGTGTGTGTGTGTCTGTGTGTGCGCTTTATGCAGTGAGTGTGTGTGAGTGTTAGGGGTGTCAATATCATTTAAAAGTTAACCATTTAAATGACTAAAATTATCGCTGAAACGGTTAACTGATTAAAAGGAGAGGGTCTGGGGTCAGGCAGCTGGCTGGTGCAGGGCTGCTGGAGTCGATGGGCCGGTCGGTGGGCATGGGGCTGCTGTGTGGGGTCGGGTCTGCTGGGGTCTGCGAGCCAGTCGGCCGGCATGATGCTGTGTGGGGTGGGGTCTGCTGGGGTCAGTGGGCCAGTCAGCCGGCATGATGCTGTGTGGGGTGGGGGCTGCTGGGGTCAGTGGGCCGGTCGGCCGGCAGGGGGCTGCTGTGTGGGGTGGGGACAGCTGGGGTCAGCGGGCTGGTTGGCCGGCAGGGGGCTGCTGTGTGGGGTGGGGACTGATGGTGTCTGCGGGCCAGTCGGCCAGCATGGGGCTGCTGGGGTCAGCCGGCTAGTTGGCCGGCAGGGGGCTGCTGTGTGGGGTGGGGACTGCTGGGGTCAGTGGGCCGGTCGGCCGGCAGGGGGCTGCTGTGTGGGGTGGCGGCTGCTGGGGTCGCTGGGCTGGTCGGCTGGTCTGGGGCTGCTGTGTGGGGTGGGGGCTGCTGGGGGCTGCGGGCCAGTCGGCCGGCATGGGGCTGCTGTGTGTGGGGGGTGCTGGGGTCGGCGGGCCGGCCAGCGGGCGTCATGGGGCTGCTGGGAGTGGGGGCTGCTGGGGTCAGCGGGCCGGTCGGCCAGCATGGGGCTGCTGTGTCGGGTGGGGACTGATGGTGTCTGCGGGCCGGCCAGCCGGCATGGGGCTGCTGGGGGTGGGGGCTGCTGGGGTCGCTGGGCTGGTCGGCTGGCCTGGGGCTGCTAGGGGTGGGGGCTGCTGGGGTCGCTGGGCCGGTCAGCCGGCATGGGGCTGCTGTGTGGGGTGGGGGCTACTGGGGTCAGCGGGCTGGTCGGCCGGCAGGGGGCTGCTGTGGGTGGGGGTTGTTGGGGTCGGCGGGCCAGCCAGCGTGGGGGTTAATGGTTAAGGCAGGTTAACCTGTTAACATTTTACAACCCTAGTGTGTGTGTTCCACTCTATGCAGTGTGTTTGTGTGTGTGTGCTCTGTGCAGGGTGTGTGTGTGCACTGTGTTCTGTGCCATGTGTGTTATGCCCCATGTCGCCGTGCTCTGTCTGTGAGCTCTGCATGCTTTGAATCTGTCGTGCAGTTCAAATTAAGAGTGCAGCTCAATTGTAGCTATAGTTAGTGTTGATTACACACACACACACACATTCAGACTGCCCCACGACAGCATCACCCCTACATTCACACACACTACACACCCTCACCATGACCCCAGCAGCCTCTCCAGCCTCTCACACTCACCCCCTCCAGTTGTGCACTAAGCTAGCACAGCACTGTGAGTGTTGTGTGTGTGTATCTGTGCAAGCTGTGTGTGTGTGTTGCAGCTGAACAGCACAGGGCTCTGTGGGCATCTACACCGTTGTCACTAGGCTTCAGAATTAACAGCCTTTTGCGATGAACAGAAGAGTCCATCCCTCTCCCAGCAATGGGTGTAGGCTCTTGGCAGACTCAAGCAGCATTGCTGGATCAGTCGTCCTGGGGGCAGCTCCGCCCTCCCAGCGATGGGCTGACCTGTCGTTGGGCGAGAGTGGCTGGTTCGCTTGCGGAGCCTGGGGCGGGAAGGGGAATCCCAGGGAGGGTTGGAGCTGCCCAGTGATCTGGGCAGGGGCACGCTGCAAAAGGGCACTCGGGGCCAGCCCCTCCTGCCCCAGGTTCTGAGCCTGCTGCCTAAACTGGGGCAGCAGTTAGACGGGAGCAAACAGGAAACACCGCTGAGACACAATGGGGGGACAGGGTATCACCCCAGCAGTCAGTGCTGACCCCAATGGCCCAGCGCTGTGCTAGGGAGCACCGTGCTGCGGGGAGCTGGGTGGGGGGCTCAGCAGGGGGCACCGTGCTGCAGGGAATAGGGGGCTCAGCAGGGGGCGCCGTGCTGTAGGGAACAGGGGGCTCAGCAGGAGGTGCTGGGCTGCAGGGAGCAGGGGGCTCAGCAGGGGGCGCCGTGCTGCAGTGAGCAGGTGGGGGGCTCAGCAGGGGGTGCTGGGCTGCAGGGAACAGGGGGCTTGAGCCCCCCACCACCCACGTGTCCCTGTGTAGTAGCCTCCTAGGCGACCGCTGCTGAGCTTGGGGGGCTCCAGCAGGGCTGGACCCTGCAGGGAGCCAGGGTGGGGGGCTCAGCAGGATGGTGCTGGGCTGCAAAGCAGAGGAGGGGCTCCAGCGGCGGGCTGGGCTTCAGGGAGCAGGGGCTCAGCAGGGCGAGGTGCTGCGGCTGCCAGAGAGAAGGGGCTCATGCAGGGGGCTAGGGCTGCAGGCAGGGTGGAGCGGCTTCAGCATCGTTGGGGCGCTGGGCTGCAGGAGCGGGGCGTGGAGCTCAGCAACAGGGCGGTGCAGGGTAGTGGGCGGGCCCAGCAGGGGGCGCTGGGCTGCAGGGAGCAGGGCAGGGGGCCCGCATGACGGCACTGCTGCGGGGGGAGTGGTGGAAGCTCAGCAAGGTGCTGTGCTACAGGCGCAGTGGGGCGGGGGGGCTCAGAGGCGGCTCAGCAGGGGGCGCTGTGCTACAGGGAGTGGGGTGGGGGGGCTCAGCAGGGGGCGCTGTGCTACAGGGAGCAGGGAGGCCCAACAGGGAATGCTGTGCTGCAGGGAGCAGGGGGCTCAGCAGGGGGCTGGGCTGCAGGGAGCAGAATGGGGGAGCTCAGCAGGGGGCGCTGTGCTGCAGGGAGCAGGGAGGCCCAGCAGGGGGTGCCATGCTGCAGGGAGCAGGGGTGGGGGGGCTCAGCAGGGGGTGCTGGGCTGCGGGGAGCAGGGAGCTCAGCAGGGGGCGCTAGGCTTCAGGGAGCAGGGGGCTCAGCAGGGGTGCTGGGCTGCAGGGAGCAGGGGGACCCAGCAGGGGGAGCAAGGGGAGCCAGCAGGGGGGACTGGGCTGCAGGGAGCAGGGGGGCCCAGCAGGGGGGGCCAGCAGGGGGCACTGGGCTGTGGGGAGCAGGGGGTGCTGTGCTGCAGGGCTGCTTTCCCCTCACAGTCAATGCTTACTTCATGGATCCATGGGGGGGACGTGGAGAGAGTCAACCCATGGCTAGGCGATGGGAAGGGGTGGGGGTGGGAGTAGAGACCCAGCCGTGGGATGGGGAGTGGGGAACAGCAAAAGGGGCCCGGCGGACCTAGGGGGGCAGAGCCATGGCCAGTCTCTATCTTACCCCCCTCCTGAGATTGAACCCTACTGTTGGGGGGATGGACGTGCTCTCTGCCCCCCCGTCCCAGTTGCGAGGACACAGCCCACGCAGGGGTGGAGGGACCAGAAGGGCATAGCCATGGCACCCAGGAACTCCCCTCCCCACCCAGTGCCAGGCACCCGCTCGGACTCATCAACCCGCTCCGAGGCGCGGCCCGGACTCCGGGGTTCCCTGCAGCCACGGTCCTGGCACTGGAGTGTGTGTGTGTCGGGGGACACTGCCTGTCTGTCTATGCCCAGCCCTCGCTCCGTCTGCCACTGATTGCCTGGCCAGGTGCCAGAGCCGGGAACCCCCACAGATTCCCCCACGCAGATCCCTCTGTGGGGATACCCAGGGCTGGGAGAGCAGGGGGCTGCGGGTCGGGAGTGAGGCGCACCAGCAGGGCCGTGCCAGGGCTGGTTTCCGCATGTGGTGGCCGGTTGCCAGGTCCCTGATTCCCTCCCTGCTCCCCCTCCCGCCCCTGCCCTGGCAGCCAGCTGAGGATGCGGAGACTCCTGATGTGCTTGTTTCCATGGCAACCCCCATGCCCTCATGGGGGTTTGTATTATTCATCCCTGCAGGGCCACCCCATCAGACAGTGCTGTGGGGAGTGGGGTGAGGGGATCTCTGGGAGTGCTGGGCTGCAGGACGCAGGGCAGGGGCTCCCTAGGGGCACTGTGCTGAGGGGAACCAGGTGATGGAGGTCTCAGCAGAGGGCGCTGTGCTGTGGGGAGCAGGGCAGGGAGCTCACGGGAGGGCACTGTGCTGTGGGGCATGGGGTGGGGGCTCAACAGGGGGTGCTGTGCTGTGGGGCAGGGGGTTAGTAGGGGGTGCTCTCCCCTGGCTCTCCAGGCTGGGGGCGCTAGGGGGCGCTGTGCTGCAGGGAGCCGGGCTGGGGGTCAGCAGGGGGCGCTCTCCCCTGGCTCTCTGGGCTGGGCACTAGGGGGCGCTGTGCTGCAGAGGGGGGTCAGCAGCAAGCTCAGCAGCGGTCGCCTAGGAGGCTACTACACAGGGACACGTGGGTGGTGGGGGGCTCACAGGGGGCCGCTCGTGCTACAGGGATGGGTTGGGGGGGCTCAGCAGGGCGTCTGTGCCTACAGGGAGAGGGAGGCCAGACAGGAAATGCTTCTGCAGGGACCAGGAGGGCTCAGCAGGGGCTGGGGCTTGCAGGGAGTAGCACAGAATGGAGCCTCAGCAGGGAGGGCGCTGTCATGCGAGTGAGCAGGAGGCCCCCCCAGCAGGGGGTGCCATGCTGTCAGGAGCCAGGGTGGGGGGTGCCAGCAGGGGGTGCTGGGCTGCGGGGAGCAAGGGAGCTCTCCAGCCAGGGGGCGCTATGCTTCAGGGAAGGGGCCTCAGCAGGGGTCTGGCGGCAAGGGACCAAGGGGGGACCCAAGCAGGGGAAGCATAGGGAGGGATGTGCAGAGCCAGGGCGCGGGAACATCGGGCTATGCACGCAAGCTGTGGCGTGCGGCGCACCCAGCCAGCGGGGCACCCAGCAGCCGGGGCAGATTTATAGGGCTGTGAGAGCAGGGGTGCTGATGCTGCGCAGAAGCTGCTTTCGCACTCACAGTTAAATGCACTTCATGCATCCATGGGGTGACGTGGAGAAGGCAACCCATGGCTGAGGCGATGGAAGGGGGTGGGGGTGGGAGGTAGAGACCAGCCGTGGATGGGGAAGTGGGGGAACAGTCAAAAAGGGCCCAGGCGACCTAGGGGGCAGAGCCACGATGGAGTCTCTCAATCTTACCCACTCCTGAGATTGAAGTCCCTACAAGTTATAGGATGGACGTGCTCTCTGCCCCCTCCCGAACCAGTTGCGAAGGTACACAGCCCACCAGGGGTGGAGGACCAGAAGGGCATAGCCATGGCACTACTCAGGGACTCCGCTTCCACCCAGGCCAGCACCCCGCTCGACTCATCACCCGCTCCGAGGCGTCTGCCGACTCCGCGGGGTTCCCTGCAGCCACGTCCTTGAGCACCTGGAGTGGTGTGTGTTTCGGGGACACTGCCTGTCCTGTCTATGCCCCAGCCCTCGCTCCGTCTGCTCATTGATTGCCTGGAACCAGTGCCAGAGAGCCGGAACCCCCACAGATCACCCCCACGCAGATCCCCAATCTGTGGGGATACCCAGGGCTGGAGAGCAGGGGGCTGCGGGTCGGGAGTGAGGCGCACGCCAAGCAGGGCGCGTGCCAGGGCTGGTTCCGCATGTGGTGGCCGGTTTTGCCAAGTCCCTGAATTCCCTCAACTGCTCCCCTCCCGCCCCTGCCCGGTCAGCCAGCTGAGGATGCGGGACTCCTGATCGTGCTTGTTTCCATGGCAAACCCCCATGACCTCATGGGGGTTTGTATTATTCATCCTGCAGGGCACACCATCAGACAGTGCTGTGGGGAGTGGGTGAGGGGATCTCTGGGAAGTGCTGGGCTGCAGGACGCCAGGGCAGGGGCTCCCTAGGGGACTGTGCTGAGGGGAACCAGGTGATGGATGGTCTCAGCAGAGGGCGCTGTGCTGTGGGAGCAAGGCAGGGAGCTCTTCACGAGGGCACCGCGTGCTGTCGGGCATGGGGTGGGAGGCTCAAACAGGGGTGCTGTGCTGTGGCAATGGGGTGGGGGCTCAGCAGGGGGCGCAGCAGGGAAGCTCATGGGGACGCTGTGCTGTAGGCGTGGAGTGGGTGGCCAGCAGGGGCCGCGTGCTGTGGGGAGCAATGACCAGGGGGGTTAGCAGTGGGGCTGGCTGTGCCGTGGGAGCAGGGACAGGGAGATGCACAGGGGTGGCGGGCTGTGGGAGGCAGGGCAGGGCGTCACGGGGGCGCTGTGCTATGGGAGCAGGGCAGGGAGCTCACAGGGGGTGCTGGGCTGTGGGGGCCAGGGTGGGAGCTCAGCAGGGGGGCACTGGGCTTGTGGGAAGCAGGCAGGGGAGCTCATGGGGGGTGCTCGGCTGTGGGGAGCAGGCCAGGGAGCTCACGGGAGGCTGTGCTGTGGGGAGCAGGGCAGGAGCTTACAGGGGTTGCTGTGCTGTGGGGTGCAGGGCAGGAGCTCAATGGGGGTTGCTGGGGCCTGTGGGGACAGGTCAGGGAGCTCACAGGGGTTGCTGGCTGTGGGGAGCAGGGCAGGGAGCTCGACGGGGGTTGCTGGCTTGTGGGGAGCAGGGAGGGAGCTCACGGGGGGGGGCGCTTGTGCTGTGGGGAGCAGGGGCGGGAGCTCACGGGGGGCGCTGTCTGTGGGGAGGCAGGGCAGGGTGGCTTACGGGTGTTGGGTGTGGGGAGCAGGGTGGGAGCTCTAGCAGGGGCACTTGGGGGCGTTGGAAGCAGGGCAAGGGAGCTCATGGGGGGTGCTGGGACTGTGGGGAGAGGCCAGGGATCCGGGGGGGGGCTGTGCTGTGGGAGGGCAGGGGAGCTTACAAGGGTGTGCTGATGCTGTGGGGGCAGGGCAGGGAGCTCAGGGGGTTGCCTGGATCTGGGGCAGGGCAGAGGAGCCACGGGGGTTGCTGGCCTTGTTGGAGCAGGGAAGGGAGCTCACGGGGGCTGAGGGGCCGCGTGCCTTGGGGAGCAAGGGCAGGAGGGCTCACGGGGGTTGCCTGGCTGTGGGGGCAGCGCAGAGAGCTTCGGGGTGTTTGGGGCTGATGGGGAGCAGGGCAGGGGCTCAACAGGGGGTGCTGGGCTGTGGGGAGCAGGGCATGAGGGTTCCATGGGGGTGCTAGGGCCCGGAGTGCTGTTGTGGGGCTCACAGGGGGGGCGAGCGTGCGAGTTTGTTGTAAGCAGGCAGGCCAGTTCACGGGGTTCCTGGGACTGTGGGGGGAGCGGGCAGAGTTCACAGGGGGTGCTGAGCTTGGGGCAGGGCAGCTCACGGGGGCGCTGGGCTGTGGGGTAGCAGGGCAGGGAGTTCAACTCGAGGTCTGGGCCATGTGGGGAGTGGGCCAGGGAGTTTCATGGGGGTGCTGGTGCTTGGTGGGGAGCAGGGCAGGAGGCTCACGGGGGTTGCCGGGCTGTGGGGAGCAGGGCGGAGCCTCACCGGGGCGGGGTCTGTGCTGTGGAGAGCAGGGTAAGGGGTTCAAGGGGGGGAGACGCTGAGGCTTGTGGGGAGCAGGGCAGGGGTTCACAGGGGGTTGCTGGGCTGTGGGAAGCAGGAGGGAGCTCGACTGGGGGGGGCTGTGCCTGTGGGGAGGCAGGGCGGCGGTTCACGATTAGGGGCGATGCTTCGGGGGCGGCTGGGGCTGGGGACAGGCAGGAGTTCGCGTATATGGACGGGGGTGCTGGACAATGTGGGGAGTAAGAGGCAGGGAAGTTCTATAGCGGGTTTCTGGGCTGTGGGGAGGCAGGCAATGGTTCCGGAGGGGCTCACAGGGGGCATTGGCATATGGGGAGCAAGGCAGGCAGTTCCGTTCAGGGGTAGCTGGGCTGTGGGGAGAGGAGCATGGGAGTTTCACGGCAGAAGGGGGTGCTAGGCCCTGTGAGGGAGCAGGGCAGGGGGCTCACAGGGTGGGGCAAACTGTGCTAAGATGAGGGAGCAGGGCAAGAGGACAGATTCACCGAGGGGGTTGCTTAGGGCTGTGGGAGAAGCATGGCAGGGAGACTCACGGGGGTGCTGGGGTGTGGGGAATTATGTGGGGGCCACA
>NC_133779.1:57643869-57705724 GCF_003597395.2 Chelonoidis abingdonii | reverse complement strand
GGGACCAAAACGTCCTGCAAGGTAGGGTGGCTCGGGGGTCAGGGCAGGGGGCGCTGTGCTGGTGGGGAGCTGCTGGACGTCAGCAGGGCGCTGTGGCTGCGGGCGGGCGTCAGCAGGGTCCGTCCTCCCCTGCTCGTCTGGACTGGGCACTAGGAGGTTGCGCTGGCTGGTCAGGGTGGGGGTGCAGGGGGCGCTTGCTTGCAGGGAGCTGGGTGGGGGGTCGCAGGGCGCTGTGCTGCAAGGGACCTGGGCTGGAAACGTCAGCAGGGGGCGCTGTGCTGCCAGGGCGGTCAAGCAGGGGTGCTCTCCCCTGGCTCTCTGGACTGGGCACTAGGTGGTGCTGTGCTGCAGGTGGGGGGTTAGCAGGGGGGCGCGTGCCTGCAGGGAGCCCAGGGCTGGGGTAGCAGGCTAGGGGGCGGCTGTGCGAAGGGTGGGGAGGGCAGCAGGGGGGCGCATGGTGCTGACAGCGGAGCGGGGATTCCGCAGGGGTCGCTTTCTTCTCCTGGCTCTCATGAATGGGGCACTAGGAGGCGGCCGCGGGGGCGGCGCTGTGCTGCAAGGAGGGGGGTTAGCCAGGGGGGCGGGCTGTGCTGCAGGGAGCGGGCGCAGTGGGGTGGGAACGGGGTCAGCAGGGGGGCAGCGGTGCTGCAGGGAAGCCTGGGTGGGGGTCAGCAAGGGGCGCTGTGCTGCAGGGGGCTGGAAGTCAAGGGGATATTGCTCTCCCCTGGCTCTTGGACGGGGCAACTAGGGGAAAACGGTTTGCTGTGGCAGAGCGGGAGGGCCAGCAGGAGGAGTCACCCCCCAGGCAGTCAGGGCTAGCGCTAATGGGCCGGTCCAAACGCTAAGGATGGCGACCTGTCAATCTGGTTTCGGCAGAACTGATGATAAGCAGTTCTGGCCACCCCAGATGGTGGCTGCAGTTCAGCGCGGGCGGCAGAGATTTCCTATGCAAGTGGCTTGACCTTTACCCAGTGCCCGGGCCATCCACGGACCCTCCCTGCGGGGGTGCGTGCCCCCCCTGTGCGCTCATGGCTGCAGATGGGCGTCCGCCAGGCTCCCGGCACCTTGTCACCTTGCCATGAGCCGCCTGTCCGAATGGGAGGGGAGGAAGATCTCTCCCCCCGTCCCCACCGTGCATGAGCTCACCTCTCCTCTGCTTAATGAAATAGTGAAGGCCATGCTGATGAGACCCCTAGCGCCGTGGCCCGCGGGTCGGTTGCGGGACATATTGGATTCGAAGATGAGGGACACACCCCCCGGGCCGGCACCACTGAGCCCAGCCAGGTCGTGGGCGGGCCGGGCAAACAGCCAGAAACAGGAGCGGGGTCCTGGGGCAGCACTGCAGCTGGGCCGGGCTGCGTGGGCCCATCGGCGGGGGCAGATTTCTGGAGCAGACTGGGGGGACGGAGAGAGTTGGCGGGGCACTCCTGTACCAGGGCTGCATCCAGCATCTGCGAACTCCACAGGTGTCCAAGGCAACAGCTTAGGGTGTCCCACAGGCACTGTGCCAGCATTCCAGCCAGCAGAGTCAGTGATAGGGGCCCCCCTCTCCGCTAGGCAGGGTGAGTCAGCAGGTATCGCCCTGCATCGGACCGGTTCCGTGCGCCCCCTTAGCCCTCCAGCAGCCCCCTGTGCTGTTGCTCCCGAGAAGTGGCCTGGGAAGGCCTGCTCAGGGGTGGGAGGGGCAACATGCCTCACTGACCCCACGGATTCAAGCCTCTCTTAGTCCTTGCAGGGCCCTGTGGTGTTGTCTGAAAAATGTTTTGGTAAAAAACCCACGTCCGGGCCCTTCCGAGAGAACTCCTGAGTATCCTCCAAAGCAAGACAGGCCGGTTGGCCCCCAGTCCCCAGTGGCTGCCCTCTAGGAACCAAGCTGATCATTGGGTGAATCATAGTCCGCCATACGTGCGAGCAGCCAACTGGGGATTCTCCTTTAGTGGAAGCAAGCAGAAGCAGGAGGCCGAACTTGGAGGGCCTGGGCCTCTAGCCCCGAACAGCTCAAGGGCGATGGGGGATGGAGTCCTCGCCCAGCTGGGAGCATGTCCGCCCAAGTTTACCCTCTTGGTCGGTCATCTAAAATTTCCCATAAGACTGTTTTTCCCCGCCCCTGCGGATCCCCCTTCTGACATTTCCCTGGGGAGGCTTTGCATTCGTACCTTAATTGGCGCCCCGGCACGGGGGATGCCCCATCTCTGCCCCCGTATGTCCAGCTGGGACGTACTGGGTTGGGAAGCGCAGCCCTCTGGCCGAGCAAATCCAGCGCCGCACCCGAGATGGGTCTGCGGGCGATGGGTCCTGCTCCGGACAAAGCGCGTTTGTTGGGGATTCAAAGTCAGAGGGGTGGGCGGAGACAGCGCCCTCCAGCCACATGCCCCCCACCTCCAGCGGCGTCCGCCCCCCACAAGGGGGTGCTGGGCTGCTGACCTGTCCTGGATTCTTGATGACTTCACTTAGTGCAGGACATTTTCGCCAAGGCTGGGGGAGGCGGGTGCGAACCAGGGTTGAATCCTGGCCCAGGTTAATGGCTTCACCAGGGGCTTCCCTCTCCCCGGCAGCAATGATCCTGCTGCTGTGAATGACGTGGGAGTCTCTGTTCCTCTCTGTCCCAAACTCCTGCTCAGTGTTATGTGCGGCTGTTCCCCAGCTGCCCCACCCCAGAGGTGGCTGTATCTCAGGCCCGGCTGAGCCCTCTCTGGGGCTGGGGTAGCTCAGGGATTCGTCTCTCTCTTCTCTCTCCAGATGGCCATGGACCCCGGGATCCCTTCTCCTACGGTGAGTGGGGCCACTCGTGTGGCTGCCCCATGGGCTGATGTCTCTGCGCTGCTGGGAGGGGGCTCCACAGTTGGGCACCCCCTGTTGGGGGGGCACTGCCTAGCAGGGATCCCCCCCACGCCCCCAGGCCCAGCTCCCGGCTGGGGTGTCTGCTAGAACATGGGGCTTCACTAGAGCTTGAGGGAGCTGGGGGCAGGGGGTAGTGGGCTGTGGGGGGAGGGAGCTGGGGGGCTGTCTGTCTCTGACCCCCCTCTCCTCTCAGACTACGACACCCTGCGCGTGGTTGGCCTCGTCCTGGCCATTGTCATGTTCGTGGTGGGCATCCTGACAGCGCTGAGTGAGTGATCTTCCTGCGGGCACCTCAACCCCCCAAACTCTCCCAGCCAGTCCCATATGCCCCCAAACTGCCCAGGAGGCCCCCCCAAACTCCCTCAGCTGGCCCCTGAACCCACCAAACCCCACAGCAAGCTGCCACCCCCCCAAAACTCCCAGCAGGCTCACCAACCCCCCCAGCCTCCCCCATAACCCCCCCCAAACTGCCACAGCTGGCCCCTGAACCCACCAGCAGGCCCCCAAACCCCCAAACTCCCCCAGCCAGCCCAATAACCCTCAAACTCCCCTGGCTGGCCTCCAATTCTCCCAACAGACCCCCAACACCCCAAGCCCTCTGACTGATCCCTAAACCCCCAGCCAGCCTGAGCCCTGAATCCTGCCAGCCAGTCCCACAAACCTCTGAATCCCAACCCCCCTGCTAGCCCCTCAACCCCCCTGAATCCCCCCGGCTGACCCCCTATCTCCCAGCCAGACCCCAAGCCCCCTACCCTCCCCTCGGTTGGCCCTCCAACCACCCAAGCTCCTGGCTGGCTCCTAACCCCACCCCAAGCCAACCCTCCACTGCCAAACTTCCCTGGCCAGGCCCCCAATCCTCCCAAGCACTCTGGCTGGCCCCAAAAACCCTCAGCCAGACCCAAATCCCAAACCCCGCCAGCTGCCCTCCAGCCCCACAGCCAGGCTTCTGCCCCCAAACTCCCCCGGCGGGACCCCTAGCCCCCCTAACCTCTGGCCACCCCCTCAAATCCTCGAACATCAAAACTCCCCGGCTGGCCACTCAAACCCCATAAACATGGAACCCTGCCAGCCAGGACCAGCGCTAGGGTTTCTCGCGCCCTAGGCGCATGGCCATTTCGCCGCCCCCCGCGCTGATCCCGCGGCTCCGGTGGAGCTGCCGCAGTCATTCCTGCGGAGGGTCCTTTGGTTCGTGGCTCCGGTGGAGCTGCCGCAGGCATGCCTGCAGGCGGTCCACCGGAGCCGCGCAAGCAGCCAACTGTCCGCAGGTATGACTGCGGCAGCTCCACCAGAGCCACGGACCAAAGGACCCTCCGCAGGAATGACTGCGGCAGCTTCACCAGAGCTTCCTGCTGCCCCCCTGGCAAAATGCCGCCCCCTGAATAATCCTGGCGCCCTAGGCGATTGCCTAGGCTGCCTAAATGGTAGCGCCGGCCCTGCGGCCAGCCAGCCCACCAACCCCATCCCCAAGCTTCCTGACTAGCCTCTAAAACACCCAGCCAGCCCCCCACCCCAAATCCCAGTGGCCGGCTCCCTGCCCCTGCCCCCTGCCCCTTGAACTCCCTGGCCAGTTTCCCACTGCCACATTTCCCTGGCTGGTCCCCCAACCCCCTGGCCAGCTCCTAAACCCCCCTGTCCCAAACTCCACCAGCTGCCCCCCAAACCCTCCTGAATCCCCTCGGCCAGCGCCCCAATCCCCCGTGAACCCTGAACCCTCTCAGCTGGCCCTAAACCCCCTGGCCAGTCCCCTGCCCTCTGAACCTCTCTAATTAGCCTCCCAAACCTCCCAGAACCCCACTGACCAGGCCCTTGCATCCCAAATTCCCTGGCTGGTCCCTGTGCCCCGCCCCCTGCCCCCAAAACCTCCCTGGTTGGGCCCCCTGTGCCCCAGAGCCACCCCCCAGCCAGCCCCTTCCCTCACCCCCTGACCGTCACCCTCTCCCACACAATAGCCCCTCACTCTTTCTCTCTCTTCCCTGCAGGTAAAAAATTCAAATGTAAAAAGTCCAACTCCAGGTAGGTGCTGCCCCCTCCACTATAACTGCCCCACTTTGCCCTGACCCCCTGGGCAGCCCCCCCCCCAACTACTTCTAACTAAACCCCCAGGTCACCCAAGCACCCTCCCCACTTCTGTTTTTGTAACTGCCCCCTTTTGCCCTGACCCCCTCTGGGCAAGCCCCCCCTATCTGCCTCCTGCTTACCACCCCCTGGCAGGCAGCTACGCCCCCCACTTGTAACTGCCCCCCTTTTGCCCCGGGGGCAGCCCCCCCCACTGTTAACTGCCCCCTTTGCCACTGGCCCCCTGGGCAAGCCCTCACTGACCTCCTGCTCTAACCACCCCCTTGGGCAGCTCCCCCCACTCTGTAACTGATCCGGCCTTTGCCCCCCAGGGCAGCTCCCCCCCCACTGTAACTGCCCCCTTTGCACTGGCCCCCTGGGAAAAAACCCCCCACTGATCCCCGCATAGGGGCAGCCTTCCCCCACTCTGCTCCTCCCAACCCCCTTGGGGGACAGTGGGGTTCCCCCCACTCTAGCTGGCCCCCACAGCGCCACCAGCCCTCCTCGACCCCCCCCAGCATTATCCTGTCTCCCCTTTTGTCCCCCTCAGCCTTATCGGAGGCCAGGCAACGGGTGAAGCCCAAGTAGTGACCCAGAAGGTTGGGGGGTCTTTGTACGGGGGGTGGGGAGTGTCCCCTGCTGCCCCACACTGGCTGGCATCAGACTGCCCTGTGGAGGGATGGGGTTGTCCCTCTGTGGGGAAGGCTATTGGGGGGCAGAGTTTGAGGGATCCCCCTCCCAGCCTTGCTCCCTTTGTCCACTGAAAAAACAGATAATGTGCCCAGGGGCTGCTAGGACTAGGACAGGGCGGGGGGTAACCACGGCAACGCCCTTAGCAACGCCCTTCTTCAGCTGCTGAAGCATCTTCCCCCCGCTTGGGGTGGAGGTGGGGAGGATCAGATCTCACACAGAACACCGGGGGTTTCCCCTCAGCGCCCTTGCGATCTTTCCTGTTCCCTCTCTCACTAGCTCCCCCCCCCCCCCCCCCCCGATCTCTCTTGCAGCTCCAGCAGGCAGCGCGTAGGCCTGGTGCCTGGGATGTAGCGCCCCCCTCTGGCTGGGGGGTGCAGATCCTGCTGTCCCCCCCTCGCCCAGGACGGCTCCAAGACCTCGGCTCCAGCGCCCGGCGACACCCGTGGGAGCAGGGAAGGGGAAGCCCTGTTATCTGAGCCCCCATCTTTTAGAACCTCTGCCTCCAATTGGCTAGCGAGCCCATTGCATGTTGGGAGCAGGCACCATATGCAGGGAGAGGGGGGTCCCTTAGCCTTACTTGGCCCCCCCATCTTGATCCACTGGATCCCCTTCACTTCCTGTCCCCCCCAGTGCATGTGAACCCCCCCCATGCCATTACTGCTTTGCTTACAGCACCCCCCTCCCCGCTGCATTGGGGGGGTGCTCCATGTGGGGGGAACGGACACACATCGCCAACACACACCCCCAGGTCCAGACATGGGCCCCACCTGGGCAGGGGGCCCTGGATGCTGACAGGGTGCTGCTCTCATGACGTGTTTTCAGCCGCCCACAGGGGGCGCCACCCCGTGGCTGCCCCCTCCACCCCCATGCACGGGGCAGGGCAGACCCAGTGCTCAATAAACACAGGGTTGTTTCTTACTGGGCTCTGACTCTGTTATTCGCCCCCATCCCTGGTGCCAGTGCCCCTCACTCCCAACCTGCAGCCCCCCTGCTAGCCCAGCCTTGGGCTCCCCCACCCCCAAGTCTTCTGGTGCCCCTCACTCATGACCCCCACTACAGCCCAGTGCCGAGGTGAGAGGGAATCCCCAGCAGCCATCGGCGGTACAGGGTTTATGACACACAAAACAGGACTGATCCCCTCCAGCAGAGAAAAACACACACACACACACACACAAGATGGTGCAGTTCTCTTTCTCATGTTTTCCACGGTGCGGGGTGCTCTTGCCCTGGGGCAGCCTGTCTTCCACATGATGCCCACTCCCTGTGCTAGGTGCTGTATTTTCATCCTCCACATCTCGGTTCCGTGTGTTCAGGACCATGCAAAGAAAGAGCTGAGAAGAACAGTGCAGCCACCTCCAGGGCATGGCAGAGTGGGAAAAGTCACAGATAACTTGGCTTGCCCGGCGCTGAAGTGCAGCCACTCATGGGCGGTGGGTTAATCCTCCATCGGGGAGGCTAGTCCCCTGCCCTTACCCCGCCCCTTCCAGCTCCCCTCACCCACTGGAGCCAGAGGAACTCCAAGCCCCCCACTGCAGCAGGAGGATCTCTGGTCTGCCTGCCGAAGCCCCTACCAGCTTCTGGGGAGAGGCGCAGTGAGGGCGGGAAGAGGAGCAGTGTGGAGAGGGCTATGGGGGAAGAGTGGGATGTGGGAGTGGGGCTTCGAGCCGAGTGTGGGCGGGGCCACAGCCTGGTTGCCCTTTTGCGGCAGTGCTCCAAATGCGGCAGGCCGGTGGCGTGCCTCCAGAGGGAGGTGCATCGCATCCTGTTTGGGGAGGCTTAGCCTCCCCTGGCCTATTATACCCACCACCCATGCAGCCACCTATGGGGCAGGGCAGTGGGGGAACAGCCGCACATAACACCACACAGGGATGTCTTGCCTGGCACTGAGATGCAGCCACCTCTGGGGTGGGGCAGCAGGGGAACAGCAGCACATAACACCACACAGGGATGTCTTGCTTGGCACTGAGATGCAGCCACCTCTGGGGCGGGGCAGCAGGGGAACAGCTGCACATAACACCCCACAGGGATGTTTTGCCTGGCACTGAGATGCAGCCACCTCTGGAGCACACTGTGGAGAACAATACCACAGTTCCCGAAGGCCAGAACTACTTGTCCCATTGTTCAGGAGTTGGGCCAACAGTCCCAAGAGGGGTCCAGAGCTAAGTGCAGGTTTCTGGGGTGTGCGTGTGTGTGTGTGGGGGGCAGCTGGAGTCCCCAGCTCTGAAAAAGGAAGTCAGACTCCTTATCCCAGCATGCCCCATTGAGAGAGAAGATCTCCCAGCATGCATCAGTGCAGAGTGAGACTCCCAAAATCCACCAGGCTTGGAGCAGACTCCCAGGATGCACCATGATCGGAGCAGTGCTCCTAGCGTGCACCAGGCCCAGTGCAGGACTCCCAGAATGCACCAGGCTCAGAGCAGAACTCCCAGCATGCACTGGTCCTGGAGTGGTATTCCCAACATGCACTGGGGCCACCCTTGCCTTCAGCCCTAGCTCCTGTCCTGCTCCTGTTCCTGAATCTCCCCTGCCTACCCAGGGCACCTGCCAATGGGAGGCTCCCGGTGAGCAGCCCTCTGCTGTGTGGGTCTGAGTAGAGTCCTGATCCCCACCTGCCTGGCTCCCTGGGGATAAGGAAATGACGGGGACAGGAGTGGGGAATTGAGCACCCTAAGATGCAGCCATCTCTGGGGCAGGTCAGCAAGGGAACATCTGCACATAACGCTGTATGGGGGAGGCTTACCTGGTGCTGAGATGCAGCCACCTCTGGGGCAGGGCAGTTCCCTTCCTCTTCATTTCCACTTTTCAGGGTTCCCTTTCATTTAGCAGCCACATCACTTGCAGACAAACAGTCCTCTGAGTGCACGCAGGCACACACGGTCCCTCTCACACACACGCGCCTCGCAGGAAGTACAGGCAGGAGGAAATGACTCGTGAGGCCTCGTCGTTCTGCCGGCCGAGTGCTGCCCTCCCCCTCCTGCTCACACACCGGCCCAGTGCCTGCTGCCATGAGGGTGAGTCCCCACCCCCCATTCCGGACGCCTGGGTTCCCCAGCTCTGATCAGAGTCAGCTGTGCCCCCAGTCCAGCACCACGGCCCCGACTTCCTGCCACGAGCGACCCCGGTGGGTCGCAGCTGCAGGAGGGGGGGCATTGAGTGGGGAGCAGCATGGGGAGCCAGGCAGGCTGGTGATGGGAACCAGGTGTCCTGGCCGGAGGAGGGTGGGGGGAGAGGGGCCGGCAAGGGGCGGGGGGTGGGACCCTGGGATGAGAACCGGGCCACAAAGCTGATGTGCATATGGGGCTGCAGCTAACAGTTGTAGACATATACCCTCCCCCCGACATGCCATCCGGTCTCTCTCTCTCTCTTTCTCTCTCTCTCTGTCTCCCCACACACCCCCTGCTGTCACCAGGCCCCTGGGAGCCAGTGTGAGTTCCAGGGCAGTCACCTGAGCAACCCTCCCCTAGCCTGGCCTGACCCCTCCAGGCTGTTCGCCATGCAGGGTGGGGGGGTTCTCTTCTGTACCCCGGGATTGCGTCAGAGTTTGATTTGTGTGTGTGTTGGGGGGGAGAAAGACATTTCTAGCTCATGGGCTTGGGGATCAAACATGAGTCAGTGACACTGCCTGAGTCTGCCAGAGCCTGAGCCCATCACTGGGTGTGGGGAGCTTCCCTGGGTGTGTCTGACTCAGCAATGCTGCTTGAGTCTGCTGAAAGCCTGAGCCCATCACTGGGAGAGGAGAGATCTGCCCAGGGTGTTACCGACATGGCGATGCTGCCTGAGTCTGCTGAGAGCCTGGGCCCATCCCTGGGAGAGGAGAGATCTACCTAGGGTGTGACCGACGTGGCGACGCTGCCTGAGTCTGCTGAGAGCCTGAGCCCATCGCTGCGGGCAGCAGCTCCCCAGTAGCTCATTAAATCAACAAGGCAAATCCACCCCCCATCCCTACCCCAGCACGGCTGGATCTCTCCTCCCAGGCATCTCAGGCTCTGAAAACGTTTCACACACGTTGGTCACGTTAGTAGCCCCTCGTGGCTAGTCTGATTCAGTACGGTGCTGCACTACTACATATGAATGCCTGGGTGAGGAGCCCAGGGCAGGGCTAGCAGGTGTTGCAGGTCAGGAGTGCGGGGCACTGGCAGGGCTGGAGGCGGGCTCAGGCCTGGGCTGGCAGGGGGCTGCAGGTGGGAGTGCAGGGTGCCAGCAAAGCCCAGGACAATCGAGTCTCTCTGGTTTTGCTGCAGGTCCAGGTCTCTGCATTGTTGTTGTTCCTGGGCCTGGTCCCAGCCCTGGTTCCGACTCAGCAAGGTAAGTGTCACCTGCCTCTCCCAATGGCACCACAGCCCTGGGGCACCAGACCCCTTGGCTGACCAGGAAATCCAACCTTGGGAAATATCTGTAGGAGGGACTGGCTGTCCTGGTGGGGCTGGGAACCCGGACTCCTGGGTTCTAGCCTAGCTCTAGGAGGGGAGTGGGGTCTAGTGGTTAGATAGGGGAGGGCTGGAAGCCAGGGCTCCTGGGGATCTGGTTCCCCTCCCACCAATCGGGAGCTGTACAGGGAATATGATGTGTAGCAGAGTAGGGTTGTTTCCGGACAGCATGCACCGCTCACACACCTGCATATATCCACACACATAGCAGGATTTGTCCCCGGCAGCAGGGGCACACAACACACGCACACACAATGAAAGCTGGGTGGCAGAGGACAACAAGCCATGGGTGGGGTGAGTGTCTGCCTGACTGGCCTGGGGCTCCACCCGAAATCTCCTACTCAGCCCTTTGCTCCCACAGATAACTCACTGAAGGATGTCATAACGACGACTTTGCTGGCTGAGCAGGGAGGTAAGTGCGAGCCCACTGCATGGACAGACGTGCTGTGGGGAGCAGGGCAGGGAGTCAGTTGGGGGTGCTGTGCTGCGGAGAGCGGGGCAGGGAGTCAGCAGGGGGTGCAGGGTTGCAGGGGCAGGGGGTCAGCAGAGGGCGCTGTGCTGCAGGGAGCGGGCTGGGACCCAGAAGGGATGCTCTATGTCTATGTGTCCCTGCTGGCTGGGATCAGCCCGGTGCTGTGGGTTGTGTTGTGGTACAGCATAGCTGTCAGTATGGGTCGTTGTTCACTCACGGAGGGCTTTTTTATTCTTCATCAGCAATCGTCAGCCCGAAGGCCCGAAGGGGGCAGGACTTCTGAAGTCATGGACCCCATCTGATCCCCACTTGGATTTCAGGGTAATGAAATCAGTGCCTGGCAGCCCATCCCTGTGTGGCGCTAGTCAGCTGTTCCCCAGACTGCCCCGCCCCCATGAGGTGCGCTGATCATTTGACGATGTGGTTCGGCGGGACCCAACTGAGAGTGCCAAATTCAGGATCAATTGCTCAAACAGGCAGTCACAGCCCAAAGCTGGGGTTTCACCTACTAAGGCAAAACCAAAACAGCACAGACAAAAAATGATTTGGTTTCCCCACTGGCCAACCACAAGACACAACAAGCAATTCCCTAGAACACTCCCATGTCTCCCAATGATCCCACCAGTGCACCCGGCTGTGGTGAGAATGGTTATGAAACCACACACCCCAGTAAAAGAAAAAGGTTCTTCCGATTCCCAAAGGACAAGCCCAGAACCAGGTCAAATATGTTTAGTTAGAGAATAGTTTAAATAAAGGATGCATACACAGAGTTTTGGCGGGTCAGTTCATTAGTCCATCGGGGGCAACAACAGGGTATGGGGGATCCTGGTATTTGGTTATGCGTTAGCATATAGTTACATACAGTCTGTAATTGTCCCCAATGCGGGTGTCGGTGGTGGGTCAAGATATAGTAGGGGAGCAGTGAGGGTACATCACTCATCTAATGGGTTACCATAGTCATGATTAGAGCAAGGGGGCCAGGTCATGGGGACTACACATCAGATCTTACCCACAAATCACGCTCGTGCCATCCTTTAGAATCTAAAATCTAAAGGTTTATTCATTAAAGGAAAAGATAAAGATGAGAGCTAGAATGGTTAAATGGAATCAATTACATACAGTGATGGCAAGTTCTTAGCTCAGGCTTGTAGCAGTGATGGAATAAACTGCAGTTCAAATCAAGTCTCTGGAGAACATCCCCTCTGGGGTGGGTCATTCAGTCCTTGTGCAGAGCTTCAGTTTGTAGCAAAGTCCCTCCAGAGTAAGAAGCAGGACTGAAGACAAAATGGAGATGAGGCCTCTGCCTTATATAGGCTTTTCCAGGTGTAAGGACACTTCTTTGTTCTTACTGTGGAAAGTTACAGCAAAATGGAGTCTGCAGTCACATGGGCCAGTTTCTGCACACCCTGCTGAGTCAAAGGCGTATCCGCCTCCTCTCAATGGGTCAGTTATGTAGCTAATGGTCCTTAATGGCCATCAAGCAGCTAAGCTGAGCTGACACCACTTGTCTGGGATCTTTCCCCGTAAACACAGCACAAGTTTGAAATACAGACCATACAGCCAATATTCATAACTCAACTACAAAATGGATACAGACATACAGACAGCATAATCATAACCAGTAGCCCGTAAGCTGGTCTTAGACACCTTATATGACCCCTTTACATAGGATTTGGTGCCACTACAGGACCTTGGTTGCAACCATGTTCTATATTGTCCCAGTTTATATCAATAACGTTCACACCCCCAAAGCAAAATGATGCAGGAAGTGATGACACAGACATCACTGACTGCATCCAATAGATTCACCTGATTTGGGACATGCATCAGCTACAATATTTTCCTCCCCTATGTGGATAATATCCATTTCATATTTCTTGAAGGGCTAAAATCCAGCGCAGCAACCTGGAGTGTCCCTTTGGCCCTGTGCAGCCAGGACCAGACGGCACTGATCACTCAAACACAGTGAATGTTTTGGTTGGTCAAATTAGGGCTTAATTGCTTGATAAGCCCAGACAAAGCATAACATTCCTTCTCAATGGAGCATTAATTTTGCTCAGTTGGGGGATACTTTTTTGCTTAGTTATGCACGGATGTCTCTTACCCCCGTCGCCCTCTTGCATTTAGCAACTGCCCCCAGCTGATATTGGGAAGGCCATCTGTTACACAGCGAAAAAGCTTTTTGAAATCTGGCCTGGCCAACACGTGGCTCTTTTGCCAAAGCACCTTATGGTACTTGAAATCCCTGCCAAGGCCTCGTCATTGCACCCGGTTGGTTTTCTTTTTCGGTCAGGGTCTGTGATGAGAGCACGAATGTCACTGAAATCCCTGAACAAACCTCTGTAATTAGTTGGCTAGACCAATGCAACGATTGGACTGTTTCTTTAGTTTCTAAGGGATAGGACGTTCTTAATGGCCTCCCACCTTTGATGATGGCTCAGGGCGCAGTCGCCATCTGCCCACTCCGGCGCCGAGGTAGGGATCATCTTTCACGCCCCAACGCCGCTCTTAACTTACATTACGACTTGAGACACTTCACGCTAGTAGCTGTGCGCTGCCATCTCATTGGTTAAGGCCTCTACGCCAATCTATTAGTGATTTGCCACAAACTGCTGAAGATGGCCAGGTTCATCTATATAGGCGCCCTGGCAAAGAACTCTAATCCCCGTAGGACTCGTTTATACAAGTCTCAGAAAGTAGGCCCTGAATATGCATCCAAAAGGGCAACACCTTGAACTATCATACAGTCCGATTCCCTATGAAAGCGATTTCTCTTGGCATCAGCATCTAGGGAATTGTTGCCAATTTACCCCTGGTTCAGATCAGGGTTCTTATAAACCTGCCCCCCCCCAGCGTATCTAAAGATGCCTCTATCCTGGGGTGTGGGTAAGGTCAGGCTCAAGTGTAGCTTCCTGTAATTCCACACAAACAACTCATGGTTTTATCCTTTTTTGGCACCATCGCAATGGGAAGGCCCAGGGGCTCATGGATGGGTAATTACTCCATTGCCAACATGCTTTCCACCTCTTCTGAGATCTGCCTTTGCATTCTCTCCCTTGGCCCTGTAAGCTCTTGCTGGGGGGCGGGGCCCCACCGTCCGATGGAGTGTGTCATCCTATCCCTGAGCCCTGGCCTGTTGGAGATGTTCGCTTGTGGTGTTTTCAACATCAGCAACTCCTCCCTTTGGGGCTAACCCTCCCCCATCTCAATGCTTGGAGAGGTGTCTCCTCCTGGCTTTCAGCAACATGTCAATCAAAGGGATGGACCCTGCCTTTCTCGCCACACAACAGATTATGTTCACATTACTCCCTTGCATGGTAGGCTTCATTCTGTTCACCTGCACTTCTGACACTTCCGGCCGTGGGGTTTCCTCAATAGGTAACCTCATTATTCTTTCCACTACCTTCATGGGTCCAGTCCAACATCCTTCATTTGTTTCCTCCGGACTGGATCTAGCACCAACACCATGTCCCCTATTTCAAACGCTCTCTCCTGAGCATCTCTGTCATCCAGGCCTTCTGAGCATCTTGGCTCTTCCTTTCAGATTCTGCTCAACCACTTCATCATCTCCTGCAAAACTCTCCTTGAACTGAGCCCATGCTCAGCCACTGGCTGCTCTGTATCCTCCCCTGACCTCCCATGGTCACGAACCAAATCTATGGCCCCCGGACCTGCCTTCTGTAGAGCACTTCAAAGGGGCAAACCTGTAGACTCTTGTGGGTACACTCTGTATTGGCATACATAGATATGGCAGTAGAACATCTCAGTCATTCTGGCGTCTTACCACGTACATCTTCAACATAGACTTTAAAGTTCCATTGAACCTTCACTTAGGCCATTAGCTGGGGGTGGTAGGAGCAGCTTTCAGTGCTTCACCCCACATAATTCCCACAACTGCTTGAAAACTAACAGACATTGAAGTTAGACCCACGGTCGACAGAATTCCTTGGAAAACCCACTCTGCTAAAAATAGAGAACAAAGCACTGCCACTGTCTCTGCCTCAATGTTGCCAAGGCTACAGCCTCTGGATATCTGGTAGCAAAGTCTACCAGCACCGATGTATTTTTTCCCATTTCTGGAAGGTTTTGGAATGGCCCCACAATATCCACAGCCACTCTGGCAAAGCCTCCCTATAATGGGCAGAGGCTGGAGGCGGCCCTTGCTAGGTCCCCTCAACCCCTTACGCTTTTGACACAGTCACAGCTTCTGCAGTAATCCCTCACTGTCTCAAAGAGATGAGGCCAGTAGAAATTTTGCTCTAGCCTGTCACATGTTTTCCCTATACCCAGAGGTCCTGCAATTGGACCATCATGAGCCAACGTCAACAACTCATTGTGGTATCCTCTGGCACCCAAAGCTGTTTGCGAGCCGCCGTTTGGGAATTCTTCTTTCCCTGGGAGGCTCCCTATACAACAGCCTATCCTGCATAAAAATTGCCTCTTCTTCACTGGCTGGGACCCGATTTCGAGCATCATTCCTGCTCTCTCTAGAGATGCCTCACTTTGCTGAGTCACCATGAATATCACCCTGTGGTTTTGGTTGAATTCAGAACCTCTCTGACATTTCAGACAAACCTACACCTGATTCATCTTGAGAGACATCTCTGTCTGTTCGCCATCCCCTCACTGCTATCAGCAGGGCATCTGCCACAGACCAACTCCTCTGTGACCTCGTCACACATTCACTTAGCTAGGACCCCAGTATGTTATTTCCTGCCAAACATCAGCCGGAATAAATCTCGCTGCAGCCTTCACGCCCCTTTAAAGCCGTCCACAGGTTGATTCTAGCATTGCAGGTCCACAGAGTACTCAGATGTGCCACTACCGTCACATTATTCCTGCAGCATGTCCTCTGACTATAGTTACACCCAACCAGTGTCTTGCCATCCATGCATTCAACACATTGACCTTGCCTCATAATAAACTCTCACTTCCTTGCCAAGCCTCAGTTCTGACATAGCTGGTGCGCTGATCCCTCCTCCAGAGCACTGGAGACGAGGGGGTTGGCATTAGCCACTGCTCTGCTTGCACCTGGACTTGAGGTGGGGGGGTAAGTGCGAGCCCACTGCATTGGACAGACGTGTGTGGGAGCAGGGCAGGGAGTCAGTTGGGGTGCTCTGTGCTGCGGAGAGCGGGGCAGGGAGTCAGCAGGGGTTGCAGGGTTGCAGGGGCAGGGGGTCAGCAGAGGGCGCTGTGCTGCAGGGAGCGGCTGGGACCCAGAAGGGATGCTCTAGTCTATGTGTCCCTGCTGGCTGGATCAGCCCGGTGCTGTGGGGTGTGCGTGGTACAGACTAGCTGTCATATGGTCGTTGTCACTCACGGAGGCTTTTATTTTCATCAGCAATCGTCAGCCGAGGGCCCGAAGTGGGCAGGCTTGAAGCCATGCCCCATCTGATCCCACTTGGATTTGAGAGGTAAATATTCAGTGCTGCAGCCATCCCTGTGTGGCGTTATGTGCAGCTGTTCCCCAGCTGCCCGCCCCAGAGGTGGCTGCATCTGTGACGATGTGGTTCTGGCGGGACCCACTGAGAGTGCCAAATCAGGATCAATGCTCAAACAGGGTCACAGCAAGGCTGGGGTTTTCCACCTCTAAGGCAAACCAAACCAGCCAGACAAAAATGACTTTGGTTTCACTCACTGGCCAACCACAAGACACACAAGCAATTTCCCTAGACACTCCAGTCTCCCAGTATCACCACCAGTGCACCGTCCTGGGATGAATGGTATGAAAACAACACCCAGTAAAAGAAAAGGTTCTCTCGATCCAAAGGACCAAGCCCCAGACCCAGGTCAATATGTTTATTAGAGATATTTAAAAAGATGATACACAGAGTTTGGCGTGTCAGCATTAGTCATCGGGGCACATACAGAGTATTGGGGGGGACGCTGGTATTTGTTTATGGGTTAGCATATAGTACATACAGTCTGTAATGTCCCAATGCGGGGTGTACGGTGGGTGGGTCAAGATATAGTAGGGAGCAGTGAGGGTACATCACTCATCTAATGGGTTACACATAGTCATGATTAGAGCAAGCGGGCCAGGTCATGGGGACTACACATCAGATCTTACCCACAAATCACGCTGTTGCCAATCCTTTAGAATCTAAACCTAAAGGTTTATTCATAAAAGGAAAAGATAAAGATGAGAGCTAGAATTGGTTAAATGGAATCAATTACATACAGTGATGGCAAAGTTCTTAGCTCAGGCTTGTAGCAGTGATGGAATAAACTGCAGGTTCAAATCAAGTCTCTGGAGAACATCCCTTCTGGGGTGGGTCATTCAGTCCTTTGTGCAGAGCTTCAGTTTGTAGCAAAGTCCTCCAGAGGTAAGAAGCAGGACTGAGACAAAATGGAGATGAGGCCTCTGCCTTATATAGGCTTTTCCAGGTGTAAGACACTTCTTTGTTCTTACTGTGGAAAGTTACAGCAAATGGAGTCTGCGTCACATGGCCAGTTCTGCACACCTGCTGAGTCACAAGCGTATCCGCCTCCTCTCAATGGGTCAGTTATGTAGCTAATGGTCCTTAATGGGCCATCAAGCAGGCTAAGCTGAGCTGACACAGCTTGTTGGGATCTTTCCCCTAACAGACAAGTTTGAAATACAGACAAATTACAGCCAATATTCATAACTTCAACTACAAAATGATACAGACATACAACGAGCATAATATAACAGGGCCCGTAAGCTGGTCTTAGACACCTTATATGACCCCCTTTACATAGGATTTGGTGCCACTACAGGACCTTGGTTGCAACCCATGTTCTATATTGTCCCAGTTTATATCAATAACGTCACAGCATCTCAGTGCCAGAAAAGCCATCACTGTGTGGCATTATGTGCCGCTGTTCCCTGGCTGTCCCACTCCAGAGGTGGCTGATCTGTTGTTTCTAATCTCAATTCTTTCTTTGCATGACACGGTCAAATGGAGACCAAGCTGCAGAGGGAGAAAACACATCTAGTGCAGGAAGTGGGCATCATGTGGAAGACGAGGTGACCAAGGGTGAGAGCTCCCCACTCCAGGCCAAGCCAGATCCCCTCCAAGTAGCCCCAGTCATAGAATCTCAGGGTAGGAAGGGATCTCAGGAGGTATCTAGTCCAACCCCCTCAGGACCAACCCCAACTAAATCATCCCAGCCAGGGCTTTGTTCACCCTTCCCCCCCGAATCATACAGCAGGTAATTGCTGTGCCCCACAATGTAGCCCCCAGTCCCTCCAGTGGCAACACCCCAGTTAGGTGTTTTGCTGGGAAAAGCTCCCTACGTAAGAGTTCAGCCTGAAAAGAGTGACAGGGACGTTAGAAATGGAAGAAGGACCAGCTGGGAGAGCAGGGGGCTGCGGGTCAGGAGTGAGGGGCACGGCGGAGCTGTTCAGGGGAACTCCAGGGCTGGGACAGCCAGGGCTGCAGGTCGGGAGTGAGGGGCACCAGCAGAGCTGGGAGAGGGGCGGGGCAGATGGGTCCAAGATCTGAGTCCCACCCTCCTTTGATCTCCCTGCAGCCACCACAGGATCTAGAGGCTCCAGTTCCAGCAGCACGAGCACAATTGCTTCAGGTAGGACAAATAACCAGCCCCCCACATCCCACCCCAGAGGCAGCTGCATTTTGGTGCTAGGCAAGGGCTCCCTGGATAACCAGCCCCCCACGTCCCACCCCAGAGGCAGCCGCATCTCGGTAGTAGGCAAGGACTTCCTGGATAACCAGCCCCCCACGTCCCACCCCAGAGGTGGCTGCATTTCGGGGCCGGGCGAGGGCTTCTTGGATAATCAGCTGCTCTGTCCCCATCCCAGAGGCAGGTGCAGGGGAGGGCAGGTCTCAGCTGGGGTCTCTGGATCTTTTTCACCCGAAAGCTTGTTCTTTCTAGGCTCCAAGAGGCCTGTTACCCACAGAGAGCCCGGGAGCTCGGCCAGATTAGGTGAGTGCACCGGGGCCGGATCGGAGCCGGAGCCCCCCAGAGGGGAAAGGTCCCTGCCCCATTCCTCCCCACCCCCACACCTGAGCTGGGCATTTTGGGTAATTCTCTCTCTGCCCCCGCAGGACCCGGCCAAAGCCAGGAGGAAATCTTCACTTACGGTGGGTAGCAGCTGTTCCTGCCTCGAGGAGCAGGCGATGCTGCTCCTCACCTCACTCCACTCACAGTCATCCCCTTCCTCCTCCCTTCCAGATTACGACTCCCTGCGCAAGTGGGGCCTGATAGCCGCCGCCATCCTCTTCGTCCTGGGCATCCTCATCCTCACCTGTGAGTAGGGGCTGGGAGCCAGGACACCTTGGTTCTCTCCCCGGCTCTGGGAGAGGAGTGGGGTCTGATGGGTAAAGCAGTGTGGGGGTGGGCTGGGAGCCAGGACACCTGGGTTCTCTTCCCCAGCTCTGGGAGGAGAGTGGGGTCTGATGGGTAAAGCAGTGTGGGGGTGGAGTTGGAACTAGGAACCTGGGTTCTCTTCCTGGCTCTGGGAGGAGAGTGGGGTCTGATGGTAGAGCAATGTGGGGGTGGGGTTGGAACCAGGACTCCTGGGTTCTCTCCCTGGCTCTGGGATGGGAGTGTGGTCTGGGGTGTAGAGCTGGGCTGGGGGCTGGGAGCTAGGACACTTTGGTTCACACGTTCTCTCTCCACCCCCAGGTGGTAAATACAGGAAATTCTCCAGATGTGGGGGACGGAAGCGGAGGAGGTGAGAGCCACCCCTGTTCCTCTTGGACCCTGCAGGGTCCACCAGCCCCCCTCACCCTTCTCCCTTTTCCTTGCAGCGCCTATGATATCTCACGACTCTGAGGCACCCCCTGCTGGGAGATCCCTGTGGGGCCGGACACTGCTTGGAGGGGCCGGCTCGGAGCCCGACAGCGATGCTGCGTGCCTGGTGGAGGGGCTGGGGCAGAACCAGCAGCACAGACCTGAGGGCTGCCAAGTGCCCCTTGCTCCTCCCTCTGTGATCCGTCTGTCAGCAGCACCCCAGCTCTGATCACGCCAGCCTGACCCCTCTAGCCCCCACCGATTCCCCAGCCTGTCCCTGGGCCTGGATCCTCCATCCCTCTCCTTTCCCCACATCTCTGTCTCCTCCCGCTCCCAGCCTGATCCCCCACATTCCTCTCTCCACTCCCTTCCAGGCTTGTCCTCCCATCCCTGTCCCCTTCCCCTTCCTGGCCTGGATTCCCCATCCTTGTCCCCCATTCAAGCCTTATCGCCCCTGCCCCAATCCAAATCCCCAGCCTGTGCCTGGCCTGCCCCCCCCCGCCCCCATCTCCAAGCTCCAGTTGCCCCATGTTGTATTTTGATGACATTAAATGACTCCCCCTGGGGAAGCAAAGCATCTGTGAGCCTCTCACACAACATGGAGGCGGGGGTGGGGGGGTAGAAGTCAGGACTCCTGGGTTCTATTCCCAGCTCTGGGAGGGGAGTGAGTCTAGTGGGTTGGAGCTGGGAGCCAGGACTCTTGGGTTCTATTCCCAGCTCTAGGAGGGGAGTGGGGTCCAGTGGGTTGGAGCTGGGAGCCAGGACTCCTGGGTTCTATTCCCAGCTCTGGGAGGGGAGTGGGTTAGAGCAGGGGGCTGGGAGCCAGGGCTCCTGGGTTCCATCTGTGGCTCTGGGAGGGGAGTGAGTCTAGGGGGTTGGAGCTGGGAGCCAGGACTCCTGGGTCCTATTCCCAGCTCTGGGAGGGGAGTGGGTTAGAGCAGGGGGAGCTGGGAAGTAGAGGGTTAATATCATGGGGATTTCACTCACATTATCATCACTCCTGCAACAGAAGCGGACTCATCTGCACAAATTACCTCAGACTCATATTCCTGGGATTGTGTATACAGAGCACTCAGATGCAGCCACATCTGGGGTGGGGCAGCCGGGGGACAGTTCACCTGGCACTGGGATGCAGTTGCTGCTGGGGAACAGCCACACATATTGCTGCACGGGGACAGCTCACCAAGACCTGGTATGCAGCTACCTCTGGGGTGGGGCAGCTGGGGAACAACCTCACATAACGGCACACGAGGCCGGCTCGCCTGGCCCTGGGATGCAGCTGCCTCGGGGGCGTGGTCCCACAAATGCAACTGTTGTTTGTCAGCACTCTGAAGACACTTAGCGGCTGCCAAAAGAACAGCTGGGACTCCCCCCGAACAGGTTACCCAGGGAACCGTGTCACTGGAGGGTTTTAAGCCCAGGCTGGACACACCCTGTCAGGGCCGCTCAGGGGTCCCTCGGCTCTGACTTGGCACTGGGTACTGGCCCTGAGGCCCCCTTGAGGTCCCCTCCAGCCCCACGTCTAGGAAACCTCCACGCACGACATGGCCCAAAGGGTGGAGCCTCCCCGGGAGCTCGGTGGCCTGGCTGCCATCACACCACGTTGCCAGCAAGCTTGAGGCAGCGGCCGGACAGTTCCTCCGGTAGCTCAGCCATGGCACCAGCTCGTCCCCAGCCCGCTGCTGGGCAGGGCATTTCTGCCAGGCTGACCCAGAGGTTCCAGAGTCAAATCTGCCCCCGCCCCAGCCTAGAGCCAGAGGCCACCAGCTCCCCTTGCATGGGCCTCTCCCGCTTCCTCTCCCTCCCCTGGCTGGGTGCCAGGCCCAGCCACTTCTTGGCCAGGCAGGCAGCCAGAGCTGTGGAGCAGCCGGGGGTGCTAGGAGCCCAGGGCAAGTACAGCCGATCATAGCAGGGGCGCTGGGCAGTGGGGGAGAGGGGGCGCTCTCTGAGGTGCATCAGCCACAGAGCGGCTGGGGGGCTGCGAGCTTGGGGCTGGGGCAGACGGAGGCTGGGAGGATCACCATGTCTGATGCTCTCCTGCCACAGGCATGGGAGAGATTTACTAGCAAGGGGGGAGGCAGAGATGGAAGGGGAAAGGTTTCCTGTGAAAAACTGGCTCTGTGGACCACACCTCCCCCATGCTTTAACCATCCCCCCTCCCAGAGCCATAGAGAGAACCCAGGAGTCCTGGCTTCCAGCCCTCCCTTCTCTAACCACTAGACCCAACTCCCCTCCCGGATCCAGGGAGAGAAACCAGGTGTCCTGGATCTCAGTTGTTCTCATCCTGAATGTGAAACTCTTCATTCTTTTCCTCTCCTTCTCTCTCTTTTCCTCTCCCTCCTTTAGTTGCTGTGACGGCTCCTGTCCACACTGCGCAGGCTGGGAATAGGCACCCGCTGCCCTGATGGAGGAAGGGCCCTCTGGAGTCATCCTGCTTACGCAGATCATACCCCAGCCCCATTCATCAGACTCCTCTGCCCTACTGCGGCCCCTGCAGAAGTTCTACCAGGGGGAGCCGCTGGCTCTGGGTGTGAGTCCAGCATGGCCGGGGGCTGGCCTGCAGAGGGGACCCAGGAGGACACAATGAGCCTTTCTGGCTCCTGCTGCTGCCTGGGCCATTAACAAGAGGCAGCTGCTGCCCTTGCTGGGTGCAGTTGCCTGATTAGCTTGGATGGAAGATGCTCAGGCTTTTAGGTGCAGGGGGTCCTGTCCTTGGCCACAGGCTGTCAGGTGTGGCTTTGGTATAGTGCTGTGGCCCTGAGGATCCCAAAGTGCCTTAGAAATGTGGGTGGGGATGATTGTCTCTATAATACAGAGAGGGAAACTGAGGCATGGAGCTAGGTGAGTGCCTGAGTGGAGACTTACAGCGAGTCAGGGTCAGGATGCACAAGACCTGACCTTCTGAGCATCCTCCTCCCCTATGAGAGCTGGAAATAGAAGCCAGGAGTCCTAGCTCCTCTGCTGTAACCCACTAGACCCCCCCACTTCCCTCCAGAGCTGGGGATGGAACCCAGGAGTCCTAATTCCCAGCTGTTTTCATTAGGCATGTTCCACTTGGGAGCATGAGGCAATGACATTATTTTAATCCATTACTTCTGTACTAAGGTGATGGGAAATATAGACGAAAACAAAGGTAGATGCTTATCTAAGTTGATTAGTTAGGTAGAGAGATTTACTAAATGCTTAATTCAGTAGTTTAATTGTATAAGTACTGAATAACTGTAAAAAGAACATCATAACCCTGAGTAACCATCTAATGGGGAATGAATAACCATGTAGTAAGCACAGAGCATCTTTGCGATAAGGACTGAGTACTAATGTAGTAAGAACTGAGTAACAATGTAGTTGAGTAAGGAAACAATTTAGAGTGAGTAAGGATATAGTAAGAACTGAGAAATAATATAGTAAAGACTGGATAGCCATCTAGTAGGGAATGAGTAACCATGTAATAAGGACTGAGTAACCATCTGGTAGGGAATGAATAACCATGTAGTAAACACAGAGCATCTATGCAATAAGGACTGAGTAAGGATGTACAGTAGTAAGAACTGAGTAGGCAGGACTGAGACGCCATCTAGTAGAGAATGATTAACCATGTAGTAAGGACTGAGTAACCAAATAGTAAGGACCGAATAGCCACATAGTAGAGACTAAGGCCCAGCTTTACAAAGGTGGCCAATGTTGCAGAGAGGTGCAAGTAGGACTTACCAAGTCTTACACAGGTCAGGTGCCTGCAGCTTATGGAAGGTCAATGGGAGTTAGTCATTTAGCTCTGGCACTTTTGTCAAGCCCAAGAGGCACCTACCTGCATTCAGGTGCCTAAATACCTTTGGAAATCTTGGCCTAAGTAGATGTGTAGCCATATAATTATCATCCGTATCTCTTAGTAGCCTTTGTCATCCGTCAATCTCAAAGTACTTTACAAATGAGGTATCGAGGGGAAACTGAGTCACGGGGAGGATAAGGGACTTGCCCATGGTCACCCAGAAGGCCAGTGGCAGAGTTGGGAATAGAACACAAGTCTCCTGAAGTTCTGTCTAGAGGCTTTATCCTCTCATGAATGACAAACCAAAATACAGAGACTCTGTGTAGTAGAGACTGTGTCACCATGTAGTAGGGATGAAGTAACTGTGTAGTAGGGATGGAATAATTGTGTAGTAAGTTTCCCAGAATGCAGCTCCTGGCCAGTAACACGTTATTCCCCATGGTGTCTGGGCAGATCACACAGATATTCACGGGCATTGTGCTGGTAGCTTTCGGCATCATCCTGACCCTGGCGAATGAGCACCATCTAATAGTGATACAAATGGGGACTCCCTTTTGGACTGGGATCCTGGTAAGTCCTAGTGGTGGGGGCTTTGGGGTGTGTGTGTGTGTGAAAACAAGGAGGACATCATCTCCGAATCCTCAGTGTAGGGCAGTTTAGCCAGCCAGTGCCGTGCCCTGAAGCCGGCTTCCCGGAGCATGGCCAATGATCTTTGGCAGCCCAGCTGGCACTGCCAGGGGTGACGGGGTGGTGACTCGGGGAACTGGCCATGGGGCTAGGAGAGCCAGGGATTGCCTGCTGACCTGCTGGGCGAGATCGCATGTCCCCGCTGTGAGTCCTTCGGAGTGGCCACTGGCTGTGTATCTGTGCAAAGCCTCGACCTATCACAGAGGCTTCTTTGGCACCTGGATCCCTCCCCCATCTTCAACTGAGTCCCTGTGGGGCATACAGAGCCTCTGGCATGGGGGGAAAGGGAAAAATGGGGGGTTCCAGAACCCCCTGGCATGGAAGTAGGGGGCACATAAGGCCCTTGGCATGGTGCGGAGGGGTCTCTGGGATGCGTAATGAGCTTGAGAAATGTGTGCTCCTTCCCCCCAGTGTATTGATCCTCACTGCCTGTGAGGGAGGGAATGCCATTATACCTAATGCATGGAGGGGAAACTGAGGCACCAAGCAAGTGGGGGGGCACTGGGATAGTCTCACCTGTTGGGCAAAGAGTGGGCAGCAGCCTTCACCCATTTCTGCTTTCCCCACAGTACATCATTTCGGGGATCATTTGCGTGGAAGCTGCCAAGAACCCCAAGATCTCACTGGTAAGGAACAAGGTTTTTGTCCCCTGTTTCTTGAGCCAGTTGTAATATATTGGGGTTTCCCCCCCAGGGAAAGTTAAATGAAACATGAACAATTTGGGGTGGGGGGTGGGGGAATTCACTGCAAATTCCAATGGAAAATTTTGACTTTTTTCCCCAACACTGAAAATTCACATCCCAAACCTGCCCAAACGGCTGAAAATTGAAACATTTTACCCCAAAACAGTAACAAAAGGAAGAATTTACAGGGCGAAATTGCCCAAAATTGAAAAATTTCAGCCCAAAACAGCCACCAAAAAATCCCCCCACCTCCAGTTTTTTCAGACTTAAACAGCAGCCCACCCCAAACAGCTGAAAACAGCCAATTGGCTGCTAACATTTGCCCAAGAAAGAGAGCAAATTTGTAGCTGGAAGCTGCTAAAAAGTGCAGGGAAAATGAAAAATGTCTACTTAAAATTGCCCCAAAGCCCAAAACGTCACCACTGAAAACTGCCGCAATTGGCTGAAAGCCGCCTATTTCGGGCTGAAGATGGTAACAGGGAACGGAAGAAGAGCTCTGGAGATCTTTCCCCGCCTTGTCTTGCTAGACACTAAAACCTTCACCGACCTGCTGTACTATGGAGGCTGGGCACGGGCCGAGGGCATCTGGAGGGGTGCAGGATTCAAGGGTGGGAGGGCGCCTGAGGGGGGATGCAGGGCTGGGAGGTGTGGGGTGTGTGGACGACATAGCTGATGCCTCCTCTCCCAGATGCGGGCCCTGCTGGGTATGAATATCCTCAGCGCCATAGTGACCGGAGGGGGCATCATCTTCTATTCGCTCTCCTTTGCCTTCTACTACCCGTACACAAACTGCCAGTGGATCAAGTCGTCCCAGTCCTGCACGCCGATCTCCCATGTGCCCACGGTGAGTCCAGCTGCTCCCTGGGCCTGCCCAGCTCTGCCCTGCGAAGCCGGGGTCACTGGTGCTGTCCGTGACCCTGTTCGTTAGGGCCCTGGCCCAGGAGTTGGGAGCCATTAGGGGGCACCATGCTGCAGAGTGAGGCAGGGGAGAGGGAGGCTCAGCAAGGGGCACTGTGCTGCAGGAAGCGGGAGGCTCAGCAGGGGGCACTATGCTTCAGGAAGTGGGAGGTTCAGTAGGGGGCGCTGTGCTGAGGGGAGCGGGGCAGGAGGCTGAGCAGGGGGCGTTGTGCTGTGGGGAGCGGGAGGCTCAGCAGGGGGTGCCATGCTATGGGGAGTGGGAGGCTCAGCAGGGGGCACTGTGCTGTAGGGAGTGGGAGGCTCAGCAGGGGGCGCTGTGCTGAGAGGAGCGAGGCAGGGGGCTGAGCAGGGGGCACCGTGCTGCGGGGAGCAGGGGGCTCAGCAGGGGGTGCTGTGGGGGGAGGCTCGCAGCGGGCGCCGTGCCGCCGGGGAGCAGGGGCCTCAGCAGGGGCGCGGGCCTGTGGGGAGTGGAGGCTCAGCAGCGGGCACTGTGCTGCGGGAGCAGGGTGCAGGCAGGGGAACGCTGTGCTGTGGGGGTGGGCAGGGCTCAGCAGGGGCGCCGTCTGTGGGAGTGGAGGCTCAGCAGGGGGCGCTGTGCTGAGAGGACGAGCAGGGGCACTGAGCAGGGGGCACACCGTGTGGGGCAGCAGGGGCTCAGCAGGGTGTGCGTGGGAGTGGGAGGCTCAGCAGGGGCGCTGTCTGCGAGACAGGGGCTCAGCAGGGGCGCTGTGCTGTGGGAGGGGCTCAGCAGCGGGGCCACTGGTGCTGCAGGGAGCAGGGGGCTCAGCAGGGGGCGCTGTGCTGTGGGGAGAGGGAGGCTCAGCAGGGGCGCCGTGCTGTGGGGAGTGGGCTCAGAGGGGGCCGCCGGGGCGGGAGAGGCGGGTTCGCGGGGCGCGTCTGTGCTGTGGGGATGGAGGCTCAGCAGGGGAGCTGTGTGTATTGTCGTCAGTCCCTTTGGCTCTCCCATGGCCAGGATTACCATGTTTGGGTGCCATGATTCTCCTTTCATCTTCACATCCTGAGTTTTGCGTCTCCATCTCCAGGGCTGCTTTCGGGGCAACAACACGTTGCGGCCAGCTACAATGACATGGTGACAGACCTCTGTTCGAGGGATGTGGGGGCTGGGAGCCAGACTCTGGTTCATATCCCAGGCTCAGAGAAGGGAGTGGAGTCTAGGGTTAAAGCCAGGGGTGAGGACTCCTGGGTTCTATCCCTGGTATGCTGAAAATTTCTCCATAGCATCCTCAGGTTGAAGGCGACCTCAGGAGGTATCTAGTCCAACCCCCTGATCAAAGCAGGACCAACCCCAACTAATCATCCCAGCCGGTCTTGTCAAGCCTGACCTTAAAAACCTCTAGAGGAAGGAGAGTCCACCGCCCTAAGTAACCCATTCCAGTGCTTCACCACCCTCCTAGTGAAATAGTGTTTTCTGATATCCAACCTAGACCTCCCCCACTGCAAGTCAAGACCATTGCTGTCAACACATCTTCTTTTTAGGTCAGTTGACAGATGTAGGAACCTCGCCCTGCCCCCGTACTTCCCTAGGGGAGTTATTCCATGAACAATTTGTGTCTGTGCACTGCCCTATGGGGCTGCATGGGAATGTGGGGGGAAGGAGGGAGGAGTAGGGGGTACAGGGGAATGTGGGGGGCAGGGGCATGGCTGTCCCTAGGGCTGTCCCTCATGCTCTCTTCCTGTCTCTCTCTCCAGTCTGTGGTGATTTATCAGAACATGGGGCCCTCAGCTGCCCTCGCCAATGACCCCCCCAAAGTCCTGCCCCCTTACCAGGATACCCAGACCCCCTGAGCCGTGCCCTATGCCAGCTGCCAGCCAACCCCAACCATTGCGAGCTGCTGCTGGCCCTTGAGTGGCCCCCAGGGGGCAGCGCAGCATCTTGGCCAGCACCATGGATAGTGACGACCAGGACTTGCTCTGGATGGTGCCATCTACACTAATGGTGTGACAGCTTCCTTCTGCGGATTGAGAGAGACAGCGTGAGACTGCAGCGTGGCAAATACAGCTTCTTTCTTTCTTTCTTCTCCCCTGCTGACAGGATCTGATTCCTCTCTGCTGCAGATTTGCCCCTGATCTCCCCACACCCAATAAACGTGTTCCATATGAACGACCAGCCCCAGTTTCTGCCTCACTTATTCATCAGGATCCCCTGACTTGGTAAAGGGAGAGGGGGAGCCCAGGCACAGCCCTGGCATTGTAGGCACTGCCGAAATGCTGGACCTGGGGTGGGCACCTGAGAACAGGTGAACTCAGTGCATGGCACACACCCGTGGCGCTGAGATAAAGGCAGCGAGCTGAGAACAAGTGAGTTCGGCGCATGGCGCAGGCCCGTGCTACATACGTTTAGAGCTCTAAATCTGGTACAATTTGAGCAAGGGGTTCCCGAGAGGCAACCCTCCTCCAAGAAAACAGCATTTCTTAAGGTTAACAGATTCTCCCTATTCTCTTTGCACACAGGGGTCAAGCCAGGGGTTGGCTCCTGCCCCAAGTGGGCTCAGGCGCTCGACATTTACCCCGGCTAGTGCGTGGCACCAACTTGCCCCTCAAGGGAGCAACGCTGAGCACGGGGTTCACCCAAGAGCCTGCCCCTGGAGACGGGGGCATGGCTACCGGGCATGTGCCAAAGGAATGATGCGGAGCCGGTGGAGCCAGTGTGCCCAGGTGGGCAGCCAGCCAGGCTGAGCTCCCTGATCTGGTGGAGGTTAAAGGAGCATGTTGTGGGCATAAAACCTGAGTCAGCTCCAGGCACTGGGAGTTCAAATACAGTCATGGAGTGAAATTGGGGGGTTGGGGAATAAAGCTGGTGCTGAGCTGTACCTGTGTTAAAGGCGGCCGGGGGGATTTGGGCACAGTGGTAAATCAGGAAGGGCTCAAAGGAACTTGGAGAAGGGAGTGAACATTAGAGGGAGAAAGGGGGGGAGTGGAAGTGGTTATGGGGAGGGGGCTGGGTGGAAGGGGACAGGATTTAAGAGGGATCAGAGGATGGGGTGGGGATTATGGTGACACTCCTCTGTGGTAGTTCTGAAAAAGTGGGGGGGGGGCAGGCTCAAGTGGTTAGAGCAAAGGGGCCAGGACTCCTGGGTTCTCTTCCAGCTCTGGGAGTGGAGTGGGGTTGAATGGTTAGAGCAGGAGGCAAGGAGATGGACGTTAAGGGCAGGGAAAGTCTTCCCCTCCCCCCAAGTCTGGCTTCCCCTGGAGAGAACTGTTGAGAACAAGCTGTTCTCTGCCTGGGGCAGGAAGTGCCTGGCCTGGAGCCGCCCGGGGAGGAAGAGGAGCTAATGAGAGTGGGGAATGGGGATCCGGGCCCTGGAGGGTTAATATTGAGCCATGGTTTAGCAATGACTCCCTCTGCCAGTAACTGTGACCCTGGAGCTGTGCTGAGCCCCCTGCAGTGCAATGTCCCCCGCCCCACTCCCTGCAGCGCGATGTCCCCTGTCCCACTCCCCGCAGCACAGCACCCCTGCCCCACTCCCTGCAGCGCAATGTCCCCTCCCTCACTCCCCGCAGCCTGGCGCCCCACTCCCCGCAGCACAGTGCCCCCGCCCCACTCCCTGCAGCTCGATGTCCCCTGCCCCACTCCCCACAGCACAGTGCCCCCTCTTCACTCCCTGCAGCGCGATGTCCCCTGTTCCACTCCCCGCAGCACAACACCCCTGCCCCACTCCCTGCGGCACGATGTCCCCTGTCCCACTCCCCGCAGCACAGCACCCCTGCCCCACTCCCTGCAGCGCGATGTCCCCTGCCCCACTCCCCGCAGCACAGTGCCCCCGCCCCACTCCCTGTAGCGCGATGTCCCCTGCCCCATTCCCCGCAGCACAATGCCCCCGCATCACTCCCTGCAGCGCAATGTCCCCTCCCTCACTCCCCGCAGCGCAATGTCCCCTACCCCACTCCCCACAGCACAGTGCCCCCGCCCCACTCCCTGCAGCGCAATGTCCCCTGCCCCACTCCCCACAGCACAGTGCCTCCGCATCACTCCCCGCAGCGCGATGTCCCCTGCCCCACTCCCTGCAGCGCGGTGCCCCTTGCCCCACTCCCCACAGGACAACATGCCCTAGCTGTGCCCTCCTCCATCGTCGGGGTTACTGGCAGAAGGCGTCATTGCTAAATCATTGCTCAGTATTAACCCTTCAGGGGCCAGACCCTGGCCTGTGTCTGTCACACCATAGGGCCAGTTCCTTGGCTTCCCTACATCCCCCACTCTTCTTAGTTCCTCTTCCTCCCCTGGCCAGGCTCCAGGCCCAGACACTCCCTGCCCCAGGCTAAGAACAGCTCGCGCTGCGCAGGCCCCTCCAGACAGCGGGGGCTCAGGGAGCCGGGGCCCATCTCTGTGGGGACCCAGGCATCAGGTGACACTCCACGACAGGACAAGAAGCAATGGGCTTAAACTGCAGCAAGGGAGGTTTAGGTTGGACATTAGGAAAAAGTTCCTAACTGTCAGGGTGGTTAACACTGGAATAAATTGCCTAGGGAGGCTGTGGAATCTCTAGCACTGGGGGTTTTAAAAAGCAAATTAGACAAACGCAGGTCAGGCCTGGTCAGGCTGTTACAGTCCTGCCGTGAGTGCAGGGGACTGGACCAGATGGCGCATCGAGGTCCCTTCCAGTCCTAAACTTTTAGAATCACCGAACAAAGCAACAAACCCCCAAAAGAGTCTAATCCGCTCCTCCCTTAAACATTAAAGACGATAAAGTCATTGCGGAGAAACTAAATAGATTCTTTGCTTCAGTCTTCATGGCTGATGAAATTCCCACTGAGCTGGCTTTTGTAGGTGACAGATCTGAGGAACTGTCACAGATTGAAGTGTCACTAGAGGAGGTTTTGGAATTAATTGATAAACTCAACATTAACAAGTCACCGGGACCAGATGGCATTCACCCAAGAGTTCTGAAAGAACTCAAATGTGAAGTCTCTGACAACAGAGGCTAGGAACCATCTTACCGCTCCTGGCTATAGCATTTATGGACTTTACCCATGAATTTATCCAGTTCTCTTTTAACGCGAGTTATAGTCAGCGCTTCAACCTTCTCAGGCAAGGAGTCCACAGTGACTGTGCGCTGCATGAAAGAAGCGTCCTTTTATTTGTTTTAAACTGTGTGCTATTAATTTCCATTTGTGTGACCCGTTATTGTTGTATGGAATAAGTAAATACCTTTTTCTTATCGACTTTTCCAATCATTCATGTTTTATAGACCTCTATTGTATACCCTTAGTCCCTCTTGCCAAGCTGAAGAGTTCTAGCCTCTTTATCTTTCCTATATAGGACCCTCTCCAAACCCTTGATCATTAGTTGCCTTTTCTGACCTTTTCTGTGCTCGATATCTTTTTGAGTGGAGACCACTTTCTCTACACCGTATTCAAGATGGGCGTCCATGTTGTGTCATAAAGGCATAGATATTCTCAGTTTATTCTGTCTTCCCTTTTTATGATTCCTAACATCCTTTTGCTTTTTGCCGCCTCGCACACTGCGTGGAATCTTCAGAGAACTATCCATGAATGACACCAAGATCTTCCTGACTCGTTGCACATTACCCACATATTCGTATGTATGTCGGGTATTTTTCCGAATGGCATTATTTACATTTATCCACAAAAAGTTCATTGCCATTTTGTTGCCCAATAAAATGTATTGGGCAACAAAATGGCAATGAACTTTTTGTGGATAAATGTAAATAATGCCATTCGGAAAAATACCCGACATACATACGAATATGTGGGTAATGTGCAACGAGTCAGGAAGATCTTGGTGTCATTCATGGATAGTTCTCTGAAGATTCCACGCAGTGTGCGAGGCGGCAAAAAGCAAAAGGATGTTAGGAATCATAAAAAGGGAAGACAGAATAAACTGAGAATATCTATGCCTTTATGACACAACATGGACGCCCATCTTGAATACGGTGTAGAGAAAGTGGTCTCCACTCAAAAAGATATCGAGCACAGAAAAGGTCAGAAAAGGCAACTAATGATCAAGGGTTTGGAGAGGGTCCTATATAGGAAAGATAAAGAGGCTAGAACTCTTCAGCTTGGCAAGAGGGACTAAGGGTATACAATAGAGGTCTATAAAACATGAATGATTGGAAAAGTCGATAAGAAAAAGGTATTTACTTATTCCATACAACAATAACGGGTCACACAAATGGAAATTAATAGCACACAGTTTAAAACAAATAAAAGGACGCTTCTTTCATGCAGCGCACAGTCACTGTGGACTCCTTGCCTGAGAAGGTTGAAGCGCTGACTATAACTCGCGTTAAAAGAGAACTGGATAAATTCATGGGTAAAGTCCATAAATGCTATAGCCAGGAGCGGTAAGATGGTTCCTAGCCTCTGTTGTCAGAGATGGAGATGGATGGCAGGAGAGAGATCACTTGATCATTACCTGTTAGGTTCACTCCCTTGGGGACACCTGGCATTGGCCACTGTCGGTGGACAGATACTGGGCTAGATGGACCTTTGGTCTGACCCAGTATGGCTGTTCTTATCTTCTTATGTTATTGCAGAGAGAGGGTCAGCTAGTATCTGAGACATGGGCTACACTATAGAGTTAGGTTGACGGATGGCAGCTTACGTTGCCTTGCCTCTGTTCAGGTCTACGCTCCAACAGGGCTTCCGCTCACATGACTCGCCGGCTACGCCGACCCAATAACGCCACCTCTGGGAGAGGCAGAGCGCTTAGGCGGGTGTAGTTAGGGCGACACAGTGGCTGTGAAGACACTGTTACATACATCTCCTGGAGGCTGTCAGCCCTGCATGGGCCTCACAGCCAGAGCCCTGCCATCGGGACTGACAGCTGGAGCCTGGCCAGGCTGAGAGTTGGAGCCCTGCTGCTGGACTGACAGCCGGACCCCTGCTGCTGCCCCCAGTGAGGGATGGGGGCTAGGAGAGCTGGGGGTTGCCCCCAGAGCTACCACTGGCCCGCTGGGCGAGCTGGCGTGTCCCCTCTGTGAGACCTTGGGGTGGCCACTGGGTGTATGTCTGTGCAGGGCCCCGACCTATCACAGGGGCTTCTCTGCCCCCCCATCCCCACAGCAGCTGGATCCCTTCCCATTGTCACTAGGTCTGGTGAAGTGAGGCCTGACACGCCGCTCAGTGGCTTGTCCTTGTCCGTCTGTCTTTGTGGGTGTTACAGGATAGGGTTTGAACTCCGCATCTGATCAGCCCCAAACTGTCAGGGAACAGACCGGGCAAAAACCTGTCCATTTTGGGGGCACCAGAAAAACAGAAGGGAAAAATGGTGAGGGACACTAGAGTCACTTGCATGGGGAAAGAGTGGGGGGATCTGGTGCATGGAGTAGAGGGGCACACAGATCCCCTTGCTAACCTGTTCTAGTGCTCAGCTCCCCTTGGAGTTAGAAAGTTGGACCTAAAATCCACCCTCAGTGTCACCTGCTGGGGATTAACCATCACTTCTCCTCCTATTTTCGCTGGACAAGGAGAACAGCTGACCCCCAGCTGGGTCAGAACAGCCCTGGCCCTATTCAAGGACTGTCATCAGTGCCCCGCTTTGGGGGTTGAGAAATCTGCCTTTTCCAACAGCAAAACATCCCTCTGGAAAACCTCCCATCAGCTCTGGATAGAAGCCCAACGCTCAGCCTGCACCACAGCCCGGTGTCTCCAGCCCTTCTTTTGGGCAGGGGGAAGGAAATGATTAATCTCAAGAGGTCCTGCTGGTGAGCAGCGTATTGCCTGCAGCCTGCTGACAGGAACCATTGTGCACCAGGCAAAGAGGCGCAGGGGAACTGAGACACTGTCCAGCCCCTGGTCTGCCTTTTCTTACTTCGGCTCCAATCAGGGCGGCGATCATTTCTGGAGCTTCCCAGGAGGGGCCCCTTGTTTACAGGATGGGGTCCAAGCTCAGCTCTTTCCTGACGGAGTGAGAGCCAGCTGCAGAGCCAGATGGATGGAGGGTGAGCCGGAGGCAGGATGGGATTGGGGAAGGGGATTTGCCGTGGCTAGGTCTCTCCGGGGGGCTGTCGGTTAGTGGAGGGGTCAGGGATTGCTGCGACGGGGCAGACGGAGCTGGGAGTTCAGGGGCACGAGGGACCTGCGTACAGCACACACGCTGATATACACACACACACTCAACTTCCCTATTAACAGACACACACGTTGCCCCTTCTGACCTCAGCGGCTAGTCTAAGTAGGGTGCTCGGGGGACGCCCCAGGTAGAGGCAGAAATCGGGGCTAGCCAGGGATTGGCTGTGACACAGGTTTGTTTATTTGCAAGCAGTGTACAAAGTCCCGTGTCTCTGCACCCAAATCAAACAGTTGCTCAGCTTATAGCACCCCCAGGCTCCACAGCTGGCACCAGACCTGAAAGGTCCCGCTCCAGCTTTTTCCAGGGTCACATTGTGCAGACAGGGACCCGCCTGGCTTTTCTAGCCTCTGCTTCTGCCTCTCTCTGGTCTTGGCTGACCTAGCTACAGCACTCAGGGCTGTGGAAAATTCCAGGCCAGGAGCTCTGGCGCTCGGTCGACCTCACCCCCGGTGTGGACACTGCCAGGCCCATGTTAGGATTTTCCTGCTGACCTACCTACCACAGGATTCAACACAGCGATGGAAACCCCCACCACAGACGTTGGAAGGGCCTGCACGAGAGTGCTGGAGCCGCGCAGCTGTAGACACCGCTTGTGTGTGAGCTTAGTGTCTGGGTGTTCTTGCACCCAGCCCTGCTCAAAACAATACTCAGCCAAAAACTGTGTGTGTGTGTGTGACACACCTTTTGTCTTTACTGGGGATTATGTTCACAGCTATGTTAATGGGAGGGTGAGTTCACATCTGTCACTCTGACCAGGATTTTAACCCAAATTATAGAGGTTTCATCCGGCTCATCACTCACACACACACACACACACACACACACACACACACACACAACAATGGACACAAACACACAGTCACACTCCTGCCACACTCGCATAGACATGCATATTCACACAAACACACTTAGAGAGAGACAGACATATACAACAGAAACACACATTCACATTGTCTCTCTCACACACAACCTCTCTCACACACACCCACTGAAGCACACTTACAGATACAGCAAGCTGGCAACCACAGAGATGCAGCATGGACACATAGACAGTCCCATGCACAGACAGTCAGACACACAGAAAGTCATGTGCACACTGACATGGACAGATGGACAGTCCCACCAGACAGTCAGACACATAGAAAGTCACATACACACACAGAGACATGGACAGTCCCTCTCCCCACCCTCAGTCAGACACATAGAGAGTCATATGGATATATGGACAGATGGACAGTCCCACCAGACAGTCAGACACACAGAGAGTCATGTGCACATATGAACAGTCCCACCCACAGACACACACATCTTAGTCCATGGTGGAAGCTCAATGGCTCAGAACCTGGGCTCCTTACTGGGGCTCTGGCTCTGGGTATAACCACAGTGTTTTGGGGGATCCCCCCACATTCTGTATCACACCTGGCCTGTACATTTCTCCTGACTCCCAGGTCCTCTCCCCTTTCTAGACCAGCTTCCCTTCCTTTCATGGCCATCTCCACCGGGGCCCCTGCTGAGCCCCTACAGCACGGCCTACTGGGGGTTTATCTCCTGCCCACTCCGGCTCCAGGTGGGGCTGCTAGTCAGGGCATCTTTCTGGCTCTGTTTTCACTCATCTCCGCTCAGTTCTTGGGACCCCTCAGCGGGGGCTCTGCTCTTTACTAGACAAGAAAAATGGCACAACACTCCATGCTCAGCCAGAACCAAGCTCAGCCCTGCCTCTCACACCATCTCTATACCCAGCCCAGTGGGTTCTTCACTACCATGGAGGTTTCCAGTGGAACCCAGCCTGGGCCACGGGGGGGTGGGGTGGGGAGTTGAGAGACACACTGGACTCCACAGCATCCCCAGCTGCTCACTGAAGTGATGCCAATGTGGAGGGGTAGAGCTAGGGTGATGATAACATGACCTGGGAGGAGGTGGTTTGGGTGGGAAATCATCCACCTGAGTTCTAAATGGATCATTACCCCATTCCCTCCTGGCAGAAAAAGAAGAACTTGAATTTTCCCTACACTTTGATTAGATTGAGACTCTTTCCAGACTGCGCCACACTGAATCCTCCTTCACTGAGAAGCTGGTTTGTGCAGCTCTGGAATTCTGCTGTGATGCTGGTGTGAGAGGTGGGATACTAGTGTTAGCCAGGGGATACTGGTGTTAGCAGTGGGATATTGGTAATCAAGGTGAGATATTGATATGAGAGGTGGGAAAATGGTGTGAGTGATGGGAAACTGGCATCAGTCATGGGATATTGGTGTTAGCAGTGGGATATTGGTAAACAAGGTGAGATACTGCTCTGAGAGGTGGGAAATTATTGTGAAAGGTGGGATACTGGGGTCAGTCATGGGATATTGGTGTCAGTCATGGGATACCGGGGTTAGCTGCAGGATACTGGTTTGAAAGCCATGAAACAGATCTGAAATGAGGGACACTGGGGTCAGTGGTGTGAAAGGAGCGAGACTGGTGTTAATACAGGTGTCAGTGGTGGGATACTGGTGGCAGAGAAGTGGGATACTGGTATGAATGGTGAAAAACTGGTGTTTGCTGTGGGATCTTGGTGTCAGTGGTGGGATACTGGGGTGAGAAGTGGGAAACTGCTTTTAGAAATGGGATATCAGTGTCAGACAAAGGAACAATTATCCTATCGCTCCACTGCCACATAGGGGGAAGGGGCAGGTTCATGGGGCACAGGCCATGGGAGCCATTTTTTGTTCAGTAGCGCCCCCTGCTGTGGGTGAAAGTGATGGCGATATTAAAGGGGTTAACTAAGGTGATATTAACATGCGGGTGACTGGGCACCGCAAAGAAAATCCTGACCTGTATCTCCCCCAGATAGGGCAAGAGGTGATGCAGATGAGCTAAGGGTGGGGGTTATCTGTTATCCTGGGGAAGCGGGGGTGTCTTTTACCTCCCCAATGCCCTGTCGGCACAAAGAAAGCCCAGCTGTTATCTCAGCAGGGTTCTGTTATGGCCACCACCATGACAGCCAGCTCAGCCGGCCCCATCACCATCATCAACAAGTTCATCACCCAGCCCCACACGGCCAGTGCTGCCAACCCAGCTAAACTGCAGCCCCTGGAGAAGTTCTACAAGGGGGAGCCACTGGCCCTGGGGGTGAGTATCCTGTGGACTAAAAGGGACAATTGCTTTTGGGAGGCTTCCCCACCCACCTGGGACAATCAGCCAATGAGAGCTTGTTCTGATGATGTTGTGGTTTGAAGGTGGTGTCCTATTGGCCAAAGGATGCTGGGGGGATGGAATTCCAGAGACCAATTCCCTCCAGTTCTTAGGATACACTGGGTGGGCGTTTACATGATCCAGCCCTGTCCTCTTGCTGCCCCCACGTTTGCCCGGACGCTAGCGTCGTGCCAGGGAGGAGCCTGGCCCAGTTACCCCAGAAACGCCAGCATCGTTCTTGCAGAGAGGGCAGCCAGCTGGAGCCAGCGTAATCCCCTGACAGCAGGCGCCTAGTCCTCCTGTACCTGCCAGACCATGGGTCGCTGCCCCTGAGCTCAGGCAGTGCCGGTGCGTCCCCCTGACCATTGCTTTCTAAGCCCAGAGCCCCCCAGGCCAAGCACCTGCATCCAGCCTGTCTGTATTTCATCATGTCTGACTTCCCTGGTGGGAGCCATGGGATGGTTCACAGGGACTGTGGCTTCTGCTGGGATAATAATGCCCCAAATTTTGCGATGATAAACCATAGAAACATTAAATTTGCCTCCCTCATGTCCCAGATCAGACCCATGGGCCCATGCAGCCTGGTATCCCCTCCCCTCCCTGCCAACATAACTCAGATCCACGGGCTCATCCAGACTGGTATCCTTCCCCCTCCCTGATGACCCGGATCAGACCCATGGGCACTTCTAGCCCACTATCCTTCCCAGCTCTCCCTGCTGTGTCAGATCTGACCCTTAGGCCTACTTACCCCTTCCCTATCATAAACACCTAGTGTGTCCCTTGGGCATCTCCCTCAATCTTGCTCTATGCCTCAGTTTCCCTACCTGTACAATAGTGATAACAGCACATTTCTGTCTCCCAGGGGAGTTGGGATGGGGAGGATCAATGCATTAAAGACTGAGACTATGAGAGGCTATGGTGATGGCAGGGCCATCCCTAGGGGGGGCGGTGCGGGACCCGGGACATCAGTGCCAAGTTTCTAATCTGCTGGGGGGTGCAGCCCCCTCGCCCTGCCCAGGCCCCGCCCCCACTCCACCCCTCTCTCCAAGGCTCCACCCCGCCTCTGCTCCTTCCCTGCCCAGTTCCATCCCCTCCCACAAGCATGCTGTGTCCTCCCTCCCCTCCCCTCCACTCCCTCTCAGCACCTTCTGATGCTGCAAAAATCATCTGATACATGGCAGGCGATAGGCGTGGATTGCCAGGGCCAACCGGTGGGCAGGAGGCGCTAGGGGAAGGGAGAAGTTCTGGTGGCGGGGGCTCCTCCTCGTCCCCCCTGCCCGCTTGCTGCTCGCCTCCCCATTTGCCTGCTCATCCTGTTCACCCACCTGCCTCCCGCCTAACCTCCCCACCCGAGTGGGGCCCCAATTTGCTGTATCCAAGGGATGGCTCTGGATGATGGGCACCAGGTAAATCCCCAAGACAGAGGGACCTGTTAAGAGCACCAAGGGGAAAGTGACCCCTAGCGAGCTTGGGGTGCAGTGATGAAATTCTTGGCTTCACTTCCCGGTAGATTACCCAGATCGTAGTTGGAGCTGTGCAGCTTGCTGTCGGGGTGATGATGGCTATGGTCAGCTCCTATTTCTGGATATTGGCATTGAGTGTGCACGTCCCAATATGGAGCGGGTTGCTGGTAAGTCTCCACCCCACCCTGCCCTCTGCCATTGGGTCACATGTAGGAGCAGGGAAGGATTGGAGCACGCTCAGTGCAGACAGACCCTTTGGAGATTCTAGCTGCCAAACTCTAACACATCTCCACGGAGCATGTGCAAACGGAAAGTTTTCAAATGCTTATAATTTGGCCAAATTTGAGTGGACTTTTTATGATACAGCAAAAGGCACATCCTTGTCCTCAGGGTGACCTCCTCCCCCACCACATTTCCAGGCCCTGCTCCAAAACACGCAGGCACTAGAGCTTCTTAATGAAATGGTTGTAAGAATTATTTTTACCATGGGCAAGACAACATATTTTCTCCAGCCTCATTCTCAGCAATGGCTGAATGATTTGGATTGAAATTTATCCCCCAAATTGAGCCTGCAGCAGGCTGAGAATGGGAAATTTCAGCCCTAATAGTTAATGCTTCGCAAAGTTATCAGCACCCGGAAGTAGGGTCTTATAATGGGATGTGTTGGGCAACCTTACTGATAGGTGGCGCTAGCAGCAGACCCTGCAATAGGATGTATGGGGCTCTAATCACACCAGGCAACTTGCCAGGGCACAGGAGAGAACTATACAGACGTGCAGAGTCAGGCTGTGGGTGGATCAGCACAGATGTTGGTTCCCATGTGACCACTAGCCTTTACCCTGTCTCCTGCTGGACTACCTCTCCCAGGTTCATCCTCGTCTAGTACTTCCCAGCATGCACAGCACCTATCCACCCCTGCTGTGCTCCATGAGTGCAAGACACAGGCACAACTCTGCTTCTAACCTTTTCTCTTTCCCCGTGGCAGTACATCATCTCGGGGGCCCTCTCAGTGGCGGCTGCAAAGAATCCCAAGATACCACTGGTACAAACTGATGCCTCAATTTCCTTCCTATATAGCTATCTATCTATCCCCATACACCCCCTCTATCTATCTATCTATGTTGGAGGGAGGGATAGCTCAGTGGTTTGAGCATTGGCCTGCTAAACCCAGGATTGTGAGTTCAGTCTTTGAGGGGGCAATTTGGGGATCTGGAATGAGAATCTGTCTGGGAATTAGTCCTACTTTGAGCAGGAGGTTGGACTAGATACCTCCCAAGGTCCCTTCCAACCCTCATATTCTATGATCTATCTGTCCCCACATACCTCCTCTATCTATGATGGGTTAGATCACAGAAACCCCCCTGGGAGCTGCCACTTGATATACCAAGACTACTTCTGCCCCTGCTTTCCCTGCCAGCTCAGGAGACCAGCACCCTGTCCTGCTGAGCCGACACTCCTGTCTGCTCCAGCAAAGATTCAGGATCTGAATTACTTGCCCCAAAGCTGCAGGTTTACCTGAAAGCAACTCACAGAAGCATTCCTGTCTTTTAACACTCAGATGCCTAGCTCCCAATGGGGTCTAAACTCAAATAAATCCATTTTATCTTGTATAAGCTTTACACAGGGTAAACTCATAAATTGTTCACACTCTATAACACTGATAGAGAGACGTGCACAGCTGTTTGCTCCCCCAGGTATTAACACATACTCTGAGTTAATTAATAAGTAATTTTATTAACTACAGAAAGTAGGATTTAAAGTGGCTCCAAGTAGTAACAGACAGAACAAAGTCACCAAGCAAAATAAAATAAAATGTGCAAATCTATGTCTAATCAAACTGAATACAGATAAGATCCTCCTCAGTTCCAGAATGCTCCCTTTTACAGGCGAATCTCCTTTTAGCCTGGGTCCAGCAGTCACTCACACCCCCTGCGCACTGGCCTTTTTTCCAGTTTCTTTTAAGTATCCTGGGGGGTGGAGATGCTTTCTCTTTAGCCAGCTGAAGACCCTGTGAAGGGATCTCCCAGGGGTTTAAATAGACTTTCTCTTGTGGGTGGAGGCCCCCTCCTCACCCCTATGCAAAGCCCAGCTGCAAGATGGAGTTTAGGACTCACCTGGGCAAGTCACATGTCCATGCATGACTCACAATTTTTACAGGTAGCATCCATTGTTTACATGATACCTTGAACGTCCTCAAATAGACTTCTTTTGTGGATTGGAGCCTTCCAAGATCCATTGTCCTTTAAGTGTTTCTTGATTAGGTACTTAACTTCAGCATTCCTTTCTCCAGGAACTGACCAAATGCTCTACTCAGGGTATGGCTATACACGGCAGCGCTTTGAAGTTTCGTGTGTGGTCGCAGCGCCAGCGCTGGGAGAGAGCTCTCCCAGAGCTGCACGTACTCCACATCCCCTACGGGTGTAGCTTGCAGCGCGCTGCGGCACTGTTTACACTGAGGCTTTACAGCATTGTATCTTGCAGCGCTCAGGGGGGTGTTTTTTTCACACCCCTGAGCGCGAAAGTTGCAGCGCTGTAGAGCGCCAGTGTAGCCATGGCCTACGGTTATTTAGAAATCAAGCCAGTACAGAGCCAACATTCATAACATTCATAACTTTGAATACAAAAATGATACATGCATGCAGATAGAATTAATACATTCAGTAGATCATAACCTTTATGGAGATATGTTACATGGCATATGTAACATAAAACACATTTTAAGCATATTTCCACAAAGCCTTATGGGAGGTACCATCTAATCTATCTATCTATCTATCTTATACCCACAATCACTCATTCTTTCCAAAGTGGTTGGAATTATTTGAAATGTACCTCAATCCAGCGTCGTGATTTAGCCCCTAAATGTTCCCGTCTGAGCAAGGGTTTGGCCATTAGGCTGCACTGCTACAGCAATGGGAGTTAACATTGTGATCCCAGTAATGGAATGTCATCGTGTGGGCTCTCCCCACAGCCAGGGTGGGGGTGTCTTCCCCGAGAGGGGCTGGGCTCCATACCATGTTGTCTGCGTGTGTCCAGCTGGGCTCTCAGTGCACGTCTCTCTCCACCGCCGTCTCCCATCCAGGTGAAAGGCAGCCTGGGAATGAACATCATCAGTTCAGTGTTGGCTGGATGTGCCATGATCCTGTACCTGATCAGCTTGATAGAATCCAGGTATCAGAGCATCTGTGTCTGGTATCCAGAGAAGTGCATCACTGATGTGAGTACTTGGTATCGCAGCATGAGGGCAGCGCTGCCAGTGCATCCATCCCCCTGCTCCTACGGGGACCAACCTGCCTCCCATGGCCACCCGTAGGGACTGCCTTACCCAGCTGGCAGCGAATGGGCCATGGGGCCTTTCCCCTCCAAGGGTGCTGGCTCTGATCCAGCCCCAGGGCAAGGGACTGGCTGTCTCGGGGCAGGGTGGAGGTGTGGCTGGCTTGGGGGTGCGGGAAATGGGAGATGGGGCCTTTTCCATTATGGGGATGCTGGCTTTGATCCAGCCCAGGGCGGGCACTGGCTGGCTTGCGGGGCAAGGTTGAGGGAATGGGACATGGGGACTTTGCCTCTTAGGGAATTCAACAGTTTCCCATTGGCAGAAGGTAACCACGGCCTGCATCGCGGTTCTGCTCCTGTTCACCTTCCTGGAATTCTTTGTCTCCATCTCCACTGTGGCCTTTGGGTGCAAAACCATTTGCCGGAACAGCTACAGCGAAGTGGTAATGATGTGTCACCATGGGGCGTGTATTAATGACAGAGACGGTGGAGGGGAGAGGGGTCTAGTGGCTTACAGGAGGAGTGGTGGGAGCCAGGACACCTGGGTTCAATTTCCATTTTGGGGATGGGAGTGGGATCTAGTGGACTAAAGTGTGTGTGTTTGTGGGTGGGGGGGAGACTGGGAGCTAGGACTCCAGGGTTCTATACTGGGAGCACATCACTGGGGTGCTGCTGGGCTGAGAGCAGGACCGGCGCTAGGGTTTTGAGCACCCTAGGCGAACAGCAATTTCGCTGCCCCAGCACGCTGGTCCCGCGGCTCCGGTGGAGCTGCTGCAGTGCTGCCTGCGGAGGGTCCAGTGTGCCAGCGGGCGGTCCACCGGAGCCGCGCGAGCAGCCAACCGTCCGCAGGCATGACTGCGGCAGCTCCATCCGAGCCGCGGACCAGCGGACCGCCCGCAGGCACCACTGCGGCAGCTCCACGGGAGCTGCCTGCCGCCCCCTCCTGCGGCGCCCTGACCCAGGGGACACCCTGGGCTGCCGGCTGCCGCGGCGGTGCCCTGACCCAGGGGACACCTAGCAGCAGCGGCTGCTCAACCATTTACAAAAAATTTGGGGGCGCTTTTTGGCACCCCCAAATTTCAGTGCCCTAGGCAACCGCCTAGTTCGCCTAAATGGTTGCACCGGCCCTGGCTGAGAGGCACACTTGAGTCCTATCCTGATAGCTTGTCCTCACTTTTTCCTGCAGTCTGTGGTCATTTACCAGAACGTGGTAGCTCCAGATGATCCAACTACTGCCACCAACACCCACACTGATGCTGTTGCCTGCACTCCTCCCCCTTACAAGGACCTCGCCACCCCATGAGCTGTTCCCTAGGGCAGCCACTGCCTGGATCACCAGCTCCCTACATACTGTGCCCACCTGTGCCTTGCTGGAGACCAAAGCAGCAGAGTGGGAAGTGGTCATAGCTCCTCACTCCTGACACTGAACCTGCTGACCCCCATGCACTTATCACACTGCCGATGGCGAGAGACATGTCCCTAAAGATGCCTGACCCACAGCATCACACAATCTATCTGCCGGTCTCCTGGCCCTTTCCGTCCTACCCCTGTGGATGGGATTTCAGCCCCAGGTCCCACACTCTATAACATGTCCAGGCTGCCTCCAATAAAACCTTTTTCTCTAATCATCCAGCCCTGATTTCCTTCGCTTCTGTGTTCAGTGGGATCCCCTGATCCTAAGTCCCAGCCTGTTGGGGGGATTATCTGGACTGTCCCTGATGCCCCCCACTAACAGGACCAGTGTGCACTGGGGCCCAGGATGAGGTGCGTGGAGAGTGATGGGAAGGACAGCAGGAGGTTGGGTGGCAGGGGTGACTGTGAGAGCAGCTTTGGTTGGGGCTGTTGGAGAGAGACAGAACATGCAACAGAAAGAGAGAGAAATTACCATCCTGGCTCCCAACCTCCCTGCTCCAACCCACAATGATTCTTCCCCATTCCCCTCCCAGATCTCCCCACCCTTCAGTGACCTGGGACCTCCCCTGCAAGAGAACTCAGCAGGATGGTTCCCAGAGCACCTACTGATTGCCCCAGTCCCCGAGCCCACCCTCCCCCGAGCTCGCTTGGCCTCATCTGGCTCTGGGGCAGGAGACATCTGAGCTGGGAGCCCAGCCAGGAGCCACAGGGCCCATTCTCTGAAGCCTCAGAACTTTTCACCTCAATGACCATCACTGATCTTTGACTGTATCCTCAGGCCTGGTGCCTCTAGGCCTGCTTCTGTGCTCCAAAATCTAGGAACCTGCCCTGCCTTCATTTAGCACCAAGCTTTTAGGTTTGGTCTCATTCTCCACAAGGGACTCAATTCTTTGGAATGGGGCGGGGCCTCAGGTGGAGAGGGAGTGGAGTGCTCCTGGGTTAAAATAAGAGTCAGCGTCTATGGATCTGGGCTGAGGTGGATATGCACCGGTGTGTGATGCATTGAGGCAGCCCATGGAAGGACCTCATGCCCAGTGTCCCAAAGTTGTGTACAAAAAAACGACAAGGCAGACTTACCCTGTGTTGAACAACCATGCTCTGGGATGGAGAATGGGACAGGCTGGGGTGCGGTTACAATTGCTAGGAGGGATATGAAGCCATAGTTAATAGTAAGAGCTGTGAGGTGCTCCTTGGTCACTGGAAATTCTCCTGGTTTCAAGCCTAGCACACCTTCTCCAAAGCTAGAGAGGGTTTTCTGGGGGAGGGCCTGTCTATTTTGCGCTCAGGGTTGTGGGATCTGTGCAGAAAAAAGTCTGAGAGCTTGTTAAGTATTGGGTTTGGGTGCTGGTTCTGTGCTTAAACCCACCTCCCGACTGTGGCTTTCTAGTGCGAAAAGACTGAAGTGAACCATGCCTATGGGTTTTTCCCTAACTCTGTGCAAAGAAATGTGATCAGGAAGCTGATTATTTTTTAAAAATTGTCATTTTGGGAGGGCTGTATATTGAAAAACCTGTTAAAAACGGACTCCGAATTTGCATCACAAACCTTGCCATGGCCTTTGAACCAGCATGTTAAATGTCAAGATAATCTGACTAAGCATCTGGTCTTCAGAGAGGATTGAAAACCTCTGTCTCTCTGCAAAAAAGTGCAATAAGCATGTTGAAATTTTAAAAATGGGTCATTGAGGAGAGGACTGTGTCTCTGGCCAAATGATGCTAATTTTGCACCATACATTTTACCCTGGTCCCTTAACTGATATAGTAATTTTCAAACTAATTTGACTGTGCATATGCACTTTAGAGAGATTTGAACTGTCAAAAAAGCACAGCAAGAAAGTTGACATTTAAAAAATGGGTCATTTTGGGGGGTCGTATCTCAAGAACTCCTGTATAAAATGACCCTAGATCTGTAACAAAAACTTCCTTCCAGACCTTGAATTGTGTGCCAATTTTCAAGGTGCTCAGACAATGCACATGGATTTTAGAACAGTTTGGATATCCCCGTCTCTGCTAAAATGTGTCCGAAAGCTGAAATATTAAAAATGGGCTATTTAGAGGGGCTGTATCTCAGGAACTCCTTCATCTAATGACTCCAAATTTGCATCACAAACTCGGCCATGGACCCTGAACCAGCATATCAAATTTCAAGATAATCTGACTAAGCGTGTAGGTTTCAGGAAGGATTAAAAGTCTCTGTCTCAGTGCAAAAAAAACGCATGATAAGCAAGTTGAAATATTAAATATGTGTTCTTTTGGGAGGGGTGTCTCTCAGGAACCCCTTTATTAAAGTGCTTCAAATTTTCACTGCAAAGTTTATCCCAGGCCCTGAAGTGGTGCGCCAGTTTTCTAGATGCTTGGAGCATGCATATGGATTTTAGAACAATTTGGATGTCCCCATCCCTGCTAAAATGCCTAAGAAAATTGAAATAAAACAAAGGGTCCTTTTGAGGGGCTGCATCCTGAGCAGCCCTTTATCAGAGGACCCCCAATTTGCTCCACAGACTGTGCCCCAGGCTGCCAACCCACACGACAGCCTTTGAGTTTATCGGCCTGCGTGTGGAATTTTTTGGAGCGGTTTTGGCACAAGCCCCGTGTCATAAACAGATAACTAAGGGATAATGTTTCTTTTACCTGTAAAGGATTAACAAAGGGAACCAAACACCTGACCAGAGGACCAATCAGGAAACCGGATTTTTCAAAACTCAGGGAGGGAATTTTTGGGTGTGGTTTTCCTTTGCCCCTTTGTTCGTCTTCTGTTGCTCTCTCAGCTATAAGAGGATCTCTCTCCAGCCTTTCTAATCCTCTGTTTCCCAGTTGTAAGTACAAAGGTAGAAAACAATAGGCTTTTATATGTTTTGTTTTGTATTTACATGTGTGTAGTTGCTGGAATGTTTAAATTGTATTTCTTTTGGAATAAGGTTGTTTATTCCTTTTTTCTTTTAAGCAATTGACCCTGTATTGTCAACTTGATACAAAGACCATGTTTATGTGTTTTGTTTTCTTTCTTTTATATAAAGCTTTCTTTTTAAGACTTGTTTGAGTTTTTTTCTCTGGTTAAGGCTGAGGAACGCAGGGAGGGAGAATTCTCTTTGTGTTAGATTTACGGAGGGTGAATCTGTGTAGCCTCAGGGGAAGAAGGAGGGGGGGGAAGGTGAATTGTCCTCTCTGTTTTAAAATTCAAGGAGTTTAAGTACAGTACCTTCCAAGATAACCCAGGAGGGGGAGCCAGGGAGGAGGTAAAGAGGAGACAAGGGGAAAAGGTTATTTTTCCTTTGTTGTGAGACTCAGGGCATCTGAGTCTTCGGCCCCCAGGAGTTGTAACCAGGACCAGCCTGGGATTTCTTGGCTGTCACGATATCAAATCTAAGCTCTATTAATGGCTTAGAGTTTTATTCTAGCTTCTCATTTCTGACCGCTAAGTTCAAATCTCAGTGGACGCTACGACAATAAACATCCATCTGAGCTCTCAAGCACCCTGCTGCCGCATGGGATCTCCAGTCCTTCCAGGGCTCCCTGCTTGAAGGGTCCTAGTCAGTACTGAATCAGCGGCCAGGCAGAGCCCAGCTTTACGGGAAGAGCTTGGGTAATCTGGGTGCGGGATGTGTTGAGAGATGTTTGTTGTGTAGCTAGCTATACTGCTTGGCTGTGTAGAATTGCTGTGTGTGATGTGTGTGTGACTGTTTTATATTGAACGTATGGTGTGAATGTGTGTGAAGAATTTGCGGGATGCTGAACTGGTGTGTCTGTGATTGTGTTGTGTGTAGGATTGAAAACATGACAATTCAAAATTCAGCTTGTTTCTAGCCCCCCTGCTTCCTCCTTCCAATATTATCATAATAATAACCAGCAGCGACTCACTACATTCGCCAGGCTTATTTTTGTTGCTGGGAAATGGCAGAGACTCTGTCAGTCGGAAGGCTGGCCTCCCTTACTGACCCCCCCATCAAACCTTTCCTGCTCCTGGCCTGGAGCACACCCTGTCTGATTTCCCCTGTTTTACACGCGAAGCTAGGCTGAGAAGGAGTCAAAGATGCCCTGGTGAGACTGCCCTCCTGACAGCCCCACGACTCCAGCCCTGAGCCAGCCACCCACTCCTCACGTTGCTGATGGCACAGCCGGTGTACCTGGGTGAACTGGAAGGCCAGGTGTGGAGTAGGTGACCAACACAGCATGAAAATTAGGATTGGAATGGAATAGACCTATATAAGAAAAAGACCGCCAAAATCAAGGACTGTCCCTATAAATCTGACATCTTTCCCCTAGTGGAGGAATGAGATCTCCTGGATTACTGGCCCTGCTGTAATATGGATAAAAGCGTCCGCGCTGATTTCCAAAGGAATGTTTCTATTTAATAAGGATTCCTTCATACGGACTATTGCACCCGCTTGTATAACTGTCTTCTTTATAGAATTTTGTTATGAATTTGTTAAACAGACCTTGTTGTGTTTATGTAGCAGAGCAGATGAAGCTCTACCTAACACCTTGTGGTGAAATTGTGGCAAGTTGTGAAAAAAAAAACTTCAGGCTGTTCTTTTTGCATTAAGCACACCCACCCCACCTAGCATGCCCAAATATCACTTTGCCTGCTGATTCCCCAGTTTCTCTCTTTATTGAGCAGAAGAATAAAGTATTTTACCCTGATTTTTGAATCAAGGAACGAACTCTTTATGACAGATAACTCGCCATCAACTAAGTTGAAACTCACTAGCCAATATGTGGTTTCCAAAATTGAAAAAGTTCTGGGAAGTATTGCATTGATGGTATGAAAAGCCTATGAGGACTAAATTCATTTGTTTCTTTTTCTTTTCTCTTCTATTCTCCAGCAAGAACTTTAAAACAGGATTTTTACTGATTATAGGAAACTAAAGACTGCAAGAAAATAACACTAATGAAGCAAGTGGTTGTCTGTCTGGTGCCTTTGGTTGTTTTGCTGTGGGTTGGTTTGGTGTGTTTGTTTCCTCAGACTACTGTTTATGGAGCTAGATCATACAGACAGCCTGGAAACACAATTAGGATGACTGTTATATGACGTGGCAATGTACATGATCCTGAGGAACCTTAAAAGATTTTGTCTGCATGATATGCTGCATGATAAAGCTGAGGAAAGAAGCGCTATGGAAGAAAAGATCCGAGGACTGGAGATGCAGCTGGAAACTCTGGTTGAGTTTAGAAGGGGGTTCAAGCAGATGATGGAGCAAAGACATGAGGAGGCTGAAGGGAAAAGCTCAGACTTGCAGATGGAAGCAGGACCAAAGAACTCTGAGGGGAGACTGATAGATGAGGAAAGTGGACAGTGGAAGCATGTGACTAAGAGAACCAGGCAGAAGAAAAGACGGGCCAGTGAAGGAGAAATAGAGCTGAGGAACAGGTTTGCAGGGTTGGAAAATGAAGAAGGGACACAGCAGGTGGTCGCTGAAGGTGAGAGGACAAGGAAGAAGAGAAGAGCAGCTAGTCCTATAGGAAGAGGGGAAGAGTCAATGGAGACAACACCAAATATGAGCCCCAGGAGGATACAGGATGGGTTACGGAGAATTGCAAGGGACAATAGAAATTGAGAGGACTTGCAGCCACAGGGAACAGGGGATAGATCAGAGAATCATACCATCACCAGGAAAAGGCAGGTCTACGTGACTGTGGACTCCTTACTGAGAAGAATAGACAGGTCTGTAACTAGAGTTGATCCGGAGAACAGAAGGGTGTGCTGTCTGCCAGGTGCTAAGATACGGGATGTGGACCTGAGGCTGAAGAGGATCCTAATGGGAGCAGGAAAGAATCCGCTGATTGTCCTTCATGTGGGAATAAATGATATGGCTAGATTCTCGCTGGAACGTATCAAGGGAGACTATGCCAGGCTGGGGAAGACGCTTAAGGAAATTGAGGCTCAGGTGATCTTCAGTGAGATTCTGCCTGTTCCTAGAGAAGGGCAACCAAGGTGTGACAAGATTACGGTGATCAACAGATGGCTCAGGCAGTGGTGCTATAAGGAGGCTTTGATATGTACGGCCGCTAGGGAGAGGACTGTTCATGGACAGAGGACTGTTCTCTCAGGATGGACTTCACCTGAGTAAGGAGGGAAATAGACTTCTAGGATGGAGGCTGGCACAACTGATTAAGAGAGCTTTAAACTAGGAATTTGGGGGAGATGGTTGGGAGATGTCCAGGTAATCTCCACGCCAGAATTTAACACTGAGAGGGAAGAAATGAAGTAAGAAAAGGATACAGCCATGGGTATGAGAATGGACATAAGGAGGAAGGGTAGTGTAGATCTCAGTATAACAGGTGATATTGGTGGTAGAATGTCTGTGCCTAACCGGGTAAAGAATGTCAGTGAAGCCAAACGGCAAAAATTAAGATGTTTGTACACTAATGCGAGGAGCCTAGGTAACAAAATGGAGGAACTATAGCTACTGGTGCAGGAAGTGAAACCAGATATTATAGGGATAACAGAAACATGGTGGAATATAGTCATGACTGGAGTACAGGTATTGAAGGCTTTGTGCTGTTTAGGAAAGACAGAAATAAAGGCAAAGGTGGTGGAGTAGCATTGTATATCACTGATGAGGTGGAGTATAAAGGAAGGGTAGGCAACCTATGGCACGGGTGCCGAAGGTGGCATACGAGCTAATTTTCAGTGGCACTCACACTGCCTGGGTCCTGGCCACTGGTCCGGGGGCTCTGCATTTTAACTTAATTTTAAATGAAGCTTCTTAAACATTTTGAAACCTTATTTACTTTACATACAACAATAGTTTAGTTATATATTATAGACTTACAGAAAAAGGCCTAAAAAGGTTAAAATGTATTACTGGCACGCAAAACCTTAAATTAGAGTGAATAAACGAAGACTTGGCACACCACTTCTGAAAGGTTGCCGACCCCTGCTGTAAAGAAATAAGAAGTGATGGAATGGATAAGACAGAGTCTGTCTGGGAAAAAATCACATTGGGAAAGAAAGCTCCTAGAGCCTCCTCTGGGATAGTGCTTGGGGTGTGCTACAGACCACCGGGATCTGATTTGGATATGGATAGTGACCTCTTTAATGTTTTTAATGAAGTAAACACTAATGGGAATTGTGTGATCACGGGAGACTTTAACTTCCCAGATACAGACTGGAGGACAAGTGCTAGTAATAACAATAGGGCTCAGATTTTCCTGGATGCATAAGGAGGAAGGAGTAGTGTAGATACCAGTCTAATAGGTGATACTGGTGGTAGAATGTCTGTGGCCTAATCGGGTAAAGAATGTCAGTGAAGCCAAAAGGCAAAAATTAAGATGTCTGTACACAGCTAATGAGGAGCCTAGGTAACAAAATGGAGGAACTAGAGCTACTGGTGCAGGAAGTGAAACCAGGATATTATAGGGATAACAGAAACATGGTGGAATAGTAGTCATGACTGGAGTACAGGTATTGAAGGCTATGTGCTGTTTAGGAAAGACAGAAATAAAGGCAAAGGTGGTGGAGTAGCATTGTATATCAATGATGAGGTTAACTGTAAAGAAATAAGAAGTGATGGAATGGATAAGACAGAGTCTGTCTGGGCAAAAATCACATTGGGAAAGAAAGCTACTAGAGCCTCCCCTGAGATAGTGCTTGGGGTGTGCTACAGACCGCCGGGATCTGATTTGGATATGGATAGAGACCTCTTTAATGTTTTTAATGAAGTAAACACTAATGGGAATTGTGTGATCATGGGAGACTTTAACTTCCCAGATATAGACTGGAGGACAAGTGCTAGTAATAATACCCGATACAACTAGACAATGCTATATAACAATAGGCTCAATATTTCCGGATGCGAGAGCTATGGATCCTCACCAATAGGTGAGAACCATAACAAAGAGACATTTTTAGATTTGGTTTTGGAGGCAGTGAGACTCAAGAAGAAATGTTGTAGGACAACCTTGTGTCAAATATTATGAGCTAATTCAGTTCAAACAGATGGAAGGATAAAACAAAATAATCGGACTACGGTTTTATTTCAAAACAACTTGTAAACAATTAAGGAAGTATTAGGGGAACTGGAGATTGACTGAAAATTCTGGATCAAAGCAGAGACCTGAATTACTTTCAGTCAAAGTTGCAGGAAACTATAGAACCTGCATCCCAAGAATGGGAAAAATCATAGGCAGATTGTAAACAAAAGCGATGAGCAACACTCCGAGATTGATTAAGAAAAAGCAAAAGCCAGAGATGGAAATGGAGGATTAGCAGGGGAAAGCTACTTATTGGGTCAGAACATTAGGGATTTAAGTGAGAAAGGCCAAAACCAGTAGTTGACCTTGCAAGGAATTAAACCAATAGTAAAGATCTATAGCCATATAAATAAGAAAACAAAGAAAGAAAATGACGCTAACTTATGAGATGGATGGAGTTAAATAATCAGCATGCCCAATATTAAACAATAATTTGCCTCAGTCTTTAATCAGGCAATGATCTAACTTAGGATAATGGTAGGACAAAAGGAGATATATCAGTAGATATTATTACAATCCGGAGGTAGAATCCAACGGAACAGTTTTAATGTACAAATCAGAGGCCCAGATATCTTTCATCCAAATATTAAGTTAACTGGCATATGAAAGTGCAAGCCATATACAAAATTTTTAATTAATCAAAACTCAGGTTGTACTGTACGACTGTCGAGAATGCTCACATATTCCTATTTTTACAGAAGAAAAAAAGGATCCAATAACTACAGTCCTGTTAGTTGACATCTTAGATGCAAGACTTGAGTTTTTTCAAGGAAGGTTAAGGACATTGAGGTCAATGTAATGACAAATATTAACTGTTTTACAAAGTAGGTCCAATCTGGTCTCCATTCTTTGAGAAGTAACAGTTTTTTAGACAAGGAAGCAGTGGATCTAATTCAGTCTCAAACTCAAATGACCACTGAGGCACGTGAGGGCTTAGTTCATTGCCTGAGGCGCATCACTGACACCCCCCCTCCACTCACTCCCCCGCCCTGCCCCCACTCACACCTTCCATAGCCCCACCTCTTCACCCCTTTCCTTTCCCCCATTCCAACCCCTTCTCCTGAAGTCCTCCCCCAGCTCCACCCCCTCCTGCCCCCAGAGGTCTGCAATTGGGGGACTTTACGAGGCAGCAGGAGTTGGTGCACAGGGTTGGTGCAGGGCTCAGGGGCAGGGAATAGTCACAGATTGGGTGCACAGGGCTCAGGCTGCAAAGGTGTGGATTGCAGACTCAAGCAGGAATCTGTACGAGCAGGGAATTGGTCATACAGGCTAGGCAGGATGGGTACAGCAGGCTCAGCAGGAGATTGGTGCAGAATTGGATGCAAGAAGGGCCATAGGAGTTGGGAGGCAGTCAGCTTCAGCTCCGTCATAGCATGGCCCACCTGGCCAGAGGCTGCCGGCCCCGGCCCAGCCCCTGCTCCTCAGAAGTACTGAAACTATGCCCTCGCCCCTGGTAGGGTCGCATGTCCACATGCTGCTTGCTCGCCTCCAGACCTCCCCGAAACTCCCATGCCTGTTCCCCCATTCCTGCCAACTAGAGCTTTTGCTGGTGGAGATTGGTATCTAGAACCAGAGCACACATGAAGCCTTGCCCTTCTCCTCCTCCCCTCCCCCCGCTGCCAAAGATTTCCAGCCACTTCCGGGCACCGCTAGGGGCGAGTCCCAGCATAGTTCCCACTCCCATTCTATAGGCTGCGGTGGGCAGGCGCAGAATAGTCCAACGGCCGCAACACCTTTGCCATGTTTGAGACCTCTCATCTAATTTATCTCGATTCGTTAAGGGCTGATTACGGTTCCACATGGAATTATTATTAAATTGAAAAATGGGATCATATGAAAATAAGTGAAAGGAATGCTATAAGGGAGATTACAACGGTCGTACTGGAACTACTTCAGGCTAGTACTAGTGGATCTCAGACTTGTTGGACCATCTTGTTTAATCTTTTTGTTAACTGACTTGGCACAAAAGTCGGAAACTGTGCTAATAAAGTTTTGATGAAACAAACTGGGATGTATTGCTAACACAATAAGACCAGGATATCATACAGCATATCTGGACTACCTGAGATTGAAAGTCTTCTCTTCCTGTTTTCCTGATATTTGTCTTCTTCACAGTAGCAGGCATTTCCCATACCCATCCTGGTGTGTGGGTAAACCCCCCCTGAATTTCCCCAACACTCCCCTCTCCCCCCTCCCCAGTTGTAACTATGTACATTCAGTTTACCAATACTATGAAATTTGAATGAAATGAAACATAATACCACTTCATAAAAGCAGTCAGTTTATTGTTCGGGGAAACACCATTTTAAAAGAATTACATATTAACTAGCTGCCTTATACACTGTTGTTTTTATGACAATTTCAGTGCATTCATTTGTATGTTGACCAAGCCTAATAATTTCAATGGATTTTAACAAGTCTTAAAGAGCTGTCCCTGCAGCTAACTGATAAACGGGTGGGGAAAGCTTCAGGACCAGATTGTATTACTTCAGCAAACAATCTTCGTCCAAGGAGTATATTTTGCGTTGGTTTACAAATCATTGAATCGTGCGGGGGACGAACTGGAATTTCTTAATGTTCTCTGAATACTGTAGTAGGGGCCCTCAAGGCTCCCCATGGCTGTTCTTTAGTATCTTGAGGACAAAGCCGTGACACCTAAATGCCTCACTCGTTTCCTAGCTACGATGGCCTGTGCCCCCCCCTTCTCAATAGTGCCAGCTGATGGTTGAGACAAAATATGAGTTGACCTCCTGCCTGGATAATCTGAGCAGAATTCGGCTGAGGTTTTAGTCTGTACTCTGGGACAAGAAATCAGACCTCGGTCGGCTCACTCCCCCCAGAGACATCCGCCGAGCCTCCGGTTCGGCTGTATTCTACAACCTTTTAGATCCTGTCCTGTCATCGGAATATAACTCTTTTTACTGCTGCTAAGAGCACACTTATGCAAAATGGTGCAACCTTGCTTCCCAGGACCCTTCTGGGTGGCTTGCTGTAGGAAAAGCCATGAGCAGCAGATCTGAATGTCTCCAAGAGAAACCAAGTAAACGTGCTTCTTGCCCTAACATCTGCCCAAGAAGCAGCTCCCAAAGCCTGACTTCTTTTGGGGCTTTCCAGAGCATCCCGACTCCATGACGTGGTAATTAATCTTATTCTTATTGTATGAGTAAGGGGGGGCAGCGGTAGAACTTACTAACTGTGCTATTGTGGCATCAAGAAGAGGGTGGACATTTTGCTGATGGTCTGCGATCCATACTATTTAACCTACCCCCTCCACTGTTTAAAATAGACTAATTTACGCTCCATTAAGTCTTATGTTTTGTAATACCCACTGGCAGCTAAATCACATAATCAAGTCTAAGCTTAACTTCTTGGTCCATTGTTTTGAAGAGACCCAGCCGCACTACAGCGTTTCCCAAATGGAGTCAGTAAATCATGAGGCTTGAACTCAAAGCACCACTCGCAAGGTCACATGATCAGCAAAAGTGAATGCCAGCCATTGCAACAACGATGAGTGTTAACTGATCTCTCCTTTGAGAGCGTGATGGATTCCGTCCCAAGTAGTTGAAGACCAAAGAGGAGAATCATTTTTAGATTTGGTTTGGTGAGGCAGTGAGGACTCATAGAAGAATGTTGTAGGGGACAACCTTGGTCAAATGATTATACTATTAGTCAATAGATTGAAGATAATGTCCAAGGAGAGACCCAGGAGGTGAAGACGTGTGAGCTTCTTGCCCTGAACAAGTCTGCTCCAAGGGAGAGGAGGCTCCCCAAAGTCCTGACTGGCTTTGTGGGGAGCTGTTCCAGAGCATCGCCCGGGGACTCCATGACGGGGGGTAATGAAATATTATTCTTATTGTATGAGTAAAGGGCAGTAGAACTGTACTTAGCCTGTGCTGATTGAGGGCATCAAGAGAGAGGGTGGGGACAGGTGTTTTGCTTGATGGTCTGCCTGAGTCACAAGTACTATTTGACCTACCCCCTCCACTGTTTAAAGATAGAGCTGATTAGGCTCCATAGAGAGTCTTATGTTTTGTTAAGTGACCACTGCAGCTGAAATCACTAATAATCAAGTCTAAGTGCTTAGACCTGCTGTGGGCCAGTGTTTCTGTGGAAGAGACGGCCCAGCCTGCACTAGCAGCGAGGTTCTCCCAATGAGAGCTCAGTGAAATCACTGAGAGCTGGTGGAACCTCAAGAGACCAACTCGCAGAGGTCACAGTGGCAGGTGGCAGCAGAAGGTGATGGCGCAGGGCCATTGGCAACAGAGCGATGGAGTGAACATTGGCACAATGAACAACAGTGGCCAGAGCGAACAGTGAGCAGCTGGAAGAATGAGCAAGGTGCCTTCTTGCCCCCCACCTGGGAGGTGAACTCATGTGAAAGCACCTCTGAACTCTGAGTCTCCACTGACCAAGGACAACACCGGTAAGTGGGGTGAGGTGGAGGGAAAAATGAGGGGCACATTAAACAAACATTTCTTTCTTGGACTATATTTTGGTGACTTTGCTCCAGAATGCTAGATTTGTGACTGGGAATGGAAACTTATATAAATATGTTTCCAAGTAGGCCAAGGTTTTTAAAATGCATTATTTGCCAAGGTTATCTCACACTGTTGCTATCTTGAGAGGTCATTATGTTGGGGAGTTTCTGTACTAAATATTTTTGTTATTATAGTTAATTTTTACATAAGAATGGTCATACTGGGTCAGACCAATGGTCCATATAGCCCAGTGTCCTGTCTTCCGACAGTGGTCAAGGCCAGGTGCTTTAGAGGGAATGAACAGAACAGGTAATTATCAAGTGATCCATTCCCAGCGTCTGGCAAACAGGCTAGGGACACTCAGAGCATGGTGTTGCATCCGTCCCCATCCTGGCTAATAGCCACTGATGGACCTATTCTCCAGAAATTTATCTAGTTCTCTTTTTAATCCTATTATAGTTTTGGTCTTCACAGCATCCCCTGGCAAAGAGTTCCATGGGTTGACTTTATGTTGTGTGACGAAGCAATTCCTTTTTTTTTTTTTTTTTTTAAACCTGTTTTTTTTTTAAACCTGTTGCCTATTAATTTCATTGGGTGACTGCTAGTTCTTGTGTTATGTGAAGGATTAAATAACATTTCCTTATTCACTTTCTTCATACCAGTCAAGATTTTATAGATCTCTATCATATCCCCCCTTAGTCATCTCTTTTCTAAGCTGAAAATTCCCAGTCATTTTAATCTCTCCTCCTGTTTCATACCCCTAATCATTTTAGTTGCTAATCTCTGTACCTTTTCCAATTCCAGTACATCTTTCTTGGGATGGGGTGACAAGATCTGCATGCAGTATTCCAGGTGTGCACGTACCATGGATTTATATAGAGGCAATATGATATTTTCTGTCTTATTATCTATCACTTTCTTAATGATACCCAATATTCTGTTTGCTTTTTTGACTGCCGCTGCACATTGAGTGGATATTTTCAGAGAACCATCCACAATGACTCCAACATCTCTTTCTTGAGTGTTAACAGCTAATTTAGACCCCATCATTTTGTATGCGTAGTTGAGATTATGTTTTCCAGTGTGCATTACTTCGCATTTATCAACATTGAATTTCATCTGGTATTCTGTTGCCCAGTCAGCCTTTGTAACTCTTCACAGTCTGCTTTGGCCTTAACTATCTTGAATAGTTTTGTATCATCTGCAAATTTTGCCACTTCACAGTTTACCCATTTTTCCAGATCATTTATGAATATGTTGAACAGTAATAGTCCCAGTACTGACCCCTCAGGGAGATCACTATTTATCTGTCTTCATTCTGAAAACTCATAATTTATTCCTACCCTATGTTTCCCATCTTTTAACCAGTTACTGATCCATGAGAGGATCTTCCCTCTTATCCCATGATGGCTTACTTTTCAAAAGTCAATTTAAATTAAATATTTTTTTTTTAAAAATTATATTTGTTTTAGAAATCTAGAACTGTTATGTGTTTTGGTATAATTTGCATTATCCTTACGTTAAATTTGCATTATCCTAACAATCTCTTTTGTATGTTGCAGGTCAAAGTGAAAATGAAAAGACAAAAAACAATACAACAATTTTTCCACTCAAAGACCTCAAAAACCAACCAAGATGAAAAACACATCAAGAACCAGGAATATATCAACATGTCATCTGAAGATTCAAGTGGTGTATCTACATCCGACCAGCCCGAAGCACAAATACAGCAACCTACTGAAGAAACAAGGTCTCCAAAACCTAAAGGCAGTTCCCGATGTTTGTCAATCAAAATGTTCCCATTGATTGAAGTTACAAAAGATGGCTACTGGTGCAAATCTTGCAAAAAGATTGTGAGGAAGGAAAGCTTCCCAATTATAGAATCGGTAAAAGTAGAGGTGCTTGGTTTGTCAGACTGATCAGCAAAGCCAAGCCAATGCTGGCAAACTGTGTGGAAAGGCTGCGAAACACCAGGCATCTGGAGTGCATCAACATGCAGAACGCCTTATAAGCCAATCACTTTCAAAGCCAATTTTAGAAGTACTTAATGAGGCTGTTAAGAATGCTGGAGACACAACACAGTTCATGTGAACAAACGTGGCTGTGGCATCGTACTTTCTGTTTAAGAAGAGATACCACACATTATAAACTGGAGGCCAATGTTAAGTGCATTGTCACTTGTTCATCCTGAAATTGAACACTGGTTCTGAACAAGACCAGCAAATGCTCACTATCTTTCTGCAAGAAACTCAACTGACTGGCTAGAAGCATGTGGTGCAATAGTGAAAGACTCAACAGTTGAAAAAGTGAAGAACTCCTCTCACCATATTCAAAAAATTTGCATACATGGCTGATGAATGCACAATGCAATGGGCAAGTATTAAGTCATTGTGTATGTTTATCTTGATGTCAGTGGTAGGCCAGTAGATGCATTTCTAGATGTTCAAGTTATAGAAAGACACATTGGCTAAATCTGTGGCAACCCACATCTTAGAAGAGTTAAATGCTTGTCAAATGGACCCAAGCAGACGGCTGTTTTTGTGCATTTGCTGGAGCTGCAAACTTCTCTGGAAGACATGGTGGAGTACAAGCTTTGCTCAGAGAAAAGTGTAACCCTAATCTCTCCCTATACACACTGCAGAGGCCATCTACTCCAGCTAGCCACTAAGCACTAGTACGAGCTGCAGACTCTTCAAAAGACATTAAAAAAGCTATAAATTTAATGTCTTCATTATGTTCTTTTTTCAGCAAGAGTCCAAAAAGACTGAATATCTTGGAAAATATAGAAGATACACTGGACTGAAGTTCAAATTAGTCCAACCTGGGAAAACCTGCTGGCTTTCTCATGAGTGATCCTTGGCTGTTGTCTTAAAATTACTCCAGCCATTATTACTGGCTTTGGAAAGTATCTACCAAGATGGATGGATCTAAGTAGTGAGGCTGGTGGATTACTTTTTTGCTACTAGTTCAGAGAAGACTATTGCCATTCTCTCTCTTGTAAGTCTACTGTTGAAACCACTTGGGTCATTAAACAATGCCATCCAGGCATCTGACAACAGTAGTAGATCTTTGTCCAGCAATAGAAGCTACATTTGGATCAATCAGAGAGCTATCCATTGAAAAAGTACTGGAAGAAACAAAGACTTCAGTCCAGAAGTTGTCTAATGAAGGCATGTATATTGAATCCTTAAGTGAAGAGGACAAGCTGTGTTTGTTAAGACAATTGAAAACGTACACAGACTTGATTCTTAAAAATCTGCAACGACTTCTAGATTCTACTCAGCCTCTATGTAGCTTTTACAGATCCCTGTCCTATAAAACACCGAGAGTTGAGTGGAGTGAGGCACTGCCAGCAATGGGGCTGCCATGCAATCAGGACAGAATAGAGAATTTGAACACGTAGTGGAATATCATCTGACGAATGAAGATTTGACTTCAACTTCTTTTTTATCACTAGGACCTCGACCCAATCTTTGTGCTATCTTTCCTGAGATGAAAGAAGTAGGAATCCATCTCTTGCTACTCCCAGGCACAACAGCTACAGTTGAGCGTTCTTTTACATCATTGAATAGAATTGTGTGTTCTGAAAGAGTCGCCTTCTGCCTGATCATGTGAATGAACTAATGAGCATATCAGTTGAAGGAATGGAAGTTCCGGACACACAAGAAGCCACCAAAGATGAACGCATTGAATCCAAGAAGTTCATTAACAGAGTTGTGCAAAATTATGACAAGAAACCAAGAAGGATGTAGATGTCGTGCTTCACAGAAGGCTTGAGTAGCCAACTTTAATTTGTGTGATGATTTTAAAACATGAGTTAAATCTAATAAAATGGTAATGAAATATTTTTCAGTTTTTACTATGGTGCCATACAGCCCCTCTTCACTCTCACGGTCTCACCCCTCATTGACCCTGACCCCACCCCCCATAAATTTGAACACCCCCCCTAATTTCAATTCCTGGGGAAAACACTGGTGTTAGGAATCAGGGTGTGAGTCATGTTGTTGTACTTAATGTACTGCACAGGATCTTTTCAGGGTCGATAAGGCAAAGCACCATATTTATTGGCAATACATGTGTCAATCAACACTGTATTGTATGCATATGATCTATATTACACTCATGCACTCACACACACACACACAAACACGCTCCGTCTTCACTGGCGGGTGAGTTAGATGGGGGAGAGGTGGAGCCAGGCTTCTGTCGATCTGGATCGATGCTCCGATGTTGAGAAGATGAGACCTGGGATCCTCTACAAGACACCTCACATTTATAGCAGCTTCCCTCCAGGGGTGAAAGTAACTTAAAGGACTTACCAGTACTCTGGTACCCCTTAGGAGGGGGCGTGGCCTCAACTGGAAGAGGCGGGGCCTTTAAACCCTGGGCTCTTTAAATCAGGATTTAAATCACCCCCAAGCTAACAGCTGCAGAGGTGGCTGGGAGCCCCGGAGGTGATTTAAAGGGCCCATGGCTCCTGCTGCTGCTACCGCAGCAGAGCCCCGGGCCCTTTAAATCACCATAGGAGGGGGCCCTGGCCTCTGGTGTAGGTTTAAAGGGCCCTGGGATCCACTACAGTAGTGGCAGCTGGGAGCCCCTGGCCCTTTAAATCACCGCCAGAGCCCCCTGGCTGCTACCCCAGGGCTCCAGCAGCAGGGCTCGGTGGCGATTTAAAGGGCCCCGGAGGGTAGCGACAGTGGGAGCCCTGGGCCCTTTAAATTGCCACCCAAGCTGCGCGGCTGGAGTCCCGGGGTAGCAATGGCAGCCGGGCGCTCGGGTGGAGAGTTAAAGGGCCCGAGGCTCCGGCTGCTGCTACCACCCTGGGCCCTTTAAATCATCCCCGGAGCCCTGGGGAGGCGGCGGGGCTCCGGTGGCTATTTTAAGGGCCAGGGTGGTAGTGGCTGCTGCAGCCCTGGATCCTTTAAATAGCCACTGGAGCCCCACCGCCACTACCCCAGGGCTCCGGGGATGATTTAAAGGGTCTGGGGGGGTAGCTGCAGCAGGCACTCTGGGCCCTTTAAATCGCCATGCAACCCTCCACCTCTTCCCCAGGGCTCCAGCAGCATGGCTCTGGTGGCAGTTTAAAGGGCCCTGGGCATCAGCCGCTGCTGAGAGCCCCAGGCCCTTTAAATTGCTGCCAGGGGGAGCCAATCCACTTCGGTACAGTGCACCGGCTCTTGCCAGTGTGCCGTGCCAGGAGTCCTACCCCCACACTATGGCATCTGCTCCACTTCGAGCCCTTTTTCCTGGAATATGTTCTTGCAATAATGCCCAGTACCATGTGTCAAATATGGGGGAACTGTACGGGGCACACTCGGGCTTAACCTGAACCTGGCTGTTTTTAGTCCAGCTCATTGTGACATGTAGAGTATAAACATGGGGGCCACTGGCACCTGAATACCAGGTTGTCTCTGGAGTAAGTGGGGGAATTTTACCATTTCTGGATCTGGGCCATCCATAATGAAAGCAGTTACATTTCCAACAGAAATCATCTTATTTACCAGATCGTTATTGTTCTAGTTTCTGTTGGCTCCGGTTTAAAAGGGGGTATGGATTGGGTTCCAGGCTGAGCAGGTTTGTAGGAAGGGTTGGAGCCCCACCTAGAGTCTCCGGGAGCTGACACAGCATAGATGCATCCATGATCAGCAGGAGTAATGTTTACTCAGACTTGAGTTTACCCATTGTGCGTCCAGATGTTGTTCTGTCTCCAGTGTGTGAATCACCACCAAAGTTACTGGACTCCTAATGCTCGATGCCTTGGGTGCCATCTTCTGGTTTTTGTTAGTAACGCTGGTACCTGTAGCTTAGGAAAACAATTTTAGTTTCGAGGCATGAGCCTATTTTAACTTCCCATCTTTATCTATTTGGCACACCAAAGGGCTAAGCTGGTCCACAAGGGAATATGGACATATCCATTTAGATTCCAAATTATTCCCCCTTCTACCCAATTTTAAATACATGACCAGATCCCCGGGCTCCCAGAGCTGGGAGTTACCAGCATTCTGTTTATGGAGCTTGTTATTCATTTTATCAATGGCCTTGTTAATCCAGTATTCCAAGGTCAATTTGTCCTCTTGTAACTGTGTGAGCCACTGAAAACAGTCATGCTGCTCTGTTACCGCATCAGTTTCCCCTGATCCTAAACCCCTCTGTGTGGGATCAATCATCAGTCTCATTGGCTGTCCAAATAACATTTGGAACGGCTGTATTTTTGTTTTCAGGTGGTTGCTACTACGGATAGCCACCAGAATTAAAGGCAGCTTATCAGGCCAATTTTTCCCCAGTATCATCGACAACTTTTCTTAGGGTTTCTTTAATAGTGTGATTCATGCACTCTACTTGCCCTCATGATTGAGGGCGACAGAGGATGTGAAATTTTTGTTTAATGCCTAAGGCTTGTAACAAGCTGGTAAACATTTCTCCTACAAATGCCCTGCTACTGTCTGAATCTATTATCTCAGGAGTTCCATAATGACAGACCGTCTCAGTAAATAACTTTTTTGTGGTTTCTGTGGTGGTGTTTCTTCTAGTGGGGAATGCCTCTACCCAACCACAGAAGGCATCTGTGATTACTTGGGCCACGTCTACACTACACGTGAAAATCGATTTTAGATACGCAATTTCAGCTACGAGAATAGCGTAGCTGAAATTGAATATCTAAAATCGATTTACTTACCCGTCTTCACCGCGCGGGATCGATGTGCGCAGCTCGCCATGTCGATTCCGGAACTCCGTTTGTTTTGGTGGAGTTCCGGAATCGATCTAAGC
>NC_133779.1:57616085-57641881 GCF_003597395.2 Chelonoidis abingdonii | reverse complement strand
CCAGAATTTTTGGCAAAAAGTTGTTAAAGTGACAATCTTAAATGGCGAACCTACTGCTTTCATGCCTGGCTCACCCCAGCCTGTTGGTCAAACTGCTGCCGCTGACCCCAAAATCACCTCTTGGTTGAGAGTTGGCAACGCAGCAGCAAACCTCAGGTCAATAACACGCCCAAGTGGGCACCACCGCCAGCCTATGGACCATGTGAAGTTAGCACAGCATCTGATCTCAGACAGTCACATGGAGCACGCGTTAATCCTGCCCATGTGCAGCTCCCCCCGGTATGAGGATGGATCACTGGCAGACTGCAGCCTCGGGGGAGAGGTGTCCCCACTACCGGTGACCAGATCCAGATGGTCTGTTTTATAAGGCAGTCCCGATATTGGGTTTGCCTTATAGGCACCAATTACCCCACCAGAGTGACCAGACATGAGGAGTGACAATCAGCAGGGCACATGCGGAGGGTGGGGGTAAGAGTTATATAAGAAAAGACCAAAAATGAGGACTATCCCTCATAAAATAGCGGATATCTCTCACCTACCCCAACCCCTGTCTGATTTTTCACAATTCTGCTATCCCAACCAGCCCAATGTTGACGTTCCCACTCTGGCTCGCGCCGAGGAAGTGAGTTATTTCACTTTCATTCCTCAGAGCCAGCAGCCTCCTCCCCGCACCTATCCCCCAGCAGCTCACCACCAGCCCATGCGGATGGCAGGAGGGAGAGGGGATGCTTCTGGACGAGGAGGTAGAAGGAGGGTGCTCGTGAGGACTGGGGCGGGGGGGAAGAACTGGATGTTTGGCGGACACAAGACACCTGGTTCCGAGCCGCCGAGCCTGCCTACCGTACCTCCGCCGGGAAGAGTCACTCACAGGTGAGCTCTCCCAACCCCTACCCGCTCCCCTTCCGAGCCCAGCAGCCAATCCCTCCCTCAGACTGTTGCTGCATGCCGCATCTTTCTCTAGACCCGGCAGCCCTCTCCTAATGCGCCACGGCTTCCCATCTGTCGGGCTCCCGCAGGCCGGTGCCCCCAGATCCTAGTGGTGCCCTAGAGTGCTGCCTATCTGCCCTGAGGAGGTGGTGAACACTGAATGCAGTGTCCTAGGGAGGTGGGTGAAATGCTTACTTGGAGGTTTAAGTTCAGTGGCAAGCCTGGCTGGATGATTTGGCATGGAGTTGGTCCTGCTTGTGCAGGGGTTGCTGCAGGGTCAGGCAACCTTTCAGAAGTGGGTGCGAGTTTCATTATTCACTTTATTTAAGGTTCAGGTGCGGTTACATTTTATTTTAATTGTTTTAGAAGGTCTCTTCTATACGCTATTATTATATATTATATAACTAAACTAGTGTTGTATTGTAAAATAAACAAGGTTTTCAAAATGTTTAAGAAGCTTCATTTAAAATTAAATTAAAATGTTGATCTTACGCCGTCGGCCCGCTCAGCGCGCTGCTGGTCTGGGGTTCTGTTCACCTAGGCCGGCAGTGGGCTGAGCAGGGCCTGTGGCTGGGACCCCAGCTGGCAAAGCTCTGGCACCCAGAACCCCAGACCGGCAGTGAGTTGAGCCGCTCAGAGTTTCCATCCGCTGGCTCCTGCCAGCTGGGATCCTGGCTGCCAGACCCGCTCAGCCCGCTGCCAGTCTGGGGTCCTGGCCCTGCCCACAGACAGTGGGTTCCTACCTTCTCCCTGGTTCTGGCCCATTCTCTTCCTGTCTATGCACTGAGCTGCAAGTCCTTTGTGGCGCCTCCTTCTGGGTGTTGTCTTAATGCTGCCACCTTTATTTTCAAAGAGGGTGTTTTCAAAAAAAGCTACTCGATTCTAACCCGCAAGGCCATCAATATGTCTGATGTTCTTTAATGAGCCCACTTGACAAGTTGTGTTGTTCTTGGGTCTGGCTTCCATCCCCTCTCCAACTGTTGCAGCTGTCTGGAGGTGCTTGCCTTCCACGCCTTACCCATTCACATCCATTCACACCTCATTCATTCAACAGGGCAATTGATTGAAAGGGGGGAGATCTTATTCTATTCCAAGCGAGAAGACATTTTTCTTCTACCTTCACTATCCTTAGGGGCTATAACATTATACCAAGGCTCAGTACAAAGTTTCTATATAAGGATTTGACACAAAGTTGCTTGAAAACAGAGGTCACACATGGATAGACCCAATACAAGGTTAAATGAAAGTTATGCAAAGATGCTTAATGCAGAGATTTATCTACACTGTGTATGGGGGAGGAGATGGTGCATCCTTCTTCTCCTTTCCCGCAGACCCGCTGGGGAGTGTGCTAACAAATCCCAGTGCAAAGTCTCTGTGTGTGTGGGGGCGGGGGGGAAGGTTGTGGTGGTGGATAGAATCCAGGCATCCCACCTCCCAGCACCCCTGTGCTAACCCATCAAACCTCACTCTACTCCCAGAGCAGGACAGAGAACCCTGGCATCCTGGTTCCCAGCTCCCCTACTCTCACATTTGAACTATAGCCAAGTGGTTGTGGGGAGAGGCACCCTTTACAGATGGGAGCAACTGGTCTTCAGGGTGAATATCCTGTGACAGAGATAGGGATAGAACCCAAGAATCCTGGCTCCCAGCCCCCCATGACCTAAGCACTAGACCCCCGCCTCCGGAGTCAGGGACAGAACCCAGGAGTCCTACCTTCAAGTGCTCCCTGCTCTGACCCACTAGACCCCACTCCTCTCTTAGAGGCGGGGATAGAACCCAGGAGTCCTGGCTCTGTTTCTGAGCCCAGATGTGTTTAACAGCTGATCCTCTCTAAGGAAGGCATCTCAGTCCCCCATTGTGCCATGGCAGGTTGCCTAGATTGTGATGGGGATGGTGCAGACAGCTCTCTGGGAAGTGCTGGTGCCTTTCCTGACCTACCAGAGTCTAAAGTTTGAGATTTATCTGCGGGTATGTACCATGGGCAAACTCTGAAGTCTCTGGCACCCCTAGAGGGGAAAGGTCCCATGCCCCATTCCCCACCCTCTGAGCCAGTGAGTCCCTGGCCTGGCGCCCCCTAGTGGGTGTTATCTGTCTCTGGTTCCCTGCGGTGACTGTCAGGAGTCCTGTCTCTCGCTCGGGAGGCGGGCTGGAGTGGGAGAGGGGGGCTGGAGTGGGGGTGTGTAGCGAGGCGGTGTGGCTCCCCTCCTCCACAGGGAGGGTTGAGCCCCGTCCATCTTCCCTCAGGGCGGAACTTCCGGGTGGAAGCCCCGCCCCCAAAGGGTCAGGCGGCGACCCGGAAGCATAAAAGCCAGGCGCCGGCCGTCAGTTGCAGCTCAGCTGCCGGCCAGAGCAGACGTGCCGGCCGACCCTCGTCGCTGGGAGGCTGCGGAGCTCAGAGACAGGGATCAGGCCTTGCCGGAGCCAACCCGCAGCAACCACGACCCTGAGCTGCCGGAGCGACCCCGCAGCAGCTACGATGCGGAGCCACCCGAACTAACCTGCCGTCACTACGACGCGGAGCTACCAGAGCTGCCCAGCCCTTACTACGGCCGAGGGACCGTGGACCGACCTGGCCCAGTGCCCGGAGTCTCCCAGGATCTACCACCAGCCCGGACTCGGGAGGAGCCATGAGATGGACGACTGCGGACGGTAGGAATGTGAAGGGGGATTGAGGCGCGGGCGGCTGACTATATCAGGCGCAGAGCCTGAGGCCTATGGCGTGTGTGTCGGTCAGTATCCAATGATACTCTGTCGGTGTTTTTGGTTTCGGATCCATGACGCACTACGGGCGAACAGGCCGTACTAGGGGCCCGGCTGGAAACGCGAGTAGTGGGTGGGCCTTTGTTCCCCTGCCACCGTAGCGGGTGCAGAACCCCTTTCGCCCCGTGACTTTGCGCTCTTGCTCTGCCCTGTCCCCAAGGGCAGAATTCATTTTACTGTGTTTGTCCCGCCAACCTAGGTGGGCCCCCATTACTCTCATATTGCTCTGCCCGTTACCCAAAGGGCAAGAGCTTCGAGACCTGTTGTGGTGCCCACCTGTATCAAGGGTGGACCTACTGGACTTTGCTAGTCCTCAGACCGCAAGCAGGGACACACGCACCGGAGCGGACCCGAGGACAGGACCCAGAGAGGGACAGGACGAGGCCGGTTGGTTCCTCCTCCAAGGGAGGTTGAGCCGGCACCCTGTCACAGGTTTGGTCTGCTGGGGAGAGCTGGGCGCATGCAGAGGGTATTCTGGTTTTGCACACTACTGCAGGCGTTTTTGGCAAATTATTTTATGTGTTTGCACCTAACCATAAACTTATCTTTAAACAAACAGTTGCTGACTTTTCCATTGTGATGAAAGTCCTGGCAGGTGTGAAGGGCCTCGGTGCTAGAGTGTTGCAGTGTCAATGTATTAGTTTATTTTATTTCTTTACGACATGTCTACTATCAGCCCAATCTTCCAGATGCTGGACTAAACCAGTGTTCTGATTCCCGACCCCTCCTGCACTAACCACTAGACCCCTCGCTCCCAGAGCCTCGCCTCACTTAGAAGAAAGTGATGAATGGCTCTGATGGACCGGTCTAAACTCATGTATGGTTGTGGAGAAAGTGCTAGTGAAGTGTATTTATCTATTCACGTAACACAGACTGGGGTCCCAAATAAAATTAATAGCGAGTTAAGCCGAACTAAAGGAAGTAGTTCATTCAACATATGTTCAGCCAACCTGTGAATCACTGCCCTGGGTGTTTTCGAAGATCAACGTGTTGGTAACTGGTGTTGCAGACTGTGCGCTTGTCCAGTGGCGTCCTGCACTTCTAGGTGGTTTATGCCTAGCCTATCGTTGGCTCCACTGTGACCCTCCATGAGCCCTTTCTCTCTGGCCAGGTGCAATACTGAGCCCTTTTCATCAAGACCTGCAGGAGGTTGAGTGGAGAGAACTCCAACAGTCTCTGTTGTCTGGGGGCTTATTATCAGAACGTTTAGCCTCCTGTGCTGACAGGGCCTAACTTCCCCTCAGGATTCTGAGTTGGTGGGCTTGGGGGGAACCGGTCAGCGCCCTCCTATAGCTCCGGGATTCCAGCAGGAACCCTAATGTTAGCAGCTGTTGGCAGCGCACCTTTCACATGCAGTTGCTAATTCCCATGGGGCCACTTCACACAGCTCTTCCTGCATCTCCGTCTATCACTTCTTAGGGCTCCCTTGTCAATGTATGGGTGTTTCATAACCAGCAAGCACTTCCTCTCCCCGTGACTACGTTCCCTGCCTGCTGCGAGTGAGCTTTTATTAGTATCAGCAGGCCACATAGAGTCGCGTAGTACATTTAGAACTTATGGCCTCAACTGACTCTTTACAGGTTTAATTAGTCAGGTGTCTGCATAGCTGAGCAGACCCTGCTTAGGTCACATGAAGGAAACTGTTAAACCCACGTGGCAGTGATATCTGCCTTCTGTTATTCTGTGTATCCAGCGTGGCCTGGGTCTAACACAGGTTTAAAAAAAAGAGCTAATCAGTTTTCTGGAGCATTTAGGAATCATCAGTGGCCATTAGCCAACGAGTCAGAGGATGGCACCCCTGCTCGTGGGTGTCCCTAAGCTTGACTGCCAGGGGCTAGCGGGTGGCAACTCAGTATTGCCTGGCGTGTCATTCTCTGAAGATCTAGCACGGTCACTGTAGGCACAGGATTGTAATGGACTTTGGCTCTGACCTGTGGCTTCTTATTTTCGTGGCTCTTGGAGCATGAAAACGGTAAAGAAGCTTAGCCAAGCACAAGATTTGGGGCACGTCCAGTGGAAGGCTATGGGAGTGAATAGGGTTGTCAGTATTAGAGAGTGAACGCAGTGCATGGTCTATAGTAGAAAGAGAGGCTAAAGCAGGGCTGGTGCGGCTGAGGCCTGAGCGAAAGTCGAGTAAAGTTGGGTGAGGTGGCAAGGGTGCTAGATGGCCAAGTGTTCATAGAGACGGTACACCGTATTTGGGGTCTTTTGTATATTATGGCTTCCTTATTACCCCCCCACCCCCTGGTCCAATTTTTCACAACTTGCTGTCTGGTTACCCTAGTAAAGCATACACTATAGAGAATCAGGCCCTGTCAAGGTCCCGTGTCAGTACACAACTCGGGCACCGGTAATCGCTAGCATTGCTAACACAGAACTGTGAACACACGGCAGCAGGCCAGCACAAGAACACCCCAGCCCAGCACACGCTAAATGGCTTGAGGGGGCCATTTAGGGAACTGGCGTAAAAATCTGTCTGGGGATTGGCCCTGCTTTGAGCAGGGGGTTGGACTAGATACCTCCTGAGGTCCCTTTCCAGCTTAATATTCTATGACAAAAGTGGTGAACAGTAATGTCTTGTCTGAAACCTCAGGAGTTAAAGTACAGAGACAGGTGATGAGTAGGGATGTTTTGTCTGAAACACCAGGAGAAGGTACAAGGGGAGGTAACAAACATGTCATGAAACATGTAAGATGGTAAATAAGTTTTTCATCCCAGATTGTTTGTCTCGCTCTATAAATGTTGGGCTACCTCGCTTAAACCCTTCGTCTGGCCTAGGGAGCAGTGGAAACTCCCGCTACTGAATGAGCTAGTCCATTGTGTCATGGGCATACCCATGCTAGTGTAATTGTAGATCCTGATCCGGGGAGCTAGGACCTTGCTTCGTTGGTGTGAGGGGGTAACCTCACTCTGCACTGGATGGGGAAGGGTTAACTTCTCACTGTGGACAGAGGAAGCCACGTCCCTACTGGACATGCTCCAGGTGTAGCACCAGCATAAGAGGGAGCAGTCCAAGCTCAGTCTGGGGTGACCGCCGGAGAGGAAGGACGCTCCTTGCCAGCTTCCACCCAGGAGCAGCTGGAGCCCCAGACCATGGAAGCCAGAGCCACCGACAGCTACCCAGATGCCCCAGCTACCTGAGGATGCCCCAGGGAGGTCTGAGCTACAGGGAGCTGCACCGAGGAACCTGGAGACCCTGAAGATGCACAGATGGCCACCATGGGTAGCACAATAGGAAGTAGCCTTTGTCCTGACGATAATCAGCATGTTGCAGATGGATCCCTGCTGACTCAATGGCAGACACACTTGCCACTGACAGGGCCTTGGGCTGGAAACTGGTGGAGCAGGGAGAGCCCAGATCCCCCTACTCTGCCCCCCCAGCCACCCCCAGATGGCAGCCTACACACCCCACTGGCCACTAGGCCATACAGCCTCACCCTGGAGGGCAACTGTAACCCTTCTGGCCAGGTGGAGCCGGCAGCAACCAGGACCAGGCTCAATATCTAGAGATTCCTTTTCAACAATACAACACAGAACCAGCTCAAGCCCCCGCCATGTAACCTGGGGAAAATTAGACACCATTCCTGGGTGCCTTTGAGAGGCTGTACTTCCCCACTTGCAAGCAGAGAGTCTCTGTGTAGAAAAGAACCTTTTAATGAAAGGAGGGAAGACACCTGACATTAAATAGGGGAAACGCCACTAGCAGGATTCATAATCATAAAACTGTGCACAGCTGAGTGGGTGGGGCAGAGCCTTTCGCCTCGTGTCCTTGTGTTCTACAACCAAACGTTCCTTTACTCTGCCTCTGGCTACGTCTACACTACAGGATAAATTCGAATGAGCTTAAACTGATTTTATAAAACAGATAATATAAAGTCGATTGTGTGCGTCCACACTAGGCACATTAATTCGGTGGTGTGCGTCCATGGTGCAAGGCTAGCATCGATTTCTGGAGCAGTGCACTGTGGGTAGCTACTGTAAAATAATGAGGCCAATAATGTCGATTTCCGTCCACACTAACAACTATTCTGATTAGTATATCGATTTTAGCATTACTTCTCTCGTTTTGTAGGAGTACAGAAATCGATTTAAAGAGCCCTTTAAATCGATATAAAGAGCAGTGTAGTGGGATGGGTGCAGCATTAAATCGATTTAACGCTGTTAAAATCGGTTTAACAGCAATGTGGAGACCAGGCCTCAGTCTGCTCCCTCACCTTACCCACTCACAGGGTTGTCCTGGTCACTGAGGAGCCCAGGTTCAGAGGTGCATCTGTGTGAGTCACTCCCACCAGCAAAGAAGGCACCTGTTTGCACCACCATCTGAGCACTTACTCTGGTTGGCCCGCCCCAGCCATGGTTTCTCTCTTGCTGGTGGCCCCACCAGCTGACTGACTTGCTGCTCCTGCTGGCCGACTGTCAGTTACCTTCTGCTACCACCTGCCTCTTTGCGTAGGTCAGTCTCTTAGGATATGGAGTGTGGTTGCAGCGGCCAGTGCTGGGGAGAGAGCTCTCTCAGCGCTGCACGTACTCCACACCTGATGGGGTTTGAGCTTGCAGCGCTGGGAGCCGTGCTTCCAGCGCTGCGGCACCGTTACACTGGCGCTTTACAGGCCAGGACCGGCGCTAGTATTTTTAGCGCCCTAGGCACACAGCCATTTCGCCGCCCCGCACACTGGTCCGTGGCTCCCATGGACCTGCCACGTCGTGCCTATGGAGGGTCCGCCAATCCACGGCTCCGGTGAGCTGCCGCAGGAAGTCCACCGGAGCCCGCGGGAGCAATGGACCGTCTGCAGGAATGCTGCGGCAGCTCCACTGGAGCCGCGGGACCAGGAGACCTTGCGCAGCACAACTGCAGCAGGTCCACTGGAGCCACCAGCCACCCCCCTCGCAAAATGCTGCCCCCCAATAATCCTGGTGCCCTAGGCGAATTGCCTAGCTGCCTAAATGGAAATGCTGGGCCCTGTACAGCGCTGTATCTTGCAGCGCTCAGGGGTGTGTTTTTTCACACCCCTGATGAGAAAGTTGCAGCACTGTAGAGCACTAGTGTAACCAAGGCCTTAGTGATTTTCAGCTTTTTAGTTAAGTTGGCAGAAACCCTGTCCCACACAAGTGTTCAGCTCTTAAAATAACAAAGGCTCTGAATAGGGCCTATTAGCTGTATCTTTGACAGGCAAAGAGAAGTTAAACCAGCACAAGGACCCTCAGCAGAGCCTATACTTCTTAGCAGGCCAGAGAAGGAAACAGAGCTAACCCCTGTTCCTATCCCGGTCTGGCATTTGAGCTCTTGGCTTAGGGAGTTTTCTTTTAGCTTACGGTGGCACCCTTCATTTGGGACAGTTCTTGCCCCCTTTATTCATACAATAAAGAAACACCATTGATACAGCATTTCAGTCCCCTGCATCGATACTAAGTGATTGTAACCAAATCGGCCAAAGTTGATCACTTGACAACACGTGCTCTGTCTGCTGGTTGCCCACGCAGAGTAAGTGTGTTCATGTAAATACAGTTTGCTCCTGAAATGTCTCCCGCTCCAGCATAGCTGGTCAGGGAAAGCTCATTCAGACCCTGCTTACACAACTCTATGGGATTCTGGCCACTAGGCATCACTGCCCTGAGAGCCTGGAGTAATCTCCACTGACTGGTGGCTGCTAGCCACATTGCCTGCGAACCAGGTAATTCTATGGATTTGGCCATTAGGCTACTCCACTGACTTGAGCCACGATCCCTACTGCCCTATGGATCGGGTTGCCAGGTGTCTGGTTTTTGACTGAATGCCCGGTGAAAACGGACCCTGGCAGCTCCAGTCAGCACCAGTGACTGGGCCATTTAAAATTGGTGCAGGCAGGAAACCTCCTTAGCCCCGTTGTGCCACTGACTGGAGTTGCCTAGGTAAGCGGCACCTGGCTGGACCTGTACCCCAAACCCCTCCTGCACCCAACGCTCTGCCCCAGTCTGCACCCTTCTGCACCCAAACTCCCTCCCCAGATACTGCCCCACCATCTGCACCCCAACCCCAGTCCTGAGCCCCCTCCCACACCCACACTCCCTCTTGGATCATGCCCCATCCCTGAGCCCCTCCCACAGTCCAAACCTTGGCCCCAGCCCAGAGCACACTTCCTACACCCAAACCCACATCCCTGGCCCCAGCCAGCCCACACCTTCAGCTGGAGCCCTCACCCCTCCTACCCAGCCCAGAGCCTTCTCCTGCACCCTGAACCCCTCATTTCAGGTCTCATCTGCAGCCCGCATCCCATCCAGAGTCCTCACATCCCTCCCACACCCAACTCCTGCCACAGCCAGTGAAAGTGAGTGAGGGTGGGCGAGAGCGAGCGACTGAGCGAGCGGGCAGGACTTGACCTCGGGGAAGGGGCAGGGCAGGAGCGGGGCAAGGGTGTTTGGTTTTGTGCAATTAGAAAGTTCAACTTCTACACTGCTTTATGCTCACTGCCTAGCGCGACAGAGGGCAGCTCGAGGACAAGTGAACTCACCTGCACTGGACAGGGTCCCCGCCCTGCACAGTTGCGCAGTAAACCTGACCAAGTTCCTTGCTACTAAACGGGTCTGTGGTAACTGGGCAGTCAGTCGAGGTGTCTGCTATCTGTGCAGAACTGGGACAGCACATCGGGAACACGCCACACAACACGCCGAACATCTGACAATGCCGGACAAGAGGACCATCTCTAATATCTCATAGTACAAAGAACTAGGGGTCACCAAATGAAATTAATGGCAGCAGGTTAAAACAAATAAAAGGACGTTCTCTTCACGCAGCGCACAGTGAACCTGTGAACTCCTTGCCTGAGGAGATTGTGAAGCTAGAACTATAACAGCGTTTAAAAGAGAACTGGGATAAATTCATGGTGGTGAGTTCATAAATGGCTATTAGCAGGATGGGTAAGGAATGGGTCCCTAGCCTCTGTTCGTCAGAGGATGGAGATGGATGGCAGGAGAGAGATCACTTGATCATTACCTGTTAGGCTCATTCCCTCTGGGGCACCTGGCATTGGCCGCTGTTGGTAGACAGATACTGGGCTAGACGGACCTTTGGGCTGACCCGGTATGGCCAGTCTTATGCTCTTATGACAGATACACACTCCAGCCAATCAGCCAGATGTGCAGATGTTCTCTGTAACCCCTGGTCTTAGCCTCTTGTTTGTAAGCTGTGGGGATGACAGTTACCTTGACAACTGCGGAGATGTATTTGGGGTCTGTAATAAGATTTGTGAATGGAACTATGGGAAATTTTTTCAGCTAGAACCTTTTTTTCAGTGAGAAATGCAGATTTCATGACAGCCAAACCGATTCACATCACTTTTCCGGAATGGTTCATCTTGGGGGAAAAAAAACAATAAAAAACTGTAATTTTTTTAAACAAAGCCTGTGGAGTATTTTTCAGGTGGAAACAACATTTCCTTTGGAAATTTCTGTTATTTTAATTTTTTTCTCAAAAACATGAAACAATGGTCAAAATTGGAATGTTTCATTTTTGAAATAAAACCTTTTTTTTTGGTTGAAAACAACTTTTCCTTTAAAAAATCCCTTTAATTTTATTTTAAAAATTATTCGAGAATGTTAACTAATGGTTAACAAATGGTCGAAAGCAGAATGTTTCATTTTGACATTTTCAAAATAAAATGTTTGGATTTTTTAGTTGGAACCAACTTTCCCTTTCAGACTTTATTTAATTTTATTTAAAAAAGAACAATTCCAAAACATTAAAAAAACGATCAAACTAAGGGCATTTAATTTGGATTTCATCAAAATGAAATGTTTCATTTGACCCAAACCAAAACTTTTTCTTGCTTTTTGTTTCACCAAAAATGTTCATTTTTGAGCTGACCTGAAATGAATATTATTGTCACCTTTTGGAAATTGCCAGTGAACCAGAAAAATCCATTATTTTCCCACCTCTGGTTTTGAACTGCACAGAAATGTTTCCCACAGTCGTAAATCCCCTGGTTCCCACCCCAGTGCATCTTCCCTTAGGTCAGGGAAGGGAAAGAGGTAGACATCATTGATAGCCTCTTCCACATGCTTTACTATCTCTGCTCCTGTCCTTTTCCCATACGAAGCATGTTGCAATGGCTTCCTGGCTGCCCCTACCCCCACTACTCTCTACATGCTCTTTTGGGGTAGTATGAGGGGTGAAGCCCAAACCCTCTGACTGCCCCCGTGCAGAGGAGGGCAGCGCTCGTCAGGACTGCCCTGAGCATGCTAGCAGTTGGAGCGAGCGTTTTCCTCTACATCATGTTGCTGAATGAGGTGAGTATTGGATACTGCGGGGTCTTGGTGGGCAGAGATTCATCCGCAGCATCGTACACGGAGAACACTCTGCCCCAAGCAACACAGTGGCCCCTACCAAGCCCCCCCTTCCTGCAGCACTGTTCCCCCTACCCAGCCTTCATCCTGCTCCCTGCAGCACAGCTCCCACTAGCCCCAGGCTGGGTTTTGGGGCACAGTATTAAATGTGAGGGAAGAGCACCCCCTACTGAATCCCACCCTGGTCCCTGCAGCAAGGCCCCCCTTGCACAACACATGGGCAAGCACTCAGTCCAGAGGGTGAGTGCCCCCTCCTGGACCCCCCACATTGCTCCATAAAACAACCTGAAGCTGCTGCATTTGTGCGCTCAGAGAGTGAGCATTCAGCTCCAGGTCAGGTTTCCCCAGAGGTCTCTCTCTTCCTCTCTCTGTGGCAGGGCTTGTACTCGGGGAGCATCCTCTTGCTGGTCACGCTCACCACACTGGAGTTCCGGGTCATCATCTCCACCCTGCCCATGTGTGCAAGCATCTGTCCTCTCCCTGAAACCCAGGAGTCCTGGCTGCCAGGCCCCCTGCTCTAACCCACGAGACCCCACTCCCCTCAGAGCCAGGATAGAACCCAAGAATCCTGACTTCCTCACTCTAAGCACTAGGCACTGTCCCATCTTTGGTGTATAGGATTATATATTCCTCAGATACAAGAGAGCCTTTTTTAAACAGACTCTTTGCTTTCTGTTCCTTCATGGTCAGAAAACCACAAGCCTTTGCATCAATTAAATCAGGCTGCAGCTTCACCTACCCCAGTACAGGAATCCACCCTCCCTTTGCAACAAACAGCCAGGCAGAGTTCCCCTTTTCGCTTCACTGAAAGCTGGTGGGTGCTTTGAAGAGTTTGAGCAAGCTCTGAACAGATGTTGCTGACAGTAAGGGAGCAAGAAGGCGCAACCCTGCAGCTTCCTGCCATGCTCGGGGGCGGGCAGCCCCAGGAATCAGAGGAACTCAGGAGATCTGTCATCCAGCCCCAGCAGTGTTGTAACTTCCCTGTAGAAGCTGAGCCAAGCTGCGCTACAGGCTGTTATAGCCAGAGGGGAAATGAGTTAGTGGTTAGAGTGGGGAGGGAGCTGGGAGTCAGGGCTCCAGGGTTTTATACCCAGTTCTGGGAGGGGAGTGGGGTCTACAGCAAGTTAGAACAGGAGGGCTTGGAGCCAGGGCTCCTGGGTTCTGTCCCCAGCTCTAGGAGGGGAGTAGGGTCTAGTAGTCAGAGCACGAGGAGGGTAGGACTGGGTGTCGGAACTGCTGGGTACCATGCCCATTCAGGGCAGTGACTAAAGAGGGGCCCTGGGATTCAGGACTTCTGGGTTCTGTTCCTCGCTGTGTCACTAACTGGGTGTATGACTGAGCACTTGCAGAACAGCGCCCACTGGGGCCAGCCCTGACTTCAAGGGGGGAGCGACCCTCCTTGAACCTTCTGACTCTCTTTCACTGCAGTTCACTCTCCCTGCACAGTGTGATCAGATAAATGGACTCAGTGTTCGGTTAGCCAGCCTCAGTGAGCATCTGATCCCCTTGCAAATGCCTCTGGCCTCATGACTCCCCCAGTTAGGGTGACCTGATGTTATAGGGACAGTCCCAATTTTTGGGTCTTTTTCTTATATAGGCTCCTATTACCCCCCACCCCGTCCCGATTTTTCACACTTGCTGTCTGATCACCCTGCCCCCAATGCTTTTATCCCCACGGTACAGAAGGGAAATGGAGGCACATAGGGACTAAGTGACCTGGCTAAGGGGAGTCTGGAGCAGAGCCGCTCTCCCAAGCATGAGCCTAGTGCTCTAACTACAGAGCCTGCCGGGCTCTCTGCCACACCTGGCTGAGCTGTGCTGTTGCCAGCACAGCCGACAACTTTCCTTTCTCAGAAGGATGGATCCCGGGCTGGCACCAGGGCGTTTGCCAGGTTACAGAAGGGGGATGGGTGGGCCCCTGTTCACCTCATCATGGCGGATGTTTACTACATGCCAGCAATGATGCAGCTTCGCTGCCCAGGAACATGCCGGCTCTGGGTTCGCTTAGCACCACACAGCCTCCGCGAGTGAGTCAGAGTTATCAAGGTGACACTTAGGCATGAAAAGCCACTGTCTGTTAGTGCTCAAAGACACTCATCTGTCTGTCCTCACAGCCCCTTTATCCATCTGTCCTCACACACACCCCTCTGTCCCCATACACCCCCTCTATCTATCTATCTATCCCCCACACCCCCTCTATCTATCTATCTATCTAAAGATCTTGCTTTCACATTTAGACATCTGGACACTGAGCAGGTTTAATTCTTTCCATTAGGAGGCAGTGCGCGTTTGACGCTGTGCACACACAAACTACACACACACACACACCCAGGTGTTCCCCGTCCTGCAGTGACAGATACCCAAGCCACAGTTCACAGATGATCCTTTATGCCGCACTACACTCAGAGCTGGCTGCAGGGGCGCCTGCCAAGTTGGGGCGAGCAGCTGGATCCTTCCAGCAGCTGGACAGGTCTGACGTTAGGAAGGGCCCCTCTGAGCGCAGCCTGGATTCATCTGGAGAAAGCAGGGCTGGCATGAGCAGTGAGACTGGCAGAGATCTGAGTTCAAAGGGCGAGTGACTCTCGAGCTGGTGCCACTTCAGCCAGCAGTCGCTGCTCTCAGTGGGGACCCCCGTCACTTGAAATCATCACCTGGAAGACCCAGCGGCCCTGAACCCCGACATTGCTTGTCTGTCCGATTGAGGACGGCGTCGGTGCGGGAGCCTGGGATGTTGTAGAAGTTTTTGTCATCGCCGCTGTAAGCCAGCCTGAGGGCGACACAGGGGAGCAAATGTTATACGCAATAGCCCATCACAGCACCCCCTACTGCATGCCAGCTGTTAGGACAGCACTGACAGTGAAGAGCGTGCCCCCTACTGCGCCCTACTCCCTGCAGCACAGCTCCCCTACTGAGCCCCACCCCGCTTCCTGCACACCCAGCGCTCCCTGCTTGACCCTGCGCCCTGCTTCCCTGCACCCAGCACTCCCTGCTGCCCTGCCCTGCTTCCTGCACCAGGCGCCTCCGCTGACCCGCGCCCCCACTCCCTGCAGCCACAGCGGGCCCCACTACTGTAGCCCTGCCCCACTTCCTGTAGCACAGCGCCCCCTCTAGCTTGCCCACTCCCTTGCAGCCCGCACCTCCTGCTGAGCCCTGCCCTGCTTCCTGCAGCAAAGCGCCCCCCTACTGCAGGGCCCCCACCCCGCTCCCTGAGCCAGTGCTCCTGCTGACCTGCGCCCTGCTCCCGCAGCCCAGCACCTCCTGCTGAGCCCTGCCCTGGCTTCCTTGCAAGCAGAGCGCCCCTACTGAGCCCTACTTCCCTGGCAGCACAGCTTCCCCCTTACTGATCCCTGCCCCGCTCCCTTCAGCCACAGCGCCCCTACTGAGCCCCTGCCCCGCTCCCTTCAGCACAGCTCCCACCTACTGAGCCTCCTCCTCCCTGCAGCCAGTTGCCCCCCTGCTGCGCCCCATGCCCCTTTCCCTGCAGGCCCAGCGCCCCTGCTGAGCACCTGCCCGGCCCCCACAGCACAGCGCCCCTTAGGTGAGCCATGCCAGGCTGTTTAGAGACGACGCACTGACAGTGAAAGGAGCATGCCCCCCTACTGAGGCCCCCTACTCCTGCCAGCACAGCTCCCCCTACTGAAGCCCCCACCCCGCTTCTGCACCCATGCGCTCCCCTTGCTGACCTGCGCCCTTGCTTTTCCCTCAGCCCGCACTTCCCTGCTGAGCCCATCCCTGCTTCCTGCAGCCACAGGCGCCCCCTTGCTAACCTGCGCCCACACCTCCTTGCGGACAGCGCTCCCTACTGAGCTCTGGCCCACTTCATGTAGCATCAGCCCCCCTACTGGCCTGCCCACTCCCTGCAGCCAGCACCCGCGGCCTTGGCCCTGCTTCCTTGCAGCACAGCGCCCGCTTACTGAGCCCCCACCCCGCTCCCTCAGCCTCAGTGCCCCTTGCTGAGCACCCTGCCCGCTCCCCCAGCACAGCGCCCCCTGGGAGCCCCTTGCCCTGCTTCCTTGCAGCCCAGCACTCCCTGCTGGAGCCCTGCCCTGCGTTCCTGCAGCATTAGCGCCGCCTACTGAGCCCTACTTCCCTGCAGCACAGCGCCCCCTACTTGAGCCCCTGCCCGCTCCCTCAGCACAGCGCCCTACCTGAGCCCCTGCCCCGCTCCCTTCAGCAAGCTCCCCCTACTGGCCTCTACTCCCTGCAGACCAGTGCCCCTACTGAGCACCGCACTCCCTGAGCCAGGCAACCCCTGCTGAAGCCCCCTGCCCCTTTCCCTGCAGCCCAGCGCCCCTGCTTGAGACCTGCCCCGCTCCCCACAGCACAGCGCCCCCTGGTGAGCCCCTGTCCTTGGTGCTCATGCCACCACCTTCATGCCGCTTCTGTGTGTGCTGTATCATTGGGGACCTACCTGGGCAGGAGTGCCCCCTAGGCCGGTTTGTTGGGTTCCTCTACTTCGCTGTGCCAGTGGTCCACTGGATTGTGCCTAGTTTCGCTGTATGAAGGAGACTTTGCGTCGTTTGCCAGCACGGCTGGCATGTGTTTGCTGCAGCGGGGGGAAGGGACCTGGCGTGATCAGTCCGGCAGAGAGGATCCTTGCGGGGGGGTGGTTGTGGGAGGGCAAGGCCAAGTGCCTTGGGGGATGTGGTCATGGCAGCTAGCCCTGGCCTCCCTGGGGGTACTCATCCTATGCTGTGCTAAGTATCAGTTGCCAATGAAACCACTGGTCAGTAGGTGGGGATAGATTCATCTATGGGGAGCCCCCTAGTGGTGACCGGAGGAGCTCCACAGCTGCAGGAACGTCAGCTCCTGCGACCTTGCTTAGCCAGTCCCCTGGAGAGCCCCCAAAGTGGTGAACATGACGTGCAGCCTGGGAGCTCCACCAGCCTGCAGGACCTCAAGTTCCTGCGAACCCTGCTAGCCAGTCCCCTGATGAGAGCCCCTAGTTTGGCAAACTGGAGAGTGCAGCCGTGAGTGCCAGCTGCAGGAACCTCAGGCTCCTGCGACCCTGCTTAGGCCAGCCCCTGGAGAGCCCCTAGTGGCGAACATGGACAGTGCGCCTGGGGTTTGCCGCTGCAGGAACCGCGCTCCTGCGACCTCTAGCCAGGTCCCCCTGGAGAGCCCCTAGTGGCGAACATGGACAATCAGCCCTGGAGCTGCACAGCAGCACGGAACACAGGGTCCTGTCGGGTCAGCAGCCGATAGCCCAGTCTCCCTCCCTGCTCTCCCCTGCCCCTGGGGCTTGGCAGGGCCTTGGGGAATAGGCCCACGTCACCTTCTGGGAGGTGGAGCCGTGTTATGGCCAACACGGTCCAGGTAGGCCACAAAGGCCCACGTGGCGGTGAAGGGGATCTCTGGGAGGTACTGGTTGATGTCTTCTAGTGAGGACGTCTGCAGCAGTCGGGGTCCTGGTTCTCAGGTAGTAGGACGTCCCCACCCAGGTTGTGTTACATCACCCAGTAGGGGGCCACAAGGGTCGGCCATCAGCCAAGGGGAAGGGGTCGGGGGTTGTACTGGAGACGGACACACCGAGGACCCCACGCCATTGTTGTTCACTGTGGGGGGTGGAGCAGCGTGTGTGGATGTAGGAACACAGTACAGCATGGCTAACCCCCTCTGCCAGCACGCACCCCATTTAACCCCTTCCCTGCTCCCCCACAGCACAGGACCCCTAATTTGATCCCCTCCCTGTCCCCGCACCAGCACAGCACCTCCTACTGAGCTCCCACCCTGCTCCCCGCAGCACAGCACCCTCCTACTGAGCCCCCTCCCTGCTCCTCGCAGCACAGCATTCCCCTTATCTTGAGCCCCCACCCTGCTCCCCGCAGCACAGCACCCCCTACTGAGCCCCCTCCCTGCTCCTCGCAGCACAGCATCCCCTACTGAGCCCCCACCCTGCTCCGCGCAGCACAGCACCCCCTCGGAGCCCCCTCCCTGCTCCCCACAGCACAGGACCCCCTAATGATCCCCCTCCCTGCTCCCTGCAGCACAGCACCTCCTACTGAGCCCCCACCTTGCTCCCCACAGCACAGCACCCCCTATTGAGCCCCATCCCTGCTCCCCACAGCACAGCACCCCCTACTGAGTCTCCCGTCCCTCTCTCTGCAGTATGGTGTCCCTTGATGAGCCCCCTGTCCCAGTCCCCACAACATGGTGCCCCCTGCTGAGGCTCATGCCCACCCCCTTGCCCAGTGGGATGTGAGGCCCCACGGCTGGTGATGGGGGGCACACACACAGAGATCCATAGAGTCTAAGGCCAGGTTGGTCCATTCTGCCCACCTACTTTGGCCTCCTGCCTAATCTCGGTCTTAGAACCTCCCCTGGGGACGCCAGCCTCCAGCCCAGATCTGTGGGTCAAGCTAGAGTGCAGCTTTCAGAGGGAGATGCCCCAACTCCACGGAAAGACTCCGAAAGATGAAGATCCCTCCCCGCCACTGGGGCAAGGGTTGGTTCCCCTCCCTAGCACAAAGTCAGCCCTCGTTTCTAGCCTGGATTTGTCCAGCTTCATCTCCTAGCCGTCTGCTCTCACTCTGCCTGGTCTGCTGGGTTCAGGAGCTCTCTCCACTGAGCAAACTCCTCCCCAGGGAGGCGCTGATAGGCTGGGATCAAATCCCCTCTTGGCCTTCTGTGGAGAAACTGAGCAGAGACGGTAACTTATGGCTGGCTGTCTAAATACTGTTGGTACAATAGATAGACAGACGGTGTCTGTGGGGATAGATAGTTAAAGCAGAAAATTATACCCTGAGCCCTAGGAATTGCATATGGGTGGGTACTTACATTGACAGGATTATGGCTAAGCCAATGGTTCTCAAGCTTTTGTACTGGTGACCCCTTTCACACAGCAAGCCTCGAATGCAACCTCCCATTTACATTAAAAACACTTTTTTGTATATTTAACACCATTATAAATGCTGGAGGCAAAGTGGGATTTGGGGTGGAGGCTGACAGCTCATGACCCCTGTGACAAAGTTCCTCCTCTACCTTGGTGGGTCCTGTGCTTATTGGCAGATTTGCTCACCTCAAGTGATCTTCCCCACAGTCTGGGTCAGCTCCTCCTGGTCTGATCATGGAGCTTGGGGAGTTTTTTGGGGAACCCTGTGGCCCATATCCTTCTTACTCTGGCGTTCCAGCCCAGGGTCCCTGTGGATTGCAGCTGTTCTATAGTGCCTCTTGTACAGTCTGCATGACAGCTACAACTTCCCTGTGCTACTTCCCCGTGGCCTCCTCCAAACACCTTCTTTATCTCCTAGCACAGGTACCTCTCCAGGGTGTCTGATAACGCTTGTACTCCTTAGTCTTCCTCCCAGCGCACAGCTCTCACTCTCAACTCCTTGTCCTCTTGCTCCCAGCTGCCTCAATGCACTTCCTCTCCGTCTGGCTCCTCCCTCCCTGATGGAGTGATCTCCTTTTTAAACCAGGTGCCCTGATTAGCCTGCCTGATTCCAGGTCTAACATGCCTGTGCTGCCTTAATTGGTTTCACAGCCATGATTCTCTTAGTGCAGCCCCTGCTCTGCGTCACTAGAACGCAGAAAACTCTCACGCCCCGCAGTGACTAGTATATTATTGCAACCTTACCCACGACTCCTGCGCCCCCACTGGCATGGTCGTGTCACATCCCCCCATGTAATCCTATGATGACCCCCTGAGGGTCCCGAAACCCCAGTGTTGAGAACCCTGGCCTAAAGCCCTAGGAACAGGGTCAAGTGTGCCCTAGAGTGTAAGGTTTACACGCTGAGCCTACAGGAAGGGTAAGGGTGCTACGGCGGTACCAATTAAGAGGGTGCCGCCTTGAGCCCTAGGAATAGTAGGAAGTGGGGCCCTAGATTGGAAGAATGTTAGAGCCTGTGTGGCGAAAGATCGGGCTCCATAGCTAGCCTGTGTGCACGCCCTATGGCTGGCGCCTGTGAGCCGTGTGTCTTGGCGGGCGTGGGATCCGGCGCCCTGCTGATATACATGAATGGCGAATGGTGCCTTGCCAGGATAGAAGGTGAAGTGTCATGGAAATGGGAGATCTCCGTGATGCCCCATCATCAGCTTTTGGGTTTCCTGGTCAACCTTGGGCCTGGTCCATAGGGATACACAGGGAGTCTGGGGTGAGAACGTGCCTTGTGATGAACCCGGAGCACCCTCCCTGTTGCGGTCCCCCATTGGCCCCTGGAGAGCCACCCTCATCCAGCCTGTGCCCTTTGGAATCAGCAGTGGCCCCTGTGTGTGTTGTCAGGCGACGCTGCTTGGGATGAGGTTCCCTATTGCCTTTGTATTCCAGAGCATTGCTGAAACAACCAAGTCCCCCCAATCCTCACTCTGTCCTCCCCATCGATAAATAGACCTACACTCCGATCTCCACCCCACCCTTAATACAGGCCCTACCTTGATCTCTCCCCCCTCACTCCATCCTAACATTAGGCCCCTGATCCATCCCCCCCAGGCCCCTACCCTGACCACTTTTAGCCCCCACACTATGAGAAGGATCTGGAAAAATTGGAAAGAGATCCAGCGTGAGGGCAACAAAAATATCAGGGGCGAGCTGGAGCACATTGGTTGTCTTGCAGAAGAGATAGAATGAGGGGGGATTTGCCTAGCTGCTTTCAACTACCCTAAACAGGGATTCCAAAGGGATGGAGCCCGCGTGTGTCTCAGTGCTGGTCAGACGACGAACCAAGAGTAATGATGTTCAAGTTGCATGGAGGAGTTTAGGTTGGGTATGGAAAAAACTTTTCACTAGGAGGGGTGGTGAAGCATTGGATACGGGTATCTAGGGAGGTGGTAGGAATTTCCATCTTAGAGATTTTTAAGGTCGGCTTGAACAAAGCGCTGTTGAATGATTTAGTTGGGATTGGTTCCTGCCTTTTAGCAGCGGGGTTGGACTACTAGATCCCTCCTGAGGTCCCTTCCAACTCTGAGGATTCTATGATATCTATGATTTCCTCCTCACTCCATCCCTAACATAGCTCCCTGACCTGATCCCACCCGATTCACCACCCCTAATTACAGGCTCTACTCCAATCCCCTTCCAACACCCCCCCGTATTCTCCACCCACCCCTTATACAAGCCCCTACCCTGAACTCCATGCCACCTTGATTTCACACACCTAACATATCCCCCTACCCCAATTCTCCACCCCACCCCTAATACAACCCCCTACCTTGATCCTTATCTAGGGTTGCCAACTTTATAATTGCACAAAATTGAACACCCTTGCCCCGTCCCCCACCCTGCCCATCTTCTCTGAGGCCCTGTTCCTTCTCTGAGGCCCCTCCCCCACTCACTCTCTCCCCCTCCCTCCGTCGCTTGCTCTCCCCCACCTCTATTCATTTTCACTGGGCTGGGGAAGGGATGGTAGCACAATGAGGTGGGAGAGGTGAGGGCTTCAGCTGGGGGTGCAGGCTTCAGGCTGGGGCCAGAATTGAGGGGTTCAAGGTCTGGGAGGGGGCTCCAGACTGGGGCAGGGGGTTGAAGTGTGGGACAATGTGAGGGCTCTGGCTGGGGGTGTGGACTCTGGGGTGAGAATGGGTATGAGGGGTTTGGGGTGCAGGAAGGGGCTCTGGGCTGGGGTATGGGGTTGGGATGTGGGAGGGGGTGCAGGCTCTGGGAGGGAGTTTGGGTGCGGAAGGGGATTCCGACCCGGGGCACGGGGTTGGGATGCAAGAGGCGGTTTGGGATGTGGGCTCTGGCTGGGCGACACTTACCTCAGGTGGCTCCTGGTCGATGACACAGCAGGGCTAAGACAGGCTCCCTGCCTGCCCTGGCTCCTCTCTGCTCCCGGAAGCAGCTGGCATGTCCGCCCTCCAGCTCCTAGTCATAGGTGTGGCCAGGCGGCTCTGTGTGGTGCGTACTGCCTGTGTCCGCAGACACCGCCCCCACAGCTCCTATTGGCCACAGTTCACAGCCAATGGGAGCGGTGGAGCCAGTGCTGGGGGGCAGCATATGGAACTTCCCTGATTGCCTCTGCACCGAGGGGCTGGACTTGCTGGCTGCTTCCAGGGAGCGGTGCAGAGCCAGGGCAGACAGGGAGCCTGCCTTAGCCCCAGTGCGCTGTCGACCAGACTTTTAACGGCCTGGTCAGCAGCGCTGACCAGAGCTGCCAAAGTCCTTCCGGTCAAAAACTAGACACCTGGCAACCCTACCTTTCCATCCCCATCCCTAACGTACCCCTCGACTTTAACCCCACCCCCATTCTCTAACATTGCCTAATACAGGCCCCTATCCCAATCCTCACCCTGAACCTCCCCATCCTTAGCATAGCCCCCCACTCAATTCCCACTCTAATTCTCCACCCACCCCTAATCCCTACCCCTAACACAGACCCCCTCCCGGATTCTCCACCCACTGCTAATACGGGGCCCTTCCCCTATCCTCACCCTGATCCTCCCCATCCCTAACATAGCCCCCAACCCGATTCCCCCCCCAATTCTCCACTCACCCCTAATACAAGCCCCTACCCTAATCCCTACCCTCAACACAGATCCCTTCCTGGATTCTCCACCCACCCCTACCCCAATCCTCACCCCTAACACAGTCCCCCCCCGAATCCCTCCCAATACAGGCCCCTACCCCAATCCCCACCCCTAACACAGCCCCCCCTCCCTGATTCTCCACCCTCTGCTAACATAGTCCCCCACTCTGATTTTCTACCCCCACCCCTAATACAGGTCCATACCCCGATCCTCACCCCTCCCTCCCCATCCCTAACATAACCACACTCTGATTCTCCACCCTCACCCCTAATACAGGCCCATACCCCAATCCCCACCTCAACACAGCGCCCCACTCTGATGCTCCTCCCCAATCCCAAAACAGGCCCCTATCCCAATCCTCACCCCTCACTCCCCATCCCTAACATAGCCCCCATCCAATCCCCACCCTGATTCTCCACTCCAGCCCTAATACAGGCCACTATCTTGATCCTCACCCCTCTCCCCATCCCTAACATAGCCCTCAATCCGATTCCTACCCTGATTCTTCACCCACACCTCTAATACAGGCCCCTACCCTGATCCCCACGTCACCCATAATATAGCCCCCACCCTGATTTCCCATCCCTAACATGCCCTACCCCGATTCTCCACCCCCATATCTAATACAGACAGGCTCCACTTTCCTCCGTGGTCCCAACCTCATCCCTAATATTGGCCCCCCATTCTAATCCGTTCTTACCTTCTGCCATCTTCAGAGGGGCTGGGAGCACCAACCCTAGATGGGGGAGAGAACAGACTGTCAGCCCCAGAGCACAGTGACACCAGCCCCCCACAGCAGCCCCTCCAGACCCAGTGGTGGGCCTGGGCTCCACTCACGCAGCAGCAGCAGGAGGAAAGCGATGGGGGTTTTCATCTCAGCCAATCCCTTCGATTGAGAGCTGCTGGGTTGGGATGTGCAAGTGAAACAGCAGCTGGACTGTGGAGTTCAGGAGAGGGAGTTAGAGTGAGGGAAGTTAGGGTAGTTAGCTAGTGAATCAACAGGATCTAGTGACTTCTCTCCCCCCATACACACCCCACTCTCTCTGTCTGTACAACACCTATCTATCTATCCCCATACACCCCCTCTACCTATCTATCCTCATTCACCCCCTCTATCTGTATATCTATCTATCTATCCCTATACACAACCATCTCTCTATCTCTTCCACTGCACAATGGTTATCACCTGTCCAGGATTTCTCAGGATCACTCCTTTTTCACTGTGGCTGTCTTGGGAAGTTTATAAGGATGCTCAGCAGATACGGCCAGATGGCCAGTTTTATGGGCTCAGGACTGTCCCGGATGTCCCATTCTTTTCCTACCTACAAGATGGTAACCTTATCCCCCACACCCAACCCTCCATCAGTCACCCCACCCCATCCACAGGCATCTAAGCCACCTTCTGTAAATATTAGTCAATTCATTTCTCACCTCGGCTGGTTGGCAGTGTCCACAGCACAGCACAAAGATGTGCAGGGACTGGCTTGTAGTTACACAGGTGCAGAAGGAAATAACCTTTGAATTCTAACCCCCTGCTGCAATCCACTAAGCCCCATTCCCATCCAAGACCTAGGGAGAGAATCCAGGAGTCCAGACTCCAGCCCCTCCTGCTCTAAACCACTAGACCCCAATCTGCTCCCAGAGCTGGGGATTGAACCCAAGATTCCTGACTCCCAACTCCCCAAGTCTTTCTATGGAAATGGTGATAAATAATATCATTAGTTAGTGGGTACACAGAAATCTGGGTAGGTGAAGCGTTTGTGGGTGAGCGCACATGTGGCTGTCTCTCTGTCCTCTATGGTGTCTCTCAAACCTTCTAGAGCCTCACAGTCAAGGCACTTCAGTTTGGACTCTGGAGAGCTGTGTTCTAATCCCAGTGGTCCTATCAACTCCCTGTGTGACCATAGTCATGTCATTTAGCTTCTTGTGCCTCATTTTCCACATATGAGAAGTAATAGTCTTCCCTCTGTAGATTAGGAGCTTTTCAGGGTGTTGACTGTCTCTTACTGTGTGTCTGTGCAGCAACCAGCACACAGGGCCCTAATCTTGGTCAGGGTCTGTGCAGCGCCTGGCACAAGAGGGGGCCTGATCTCAGTCGGGGTCACAATGGGGGCCCTTGATCTTGGATGGGGTCTGGGCAATGGCCGGTACAATTTTGCCCTGATCTCTCACAGATCCTATTGAAATACAATGCACTCACCGGCTGGGTCCAATCCGTTCAGCGTCTCTGACTTGCCCCGAATGAAACTCTCCAGCCAGCTGTTTCTCTTTATTTCAGCTGGGACTGCACTGGGAAGCAGGAGTGCCCTCCTCCTCTGATCTGTCCCTCCCATCCCGTGTGGGTTTGTCTGGCAGAATGAGAGATTCCAGTGAAGGAACAGGGAAGCCCAGTGACACTGTGAGGGTGCGACTGAATCAGAGTTAAGGATAAACCTGCAGCCATGAGGCCAGGGAAATGGACCCCTGGGGAGACTCCCTTGCCACCCACCTCTTCTGGCCAAGGTCCTGGCCCTGCTCACTGCTCTCAGGCCCCCTGAGGCCATGGCCAGGGTAGGGATGCAGGGCCAGATTTCCAATTAAGTCCTGGGTGTGATGTTGCACTCTAAGCAGCAGTTCTGCAGAAAAGGACCTGGTGATTATAGTGGATGATAAGCTGGATATGAGACAACAGTGTGCCCTTGGTGCCAAGAAGGCCAACGGCATATTGGATTGCATTAGTAGGAGCATTGCCAGCAGATGGAAGGAAGTAATAATTCCCCTCGATTCGACACTGGTGAGGCCACACCTGGAGCATTGCATCCAGTTTTGGTCCCCCCCTCCCCCCCCCCAGAAGGGGACAAATTGGAGAAAGTCCAGCAGAGGACATTGAAAATTATTAGGGGGCTGGGACACATGATTTATGAGGAGAGGGAGAGGGAACTGGGGTTATTTAGTTTGCAGAAGAGAAGAGTTGGAGGGGGCAGAGATTTGATAGAAGCCTTCAACTACCAGAAGGGGGGGTTCCAAAGAGGATGGAGCTTGGCTGTTCTCAGTGGTGGCAGATGACAGAAAAATAAGCAATGGTCTCAAGTTGCAGCTGGATATTAGGAAACACTGTTTCCCTTGGAGGGTGGTAATGCACTGGAATGGGTTCCCTAGGGAGGTGGTGGACTCTCCTTCCTTAGAGGTTTTTAAGGTCAGGCTTGACAAAGCCCTGGCTGGGATGATTTAGTTGGTGTTGGTCCTGCTTTGAGCAGGGGATTGGACTAGATTCATAGATTCATAGACTTTAAGGTCAGAAGGGACCAATATGATCATCTAGTCTGACCTCCTGCACAAAGCAGGCCACAGA
>NC_133779.1:57561377-57616060 GCF_003597395.2 Chelonoidis abingdonii | reverse complement strand
CATCTCGTCTGCCTTCTGACAAAGCAGGGGCACCGAATCTCGTCCATTCTGTAACTAACCACTAACCTATGGTGAGTTATTGAAGTTTCCAACTTGTGGTTTGAGACTTAAGCGACGAGATTCACAGCAAGTGAAATGGCCACGTCAAGGATGAGGGATAACCTCAGGGCTCTGCCTTACTGCTGGAGAAATTCCTCCCGACCCCTAATATGGCGTTCCTGCCAACTCCTAATATTTCTATGATATGTTTTATGGAAATATGTTAAGGGTAATTGACTAAACCTGAATACGTTTGTGTAGAGATGCCATGACATGTCTTGCGAGGTTAATGAGCTCCTAATTATCTCATTTGTTTGTTAAGCATGTAGATTTTTATATCTAAGTTCGAGCATTGCTGCTATTTGTATTGAAGTGTTTCTGTAGAGGAACACATAAGGGAGATTTGACCACTATTGTGAAGGGGGATTTCACGTCTGGGAAACTTAATCTAAATGGCTTTTGGAGAGCCACCTCAAATGAGCTGTCCTGGGAAAATTAAACTCAATGTAAACAACGGGTTTGGCCTGCCAAAGTGAATCATTCATGGCTATGTGATTGCCCAAGTGGGTCAAACTCCATCTTGCTTGCTGTGATTATTGCACGGAGAACAAAGGGGTTTCTGCCATACAAGAGAGAGAATATGAAAGGTCTGGGAGCTCTCATTTTGTATTCAGTGATTAAGAGAGGCATGAAGAAACTGGACAAAGATCGTAACGATGGGCGGTGGGTGATTGCTGCTGCCGGCCATTAACCGTTGGTCATAAAGTGATTGTTCCGTTCAGATAACATCTAGCGTGCGAAGTTAGTATTTATAAATAGGTCAGGGGTCGGCAGCCTTTCAGAAGCGGTGTGCCAAGTCTTCATTTATTCACTCTAGTTGAAGGTTTCGCATGCTGGTAATACATTTTAACGTTTTTAGAAGGTCTCTCTCTCTATAAGTCTAAACTGTTATTGTATGTAAAGTAAACTAGTTTTTTAAAATGTTTAAGAAGCTTCATTTAAAATTAAATTAAAATGCAGATCTTATCAGTTTAGTGCAGTGGTTCTTAAGCTGGAGTGCACACACCCCCTGGGGCAGGGCCGGTGCAAGGATATTTTGCCAAGGTGAAACTTCCACCTTGCACATCGGTTCATTGAGAGGCAAATCCCCAACGAGCCTTTATAGACCCCAGGGGCCAGCCGTGCCCAAAGGCTGCTCCCCAGACCAGGTTCCCCCTCACCCCCAAACTCCCCTGGAGGGTGCACAGCCCCCCTGCGAGCCCTCCCAACCACACCCAGGTGGCCCCCACCCCGAGTCCGCTCACTAGCTTTGCCGGGCTTGGGCCGCTGCAGCAGCTCAGCAGGGAGCAGCCACCTTCCGGAGGCACCAGGGAGCCAGAGTGTCCCACTTGTGGCAGCAGTGAGCCCCAGCCATGGAGGAGCCAGCATGATGCAGGTGGGCAGCAGCCCTGCAAATGCGGCAGTGGCACTGCTAGCGGGGAGCAGCTGTGCCTCCCCCGCTCCTCCTGCCCAGGCTGCCCCCGGAGGTGCCTATAGGCTGCAGTGGATGTATGCAGGCGCCAGCCCCCATGCACTCCCTGGCTCCCCCCTTACCTAGGGTTACCATATTTCAACAATCAAAAAAGAGGGGAGAGACCTGCCCTAGCCCCGATCCACTCCCTCTCACTTCCCATCCTCGGTCAGAACCCTCAACCCCTCCCTGCTCCTTGTCCCCTGACTGCCTCCTCCTGAGACCCTCCCACCCTAACTGACCCCCTAGGACCCTACCCCCTACCTGTCCCCTGACTGCCCTAACCCTTATGAACACCCCTGCCCCCAGACAGACCCCTGGGGACTCCCACGCCCCATCCAACCACTCTCCACTCCCTGACAGGACCCCCAGAACTCACAACCCATCCAACCCTCCCCCTTCTCCCTGACAGCCCCCTGGGACTCCACGTGGAGAGCTGAGGCAGCGAGAGGGGGGGAGCTGTGGGAGGGGCAGCGGGGGTGGTTCACACTTCCGGGAGCCGCAGAACCCAAGCACAGTGAGGGGGGAGCTGGGGGGCATGTCTGCCCAGACTGTGGCCCAGTGCCCCCCCTGGGGGGGGCTCCTGCAGTGGATGCATGTGGGTGGTGTGCCTCATGCAACCCTAGCTCCCCCCTTGCCGCACTCGGGCTCTGCAGCTCCCGGGAGGGTGAGCTGCCACCGCCACCCCTCCCACAGCAGGCTCAGGGCCCTGTGCCCCAATGGCTCACACTCCCAGGAGCCGCAGAACCTTAGTGCGGTGAGGGGGCAGCCAGGGGGTGCGCCTGCCGCCAGTCTGGGGTCCTGGCTGCCGGCCACACTTCACTCAGCCGGCTGCGCACGCTGAGCGGGGCTGGCACCTGGGACCCCGGCTGGTAGCTGCGTGACAGGCAAAATCGGCTCACGTGCCAGAGGTGGCACACGTGCTGTAGGTTGCCGACCCCTGAACTAGATCCTTAGTGTGTTAAGTTAGCCTTGCGTGTTTTGTTTTATTTTGCTTGGTAACTTACTTTCTTCTCTCTGTTATTACTCGAAACCACTTAAATCCTACTTTTTATACTTAATAAAATCATTTTTGCTTATTAATTAATGCAGAGTAAGTAATTAATACCTGGGGGAGCAAACAGCTGTGCATATCTCTCTATCAGTGTTATAAAGGGTGGACAGTTTATGAGTTTACCCTGTATAAGCTTTATATAGCTCCATGTGTTAATGTGTAACCTATAGATCAGGGGTAGGCAACCTATGGCACACATGCCACAGGCAGCACCCGAGCTGATTTTCAGTGGCACTCACGCTGCCCGGGTCCTGGCCACCGGTCCGGGAGGCTCTGCATTTTAATTTAATTTTAAATGAAGCTTCTTAAACATTTTAAAAACAACCTTATTTACTTTAATACAACAATGGTTTAGTTCATATATTATAGGACTTATAGAAAGAAAGAGACCTTCTAAAAACATTAAAATGTATTACTGGCACACGAAACCTTAAATTAAAGTGAATAAATGAAGACTTGGCACACCACTTCTGACAGGTTGCCAGCCCCTGCTATAGGTGTTAACCTGCTTAATCTTGGTTTCTCACTTTTAAATTCTTTATTTACTTCCCTGCCATTGAGTCACAGCTCCTGTCTCCTCATGTGCTCCGTGAACCATTCCATCTTTAACTTCACCCGATTTACCAATTCAGTGACAGTATTGTTTGCTACTTTCCCCTCCAGACCTCCAGTGAACCACCCAATGACCACAGACTCCGATAAGGTACGAAGGCCCCCGGCCAGGTTTATTGCCAAACGAAACACAGTCTCTAGGCCCCCAGATCAGATATCTACAGTTCTACAAGTACATATGTGCTCCCTGGCAATGGACAATGGACTGGCTCAGTCAGTGGCGGGATTTACCCCCGCCCCCTAGGTCAGACAAGGACACCTCTTTAGAGGTACATTCTCATACACAGGTACAAACCAGTTACACGTATTGAGGTGAGGTATTGAGGTATGTTAGGGTGCCGCCTCTCACCTGGTACATGTTGGTTCGAACAAACAACTCTATCCATCATATTCTCCTTTTGACCCTGTCTTTGGGATGCATCAGCATGTTCCTTGTTATCTGTGTGGAATGTGCAAGTATCACAGTGTTCTTGTTACCGTCCTGACACATGTTTATATCTCAGGTGTCCAGTAACTTTTAGCCCTTTCCTTGCCAGACTAGGGCCTGCCTCTTGCTCATAGTTTAACTTTGCTTTATGTCAGGGTTAGACAGCCAATGGCATGCGTGCCGAAGGCGTAGCTTAGGTCGATCCCCCTCTCCCCCTCCCCTCAGTGTAGACCAGGCCTTAACTGCTGAGGATAGGACAAGAAGCAATGGGCTTAAATTGCAGCAAGGAAAGTTTAGTTTGGACATTAGGAAAAACTTCCTAACTGTCAGGGTGGTTAAACCCTGGAATAAACTGCCTAGAGAGGTTGTGGAATCTCCGTCTCTGGAGATATTGAAGAGTAGGTTAGGTAAATGTCTATCAGGGATGGTCTAGAAGTATTTGGTCCTGCCATGAGGGCAAGGGACTGGACTAGGTGACCTCTCAAGGTCCCTTCCAGTTCTGTGATTCTGTGTGTGTCTCCTGCATCTGGAAGGGACATGCAGTTTTCATTCCCCCAACTAAATTTCCATAGCAGCAGAGGCACCAACTTTCTGATTTCCTGGTGGGTGCTTGCTCCTAGTGCACCCCAAGCCCCAGCCCCACTCCACCCCTTCCCCCAAGACCCCACTCCCTCGCCACCTCTTCCTGCTCCATTCTGCCCCCTCTCCCAAGCATGCCCCGCCCTTGCTCCACCTCTTACTGCCCCTGCTCCTCCTCTTCCCCCAAGAACCTCCTGTCTGCCGCAGGACAGCTGATCCTCAGTGGGTGGGAGGTGTTCTGGGAGGGGAGGGAGGAGCTGATTAGTGTTTCCCATCAGCCGGCAAGAAGGGCTGGGAGGGAGAGGAGCTAATCAGCAGGGCTCACCTATTTTTTTCATGGGTGCTCCAACTCAAGAGCACCCAAGGAGCTGGCACCATTTCTTTCACTAAGGAAACCTCATTGCCAAAAATATTTCCCCAGAAACATATTAGTTGCGATGTCATTTCCATCCGTTCTCGGTTTGCCTGGCTTCTGTGATTATTTACAGCTGAGAGGACTAACAATTCTTCAGGATATCTCTCAGTGCATCCTTCTTACCTCACAGTCATCCTTACCTGCTGATTCCCCAACAGAAAACATCTGCTGTATCATCCCTTTAGTTTCCCAAGTCCATATATGCTTCTGTCTGCATTATATACATGTTAAGGAGATGGTTTCCATGAAACATCTAGAGCTGCATAGACATGAAGGTGCCCAGAATTGTTAGAAGATAGCATAATAGATACAGTTGCAGAATAGGCTTACTAGTTGGTCAAGGGCCAATGTTATGGGCCTTTGAATTCAAACATACTCTTTGCTGAAGATAAAGTTTCTAAACAATCGTTACTATATAAATGAATCCAATATACAGAAAGAAAGAACAAAAAGTTGGCTAACCATTGCAGCACTAAACAACGTAGCTAATTGTTCGTATGAGGCTATAGTTAAGGCGTTCATGTGAGATTTATACTGCTTGATTAACACGTGTAAACGACAAAATGCAATCAATACAAAGAGACCTAACAGTACTTCTAAAATAACTAGAGCCTTAAATGTAACTTCTACACGTGTACGAGAAATAAGTAGATTAAAATCTAGTACATGATGGAAATTTCAAATCCTTTTCTGCTGTATGCATGTCGTTGCTGATTTCAATAACGTGTATCTTTTCCATTTAACGATGATTCTAGATTTAAAGTCAATGGATTAATATGTACATTAAAAACTGGTATATGATTTGCAATATCTTCTTGATGCTTGGGCTCACTTTGGATAATAGGGTTTTTTTGGGTAAGCAGAGTCAGGATGAGCTCTCCTCTGACATCTGGTGGTGAATTATGGGGAGTGTGGAAAGGAATTTTAGGCGTTTACATTAGCACACCCACCCCACCTAGCATAGCCCACGGCAGCCTGGGATGGTTATTTTGGCAGCTCTGGGATCCCCAATTTCTTTGTTATTGGGGTAGGAGGAATAAAGTGTTAACACCCTGATTCTGTGAATGAGGAACTATGAGACTGCTTTATGACAGAGATGTCTCAACATCAATTAAGTAGCACTTGCTAGACAATGGACGTGGGTGCCAAAACCCATTGAAATGAGAGATTTGGGGGACTGGTGTGTGTACCTGAAGGAATGGGCCCCTTTAGAGGGCCTGGAACACCAATTGCACATCCTTGTCTCTCCACTGTTGGAAAGTAGAGCTAATTTTGATTCCATCAGGAGTTGATCTAAAGGCTGCTGAGCTGAATTCACATTGGGCCAATGGTGCACCACCGGGGCTCCCCTACTAAAAGCTAAAATCATTAAAAGAGCTGAGTTTACTGAGCTGAGATCACTGAGTGCTGTGTTAACTAGTGGGGGAGCCTGAAGATCTATCGCTAAGCGGCTGGCAGAGCAGGGCAGTTTGCAGCATGTTGAAGCAGCCTATGGAACAGTGAGTGGAGTGGAACGGTTTGCAGGGATGGCTGGAGTGGCTCACGGGTCAGCTGGAGGAGTGGCACAGCTGGTGGAGTGGAGCTGGTTGTGGTGAAGGCTGCAGCAGAACTCCACGGAGAGGCGGAGCAGTTGTCCCTGGCCCATGCAAGGTGCCCCTTAACACCCTGTGTGTGTCCCCACACCATTTCCACCCAGGCTGGGGGGGGAAAACTCTGCAGATAAACTTTTGAACTCTGGGGTGGCACTGACCAGAGACTTTCGGGTTGTTGGACTTTGGGGTGATTGGACTTAAGACCCTAAGGGGGAAAGGACACTGCCAAATGTACTTGGAGGTGGGTTTTTTTGCTGATGGTTTGTGTTATAATCCTGTTTGTGGTGTTTCTCCAATGTGATGCCGCATTGTTTCCCTCGTTTATTAAAAGGATTTTGCTACACTCAGACTCCGTGCTTGTAAGTGGGGAAGTATTGTCTCCTAGAGGCACCTGAGGGGGTGGTATGTAATAGTCCCAGGTCACTGGGTGGGGGCTTGAGCTGGTTATGCATTGTGTTATTGAAACAGAACCCCTGGATACTAAACCCGGCCCTTGTTGCTGCCAACTCAGAGAGGCAGAAGGGTTACACTAGTATATGATTTGCAATATCTTCTTGATGCTTAGGCTCACTTTGGATAATAGGGGTTTTTTTGGAAAACTTGGTACAGGCAATATTCTCAGGCTATTTCATTTTATGAAAAATTCCAAGGTTTTAAATTTTTTGTCCCAATTTCAAAACTCAGAATTTCCCCTGGCACCAAAATTCCATAAGATTCAGGCCAGCTTTAACTTTTAAGCCAATCTTACAATATTGGGCTAGGCAGTGTCCAAAATCTTTAACCCCTTGGGTTGGCAACAAAAGGCTGCCACGTATGACCAATTGGGCTATTTTTTGCTGTCCATTACAGGATCTTTTTTAGCAATGGTGTGTTGCGATATTTTGGGCTATCTTGCTGCCCCGCTGCCACTGGCTGCACTGCCACTGGAGGGAGCCTTCTTATCTACCCCACCCCCTGCTAAGATGACCCACACGTTGCTTGTCTCATGACATGCCTCCTTTCCTTAGGTGACATTTGCAGCATGCACAGAATTCTTCTCTGGGGGAACCAGAATTTTTTTTCTGCAGAAAATGTTCTGCAGTTCTGCCTTTTGCCCACCAGAACTGGCTGAGGTTGACTGGTTTGGTGGGTGGCAGCAAACAGCTAGCAGGCAGGCAGGTGGTGGATGCATTTTTTCCTCAAGTGAAAAGTCACAGTAGCCTTCTTGGAGCCAGGTTAGGAGACACAGTGTGCCACACAGGCTTGCTGTGGGGGGTCACAGGGCCACATGGGGACATGGGAGGGGAGGCTCCAGGCAGGGCCACATGGGGAGGGAGGGGGAGTGCTGAAGATGCTCTGCCTGGGGTGCAGAAGGTGAAAATCTGACCCTGGGGGCAAGGCAGGGCAGGGCAGGGCTCAGACCTCAGTCAGGGTCACGTGGAGGGTGAGGTGGGGGGGCTGAGAGTTTGTCCCTAGCTGGGGTCGAGCTCTCAGTCCCAGGCGGAACTGCACTGGAGCTCTCAGCCCTGGCTGAAGCTTTGAGCCCGGAGCCCTGCCACGTTCTTCCCCCACTCTGCTCTTCCCCCCGAACCATAGTAAGAGAACCAAAAAAGAGCCACCCTGGCTAAACAAGAGAGTAAAAGAAGCAGTGAGAGGCAAAAGGCATCCTTTAAAAAGTGGAAGTTAAGTCCTAGCAAGGAAAATAGAAAGGCACATATACTCTGGCAAATGAAATATAAGAATACAATTAGGAAGGCCAAAAGAGAACTGAAAGAACAGCTAGCCAAAGACTCCAAAAGTAATAGCAATTTTTTTTTAAGTACATCAGAATCAGGAAGCCTGCTAAACAACCAGTGGGGCCACTAGGCGATTGAGATGCTAAAGGAGCACCCAAGAACCATAAAGTCATTGCCGAGAAACTGAGGGTATGTCTACACTATGAAATTAGGTCAAGTTTATAGAAGTCGATTTTTAGACATCGATTTTATACAGTCGATTGCGTATGTCCCCACTAACTGCATTAAGTCGGCAGAGTGTGTCCTCACTACTGTGGCTAGCCTCAACTTACAGAGCGGTGCATTGTGGATAGCTATCCCACAGTTCCCACAGTCTTTGCTACCCTTTGGAATTCTGGGTTAAGCTCCCAATGGGGCAAAAACATTGTCACAGGTGGTTTGGGGTACATGTCATCAGTCGCCCCCCACCCCCCCGTGAAAGCAATGACAGACAATTGTTTTGTGCCTTTTCTCCTGGCTTATCCATCAGAGCCCTTTCACAGCAAGCATGGAGCCAACTCAGCTCACCGTCACCGCTGCTGTTGTGAGCATTGTAAACACCTCGCACATTATATGCAGAACCAGGCTAAGAGACTCCAGCACGAGTTGGATTTTGGTGAAGACATGGACACAGACGTTCCTGAAAGCATAGGCTGTGGCAACTGGGATATCATGGTGGCAGTGGGGCTGGCTGATACAGTGGAACGCCGATTCTGGGTCAGGCAAACAAGCACAGACTGGTGGGACCACATAGTGTTGCAGGTATGGGATGGATTCACAGTGGCTGCGAAACTTTTGCATGAGGAAGGCCACTTTCCTGGAACTCGGTGAGTTGCTTTCCCTCACCCTGAAGCACAGGAATACCAAGATGAGAGGTGCCCTAACAGTTGAGAAGCGAGTGGCGATAGCCCTGTGGAAGCTTGCAATGCCTGACTGCTACCTGTCAGTCGGGAATCAATTTGGAGTGGGCAAGTCTACTGTAGGGGCTGCTGTGATCCAAGTAGCCAATGCAATCATTGATGTTCTGTTATCAAGGGCAGAGACTCTGGGAAATGTGCAAGTCATACTGGATGGCTTTGCTGCAATGGGGTTCCCTAACTGTGGTGGGGCAATAAACGGAACGCATATACCCATCTTGGCACCAGACCACCTTGCCAACCAGTACGTGAACTGCAAGGGGTACTTCTCAATGATGCTGCAAGCACTGGTGGATCACAGGGGACGTTTCACCGACATCAATATGGGATGGCCGGGAAAGGTGCATGATACTCGCATATTTAGGAACTCCGGGCTGTTTGAGGTGCTGCAAGAAGGGACTTACTTTCCAGACCAGAAAATTACCGTTCGGGATGTTGAAATGCCAATAGTTATCCTTGGGGACCCAACCTACCCCTTGCTCCCATGGCTCATGAAGCCATACACAGGCAGTCTGGACAGTAGCAACGAGCAGTTCAACTACAGGCTGAGCAAGTGCAGAATGGTGGTAGAATGTGCCTTTGGATGTTTAAAAACTCTCTGGCACTGTTTGCTGAATAGGTCAGAACTTAGTGCAACCAACATTCTCATTGTTATTGCTGCTTGCTATGTGCCACATAATATCTTTGAGAGTAAGGGAGAGACGTTTATGGCAGGATGGGAGGTTGAGGCAAATCGCCTGGCTTCCGATTTTGAGGAGCCATAAAGCAGGGCTATTATAAGAGCACAGCAAGGCGCGCTGCGAATCAGAGAGGCTTTGAAAACCAGTTTCATGACTGGCCAGGCTTAAGTGTGACAGTTGTGCATGTTTCTCCTTGACGCAAACCAGCCCTCTTTGTTGATTTTAATTCCCTGTAAGCCAACCACCCTCCCCCCTTTGAAATAGAGTAACTATTGTTTTGAAACCATGCATTCCTTCTTTATTAATTAAAAAAAATGAGACAACGGATAAGATAGCCTGGGTGGGGTGGGGGAAGAGGGAAGGACAAGGCCCTATTGTTTATTGTAGCCACACTAAAAATCAAATTGTTTGAATGACAGACTTCTGATGCTTGGGCCAGTTTCTGGAGTGGAGTGGCTGGGTGCCCAGAGGCCCCACCCAGTGTTCTTGGGTGTCTGGGTGAGGTGGATGTGGAACTTGGTGACGAGGGCATGCGGTTATACAGTGGATGCAGCGGGGGTCTCTTCTCTTGTTGGCTTTCCTGCAGCTTCACCAGATGTTTCATCATGTCTGTTTGCTCCCTCATTAACCTCAGCATCGCTTCCTGCCTCTGCTCTTTGCACTCACTTAATTCTTTCCTGGCCTCTACCACTGAATGCCTGCATGCATTAAGCTGTGCCCTACCAATGCGGGAGGACTGCATGAGCTCACAATACATGTCATCGTGAGTGCGTTTTTTTTGTCTTCTGATCTGTGATAACCTCAAGGACGGAGATGTTAGGGGGAGCGTAGAAACATTTGCACCTGGGGGGACATAAAAAGAGAGAGTAAAATTTAAGATGATACATTTTTGAGAACAAAAGGGAGACTCTTTCACTGTGAAACAAGCAATTCATAGCAGACAGCACATGTGCTTTAGGTACAAGGTACATTTTGCCTTTTAGATTGAGCACCTGTCAGTATGGTGACACATCACACATGGCTTGACAACAGAATTTGGTTTCCAGGCAGCCATGGTAAGTTGTTTGGTAAGCGGGGTTGGCTTCTTATGCCTTCATAACATGTGGGAATGTTTTCAAACTGCAGCATCCTCCTTTCCCAGAACAAGCAATGGGTTGGGTTTCACATTTAAAAGAAGGGGCTGCGGGTTTTGGGTGGATGTGCAGCACACACCTACCCCACCCACTGCGTGACTATTTTCTGGAATGATCCCTTCTCTCCTCCCCCGCCAGGAGGCTATTCTCTGGGATGATCTCTTTTAGCCAAGCGCAAACAGCCCAGCACGAACGGGGTCCATTTACTGTTCCCTTACAAAAATTCTTGTATTTCAACCAGGTGACCATGAATGATATCACTCTCCCGAGGCTAACACAGGAAGATATAGACCAAATGTTGCTTGAATGCAACCAAAACCCAGGACCATTCACTGCCATGCTTTGTGCTGCAATGGTTCCAGAATACTTGCTACTGGCTTGGCGTGGTAAAGTGTCCTGGCAAGGAGGACGAAATAAGGCAGCCCTCCCCAGAAACCTTCTGTAAAGGCTTTCAGAGTACCTCCAGGAGAGCTTCATGGAGATGTCCCTGGAGGATTCCTGCTCCATCCCCAGAAATGTGAACAGACTTTTCCAGTAGCTGTACTGGCTGTGAATGTATCCCAATTCTTCAGGGCAAATCAAATATTAAATACTATTGCTTTACACCCAAACTGTAGTTATAAATGTGCACTCATCAGAGGTGCTTTCTCTGGCTTCAGGGTTGGGGATCCCACCTTGCGAGGATATTGGCTCCAGGGTGATGAAAAGGTCCTGGCTGCTGGAGAAAATATATTCACTGCTTGCCTGCTGCACATTCTCCTCCTCCCCACTGTGGGAGACTACCACCTTGCAGGTGTCTATGGACAGAGGTAGGGTCCCCCCCTAGAATATCAGGGTTGGAAGGAACCTCTGGAAGTCATCTAGTTCAATCTGCTGCTCAAAGAAGGACCAATCCCAAGATGGATTTTTTATGCTAGATCCCTAAATGGCCCTCTCAGGGACTGAACTCAGAACCACTGAGCTATCCCTCCCCCATGCAGCTAATCATAGAAGCAGCATATATGGGGCTCTGACCTGGAGTGACTGTTTGCCTCCTTTGTCTTTTCATAGCCTTGCCTGAGCTCCTGAACATTCATGCGGCACTGCTGTGTGTCCCTGTTGTAGCCTCTGTCCAACATGCCCTGTGAGATTTTGGCAGATATATTTGCATTTCTTCTTTTTGATTGGAGTTTGGCCTGCACAGATGCTTCTAACCATACAGCAATCAGATCCAGTGTCTCCCTTTTGGTCCATGCTGAAAAAGAGACCACTAAGGGGGGATATGACGGAGGTCTATAAAATCATGACTGATGTGGAGAAAGTAAATAAGGAAATGTTATTTACTCCTTCTCATGACACAGGAACTAGGGGGTCACCATATGAAATTAATAGGCAGCAGGTTTAAAACAAACAAAAGGAAATATTTTTTCACACAATGCACAGTCAACCTGTGGAACTCTTTGCCAGATGATGTTGTGAAGGCCAAGACTATAACAGGGTTCAAAAAAGAACTAGATAAGTTCATGGAGGATAGGTCTATCAATGGCTATTAGCCAGGACGGGCAAGGATGGTGTTCCTAGCTTCTGTTTGCCAGAAGCTGGGAGGGCGACAGGGGATGGATCACTTGATCGTTACCTGTTCTGTTCATTCCCTCAGGGGCACCTGGCATTGGCCACTGTGGGTAAACAGGATACTGGGCTAGAGGGACGTTAGGTCTGACCCAGTATGGCCATTCTTATGCCTCCTCCGCTCAATCCTTTCTGCCTTACCCCACTCTGATGCCAAGACCTGAAAAGCTTTGTGTCTCCACTGTGGCTGTAGATGGGGGAGATTTTTCCAGGGCCCCCAAATTGGCCAGGGCCTCTGGGCAGTGGTCCATGGGCCTATGCTACCACTCCTTCCCCTCTCGGCCACATGAGATTTGGGGAGGCTCTATTACATGCCACCTATGTGTGTGGAGGACATTGACCACACACACACATACACACACACACACACAGACACACACATACAGTGTGTTATTTTAGAGCTGCTCACAAACATTGGTCGGTTTTTGTGGGGTTGCTCATGCATACCCATTGTAGGGTATTGCGTTCTCTCCATCTCACGCACCCACATATGCTTGTATGTTATTGTAGGGTTACTCAGACACACGTGGGGTTATTAATACTGCTTTGTTATTGTAGTGTTGCTCAGACATGCAGACATTACTTCGTTATTAGTGGATTCTCTCTCACACACACGTGCTGTTTTTCTAGGGTGGATTTACTCTCAAATACACGATGGTTTGTAGCGAGGGTGTGTGACCTCCCTCCAAGACTGATGGGAAGGAGATGCCACCCACCCCCCCTTGGGCACAGCCGGGACAACCCTGCCCGCTCCACCAGAAGCAGAGGGGTAGGACAGGAAGTATAAAATGTGGGCCCTTCAGCTCAACTGGGCTGGAGTTGCTGAGAGAGACAGATGCCTCCTGCCTGCTGCTAGAGTGGGAGCCTGAAGAGGACTTTGACTTTGTTCTGAGGACTCGCTGGTCAGAGCTGCCAGCTGACCAGGATGCCGAGGAGCTGCTGGGATTGCCACTGGCAACATACTCCAGGGAGATGGATGACGACCCTGAGACAGAGGTGCACAGCGAGGAGAGTGCTGGAAGTAGCTCAGGGACAACTGACTATAGTCCGGTTGGGTTGTTGTCTTAATCCAGGTCAGTGCGTCTCGGCTGGATCCCTGCTGACCCACCGATGGAACACTCCGCTGCTGTTAGGGCACCAGGCTGGGACCCAGTGGAGTAGAGTGGGCACGGGTCTCCCTACCCCCTGCTGCCAATCCCATCCCTGGGGTGGCAACCTCCCCATCTTAGGCGAGAAGGCCTGCATTTATCTGCTGTTTGCCAGAGCCAAGACGTTAGACTGTCTTGTGCTCTGCCCTGCCTGAAGGCCTAAGCCCCTAGGCCATTGGTGCTTCACCTGGCCCGAGGGCCTGAGCCCCTATACTGGTTGATGCTCTGCTCAGCCTGAGATTGTTAGATCACTTGTTGCTCTGACCTGTCTGAGGCCAGAGCCCTGTACTATGTGCTGCCTGGCCCTGTTTAGAGGGTCAGGGCCTCAGAGATTGCTAATCCGCCAGTAATCCTTGTCTTGCCAGGGGCCTGAGAGCGAGGGGTCATGGCCTCACTCTGAGACTGACATGGACGGATGGTCTCACACTTCTACATGGTTATTATTGTAGGGTTGCTGACACACACACTTTGGTTTGTTATTGTAGGTGTAATGGACTGCGGAAGATTTTGTCACGGTGGTTTAGCTAAGGCTGTTCGCCTTCTCAAGGACAGGTTATGAGAGGTTGCTGTGTACTAGCATATGCTGTTTGTAGCCGGTTGGAACCGCTTAGCCTGGGAAGCCCGGCGTGTTTGGAAAAGCCTGGCCCTTTGCCATAAGAGATAGCCCAGTTGTGGGAAAGCTCCCACATGCCTATGTATGAGCTGTTTTACCTGCATTAGCATATACGGTTATATTTTAGAACTGTGTGCTGCTGGACTCACTCCCCCGCTTGAGTTAGCAAACGTGCAGAGTCCCGTTTGCGGATGGTGTTTCTTACCTCATAAAGCCATATCACGCAGTGTGTGTGTGTGTGTGTGTCCGTCCGCAGAGCACTTAGGCACGTAACAGTAGGGTGCTGACACACAACACTTTGGTTTGTTATTGTAGGGTGCTGCGAGACACCGTGTGGTAAAGTTACTAAGAAGGAGATTGTTATTATAGATGTTTCTCTCTCTCACACACATCAACACAGACAACACACACCACACTGGTTTTTGGAGTGTGAATTTATTCCTCACACAGTGCTTTGGTATTGTCGTGTTGCTGCACAAATTCTATATGCACTTGAAGTGCTAACACCACACACAGAATGATTTGTTCTTGTAGGGTGTAAGACTGTGTTATTGTAGCATTGCGGCAGACACAGATCTGTTAGTGTAGGGTTGCTAACAGATAAGATTTGTATACAGGGGGCTGGTGTGAACAGGTTAATATCAAGAAACCCCTTGCGAGCTCCACCTGAAACATTCAAGCACTACTACTTCTGCCCTGCTTCCCTGCGAGCTCAGGAATCCAGCACCTTGTCTTGCCGAGCAGACACAACCCGTCTGCTCCAACACAGAGCCAGGGTCCTGAATATTGGCCCAAGCTGCAGGTTTTACACTGAAAGCAGCTTCACAGAATGGTGCTTGTCTTTAACACTCAGATGTCCAACTCCCAATGGGGTTTTACCCAAATAAATCCATTTTACTCTGTATAAAGCTTATACAAGGTAAACTCAGAAATTGTTTGCCCTCTGTAACACTAATAGAGAGATATGCACAGCTGTTTGCCCCCCCCCAGGTATTAATACATACTTTGGGTTAATTAATAAGTGAAAAGTGATTTTATTAACTACAGAAAGTAGGATTTAAGTGGTTCCAAGTAGTAACAGACAGAACAAAGTGAATTACCAAGCAAAATAAAATAGAACACACAAATCTAAGCCTAAAACAGTAATACAATTGAGTACAGATAAAATCTCACCCTGAGAGATGTTTTAATAAGTTTTTTTCACAAACTGGATGCCTTCCTAGTCTGGACAGAGTCCTTTCCCCTGGTACAGCCCTTGTTCCCGCTCTGGTGGTAGCTAGGGAATTCCTCATAATGGCTGCCCCTCTTTGTTCTGTTCCACCCGTTTATATATATTTTGCATAAGGAGGGAATTCTTTGTCCCTCTATGCCCCGCTCCCCCGCCCCCATGGAAAAACACCAGGTTAAAGATGGATTCCAGTTCAGGTGACACGTTCACATGTCACTGTAAAATTTGCCAGCACACACGTATACAGGAAGACTTATAGGCAAAACAAAGCCATCTGCAGTCAATTGTCCTGGTTAGTGGGAGTTATCAAGATTTTAAACCACCACTAATGGCCCACACTTTGCATAATTACAATAGGCCCTCAAAGTAATATTTCATATTTCGAGTTTTAAATACAAGAGTGGTACATTTATACAAATAGGATAATCACACTCAGTAGATTTTAAGCTTTGTAATAATACCTTATAAAAGACGTTTGGCATAAAGCATATTCCAGTTTCATTAGCATATTTTCATAAAATCATGTAACGTGCAATGTCGCAGCTGTGATACACACACACACGTTATTGTAGGGCTGCTTGCCTGGACACTCACTGGGACCTTATCCAGGAAAGCTGGTCTAGCAGCATAAGTCTGGCCAAACTGGGTGAAATTTGTTGGCCAAAGCTCTTTTTCAGTGCAAAATTCAGATTTGAGATGACCAAAACATTTCGCAGATGAGTACTGATTTCCACAAATTATTTTGGTTAAAAAAATAATCAGAAAAAATTCCAAATATTTCATCTTTTTGGGTTGATATGACATTTTGTTATGAAATTTCCTTTCCTTTTGTGTTTTTAAACATATTTAAAAATGCCTGAAATCAAAATGAAATGTGCGACTTTTCAATGTGCAAAAATAACCAAAATCTTTGTTTACAAGTCATCTGAAATTAATTTGTTTTTCAATCTTTCAGACCTGCCAGCAAAGTGCAGAATCCATCATTGACACAACTTTTCCTTGATCCTTCTGGGATGAAGTCAGAATTCTCTGAAATGCTTTTATGAGGCCTGTGTGTGCCTCAGTTTCCCTTTGTACTTTGCATTGCTGCCCAGTGGGTGCAAAGGGGTTAAAAAGCAGCTTAAAAACCTGCTGGAGTGGAATGAACAGATTGGTTAATGACCGGCTGGAACCAATGGCAGGCGGAAGATGTGAACTCAGCATAGATCAACAGGGAAGGATAAGAACTGAGTGTTGGCTGAGATCCAGCAGTTCTCAGTTGGGAGTAAGGACAAAGGGACAGAAACAGAGAGACGTGATTTCTATGACTGCAGGGCGTTGGCCATTCCTCTGTGCTAACCGCAGGATTTTCAGATCCGGGAGAGCAGGTGACAAATAAATTGTTCCTTTGTTTTGCTAAGATTAACTGGTGTTGCTGCACGTGCTCCCTGAGAACATTGCATCCTGAAGGGACCCAGTATAAGCCCCCCACAGGAGTGTGGTGCGGCTGCAGGGAGCCACGGAAACAGACAGAGTTAGCTGGTGCTGAAGGCCCAGTTTCAGAGCTGTGCCATGCCCCTGAGAGCTTGATTGCTGGCTGGGGCACAAACCTTCCCCTGTGGATCCAAGAGAGAAGATACCTAGATGAATGAGTCCAGCTGCTGCTGACAGGAGATTTCCTCCAGGGAAGGGAAGACTGGAGCTGGAAACAAAAGGAGGACAGGTGTGAACCGACGGCTCTTCAGAGGACACCCAGAGATGGAGAGAGGTTTGGGTTCAGCAGAGCCTGGATCTTGAGCTCTGGCTCCCACCAGTATTAAATATCCTTTTCCCAGGCAGTCCTAAGGGTTCTCTGACAACCCAATGCAAAGCGACTGAGTGTTGCTCCCTTGTTTTGACAAGGCTACGCCGGATCACAGCCGATCCTTGCTGTCTGCATTGCTCTCTAAAGGCTGGTCTACACTAGGGGAGGGAATCGATCTAAGATACGCAACTTCAGCTACTTGAATAACGTAGTTGAAGTCGAAGTATCTTAGATTGAATTACCTCCCTTCCTCATGGTGCGGGATTGACGTCCGTGGCTCCCTCTGTCGACTCCACTACCACCGTTCGGGTTGGTGGAGTTCCGGAGTGGACAGGAGCGAGTTCGGGGATCGATATACCGCATCTAGATGAGACGCAATATATTGATCCCTGAGAAATCGATTGCTACCCACTGATACGGCTGGTAGTGAAGATGTACCCTAAGAAGGAGAAGCCTCTCTCAGGCATCTGACCTCGGTTGGACTCTGTGACATGATATGATTTTAAATATAACCATGCTGATCATTTTTGCTACCACTGTTATATAATCTAAACAAATCTTGTATAAACACTTCATGTAAGGTGTCACTGGGAAAGTTATGGTTTGCTGAACATGATTATCCTTTGTATACGTGTCATTTTTGTATCTGAAGTTATGAATATTACATACCTGTATTTCAAAAGTGTTTGCTTCCGTGGTAACACCCAGAAGGTACTTACACGTAACAAGGCAGCATATTGTGAATGGAGTACTGTATATTATGGTTGCTATTACTGAGTAGTTCAGCTATATTCACCACTGGACCAGATCCTGTGCACCACTGAAAGCTAAGTCAAGAATTGCCTTTTCCCTTGTGGGTTCCAGGCCTAGCTGCTTCAAGAAGCAGTCATTAATAGTTAATTTGAGCTTTGTGGCTTTTAACTTCCAGCTATTAGAGCTCATTCTGCCTTTGTCTGCTGGATCCAAAAGCCCTCTATTCTCCACGTCCTACTTAGAACAGCTGGGTGAAACTTTTCCGATAAAGCTTTTTTCAGTGAAAAATTCAGATTTGGCGACACTGCCATGTTTTGCAAATTCATGTGATTTCGCTGAATTGTTTGTGTTGGAAAAAAAGAAAAACCTCCCAACATCTCAACATTTTGTGTTCACAATTTCTAAATGAAACGTTCTGATTTTTTGGGTTAAAAGTGACTTTTCATTTCAAAATATTCTTGAAATGTAGATATATTTAAAAAAAAAACAATGTTAAGAAACTCATTTTTTTAATTTCTCATAATTTACAGCAAAAATGAAAAAAATTGAACAGCTACTAGTCAAGACATTTCTTAGATTCATAGATTCCAAGGCGTCAAGGACCATTGTGGCAATGAAATCTGACCTCCTCTATAACAGAGCCCAAAGATCTTCCCCAAAATAATTCCTGGAGCAGATCTGTTAGAAAAACATCCAATCTTGATTTAAAAATTGCCAGTGATGGAAAATCCAAAGTGACCTTTGATAAATTGTTCCAATGGCTAATTACTCTCACTGTTAAATCTTATTTCCAGTATAAAATTGTCTAGCTTCAACTTCCTGGTATTGGATTGTATTGGACTTTTCTCTGCTAGATCGAAGAGCCCATTATTTAACATTTGTTCCCCATGTAGGTACTTATAGACTGGGATCAAGTGACTCTTTAATCTTCTCTTTGTTCTACTAAATAGACAGGTGCTGAAGTCTCTCATTATAAAAGTGTGTTTTCTATTCCTTTCATTCCTTTCAAAAAGAGCTAATTCCCAGAAGGCACCAGCAGGACCTCAGGGAGGGAAGACCCAGATTGGTGGGGTAATGCCAGGGGGCAGCACCCCAGTTAAAAGGGCACCGGGATCCAAGGAGGGACATGAGGGCCAAGAGGACAGGCAGATCACCAGCCTGCAGAGGGTGCTCCTGGCTGGAAAAAGAGCTAATCCCAGCAGGAGGCGCCGCAGGGGTGAGTCTGCACGTCTACAGCCCCCAAGGCCAATGTAACACAAACACAGACACAGCAGCTACCATGGGGAATACAACTCAGGACCGTCCATTTGAGAGACACGGACTTCTCTAATTCATGAGATAAACTTTCATTCTTACTAACAAGTTTTAGTAGCTGGATGCACTATTATTATTTTTAACTATTTGTATGGAGATTTTACTCCATTGTGCTCGGCGCTGTACAGACACAGAACCAAAAGACTGTCTTGTTCTCTTCCTCTGAGTCAGGAAATTACCTTAAGATAGAAAGAAACAGGCTGCGATAATAGAATCACTGGATGAAGTTTGCAAAAATGAGTTTATTGCTTCACAATCATATCCGCAGGTTTATTTGTTTTTATTGACAATCAGAACAAAGTCTTTTTCTTCATTAAATACCCTAAAAGACACAGAAAGTCACGAGGGCTACAGTTATGGCCCTATGAGCAATTCCTAGCTAAGATGGCAGTGGGGTTCACTCCAGGGAGGGAAGATACTTCAGCAGCCAGGATTTTGTTTAGACGTCACTAAGAGACAAAAACAGGAGAGGAGTTAGTCAGCCTCCTTCAGGACTAGGAAGATGTCTCAGTAAGATTCCTTTGCAATTGATTCATAGATTTAAGGCCAGAACGGATCAGATCATCTAGTTAGCACAAGCCAGGGAATTTCAACCACTTTCCTCCCCAGGGAGGTACCTATAGACCATCTTAGAAAGATCATGGAAAGGGCAGTATCTGCAGAGCCACTCACCACCCAGAGAAGTCTCTGGCCTTCCAGGCATCAATAACCTCAGCAATGTTTCCTGTGACCTTCCCGCTGGGCAACTGCAGGTCATCGGAGACGTCGCCATTGAAGTTCCCGCAGGACGCGCACAGCTTGTTAGCCAGGCTCTCGCTGACTCTCACCGTCACCCCTCCACTGGGGCTGAACAGAACCTGCATCCCCGAGGCCTGGACCACGGCCACGTCCCCCTGAGTCCTGCTCACAGACATAGCATCAGAGATGTTCACTGGCAGCTGCATCAGGCGCCCGTTCACCTGGAACACACAGACATAGGTCAGAGGAGAGCTGGGGAATGTGGAGGTGAATGAAATAGGCCAGGAGCTGAGCTAGAGTCCATAGGCCATGTTACATGGCAACAGGATCTAGACTCTATAGGCCCCATCATAAGGCTATGGGATCTACAGTCCATGAGTCCCAATACCAGGTAATGGATCTAGAGTCTATGAGTTATAATAGGGATCTAGAGTCTATAGGCCATATTAGAAGGCAATGGGGTCTGGGGTCTAGAGTCTATGGGCCACATTATAAGGCAATGGGGACTAGAGCGTATGAGGCACGACAAAAGCCAATAGTCTTAGACTGAGAGGTGCAGAAAACACTATAACTGACTGAGAAGCCAATCAGTAAACAGTGCTCTGGAAAGCAAATTGTTCCAATTCTGTCAATACCCAATCAAGGTGCACCGATTTGCATAGGCAACTTGTTTGGCTAAAGTCTCTCCTGATTTCACTGTTATTGACCTGTGAGCAACAGTGTTTCTTAATGTGAAAAGAACTGTAGAGATTTTATGCAAATATTCAATGCCCTAATTTAAATATTTGATGAATGATATCTGCACTTATTTGCATCAATGACAGCAGGTAATCAAGAGAGAGACAAAGTGGGTGAGTTAATATCTTTTATGGGATCAGCTTCTGTTGGTAGCAGCACAAGCTTTCAAGCTACGCAGAGCTCTTCTTCAGGCGTGTACAGCTTGCAAGCTCCTTCCTTCCACCGACAGATGTTGGTCCAACACAAGGTATCACCTCACCCAGTTTGTCTCTCTAATATCCCGTGACCAGCACGCCTACAACAACACTGCAAACAGCTGTTCAGCTTACTGAGTTCTGAATGTGACACCATGATACTGACTCTGATTCCTCCCTCTGTCCCCTGGAGGCAATCTCGCCCCCCCAATGGACAGGTGCCCCAGCGAAAGGAGGGATCTCTCCCAGGGAACCTACTGGGTCACAGAGACCCTTCCTAGAGCAGTTCCCTGCCTCTCCTCCAACCTTCGAGGGGGGATGGGAGTCAGGACTCCTGGATTGCAGCCCCAGCTCTGGGAGGGGAGTGGGCTCCAGTGGGTTAGAACAGGGGGAAGTCAGGACTCCTGGGTTCTAGTTCAGTCTTTGCTACTGAATAATTGTTCATCCACAACTCATGTCATCCCCCCACAGCCTGTACACCACATCCTGTCAACACCGGGGGTTCATGAGGCTGAATGAATTGAGCTTTGAGATGCCCAGATCAGTCCCAGTGAAGAGGATCAACTTCACTGTAATTTCTAGTCTTTTCATCATTCGGAGGCAGCTGAATGAACTTCCTGCCCCTTTGACTCACGCTGTTCTAACGTGGCCCCCTCTTACCCAGGTTTCCTTATTCCTTTTCACAGCTATGAAAGCATCTTGGAAGAAAATGTAGGAGGTCGTCCCGGCCATCGCTGCCTGTCGCCACATGCCCTGATGTCCACCACCATCCTGAACCAGGAGGGGGCACTGTCATTGCAGAGAGAAGCCAGCTCATAAGCTCCACTGTGGAGATCTCCTCCAGAGGCGCCATCGAAGGAGGTGAGCTGGGCTCCGGGGAGCAGTGTGCACCGGCCTTCCTGCTTCACGCAGCCACGCACCCCATCCTGGAGTGCACAGATCTCTTTGTCGGGGCAGCTGTGTGACTCACAGACGAGCCCGCCTGAGGCCTGGCAGGTGCACTTCTCGGAGCAAGCGCCAGAGATGATGCTCTCCCCAGCCTACAGGGAAATTTCCAAACAACTTTGTTACAGGAAAGCAGCAGGAGAAAATTCCCAGGATGGGATCAACTCAAAGCTCCCTTTGATTAGGTCAGGATCCCATTGTGCTGGGTGCTGTATGTCCCTGCCCCCAAAGGTATGTCTACTGCAGAGTTATCTTGGGAGATCTTTCTTTCTCTGGACCAGGTGTGAGCAGTCACACTGCAGAACCCTACCCCAATTACTCTGTCCCCCCTTGTGCTGAGCTCCACCCTGCATGCCACTGGGACTTCTGGGGGCATATCCCATGGTGCTTTCTGCTGCAATAAATGTGGGAATATTGGTAATATTTTATCAGGTCTATATGCGCCTCAGTTTCCCTTGGCGCTTTGTACTGCCGTGCACTGAGTGTAAAGGGAAGGGGTGAGGTGTTGGACTGATGTAGCCACCTTGTTGGAGGCCAGAGTCATTAACAAATGGAATAAAGTCTAGGCTCATGAAAAGAGGGTCTGGAAGAGACAATGGGAACCCAATGGAAACCTGCACTGACCAACTACCAAAGACGGGAAATTAGCTGCAAGGAAGCAGAGCAAAGGCCCTGAGCTGGAGAATGAAGGGGAAAGGTGTCGGGTGGCTGGGTGAAGAGCTTAGCTTACAGGGTCTCTCCCCTGGAATGGAGACAAAAGGACAGAGCCAAAGAAAGGAAGCTACATGTTTCCTCTGGCAGCATGATTGAAGGGAGCCCGGGCATTAGCCAGTCTGAACTCTGTGCTAATCCAAGGCCTTTCAGATGCTGTAGCCAGTGGACTAACAAGCTGTTATCTTGAAGGGCACTTTGTGTTGCTGCAAATTCTCACTGAGGGCTTTGCACCTTGAGGAGGTAGGAACAAAACAAAACTCCCACAGGAGTCCGGCTTTGGAGGCATGGAGAGACAAGGGATCACTGGTGCCCAAAGGGCCAGTTGCGGACTCACGGGGCCATGGGCCTGCCCTTGTGGAGCTGTGTGGGTCCTTGGGGCCTGGCACACTAAAGGGGTCACCCCAAGGGACTAGTTACAGGCTGGCACATAGACCAGTCCCTCTGAGTCCATGACATTGGAATTCTTCCCGTGAATTGTGGCACAGGAGGGTTATCAGTGATTTAGCCTGTGTCTTCATGGCAAAGTGCCTGTTACTATCCTGAGAGTGAACAGCACCCAGGGTCCAACCACACCCCCACTCCACTCCCACCCCACCCCATCCCCAGATGAGCTGGCCAACCTGGGCTGAAAGAACCACTGAACTCGAGTGAGAACATCAGAATGGCCATAGTGGGTCAGACCAATGTCCATCTAGCCCAATATTCTGTCTCTGGCAGTGACCAGTGCCAGATGCTGGAGAGAGAATGAACAGAACAGGGCAATTAGTGCGTGATCCATCCCCTGTCATCCGCTCCCAGCTTCTGGCAGTCAGAAGGTTGGAGACAACCCGGACCATGGGGTTGAAGCCCTCAAAATCTTGGCAAATAGCGTTGGTGGCTCTATCCTCCTTGAATTTATCTAACTCTTTGTTGAACCCAGGTATAGTTTTGGCCTTCACAGCATCCTCTGGCAACGACTTCCACAGGTTGACTGTGTGTGGTGTGAAGTACTTCCTGACTGGGTTGAAGATGGAGCATGATAAGTTTATGAAATTCCTAGACAGGAAAGGACCTGTCCCATTCCCCATCCTCCAAGCCAGCCACTTACCCTAACTGGGGTCAGGATTAGACCTGCAGCCCCCTAGAGGGGAAAGGCAACATGTCCCTTTCCCTACCCCCTAAGCCAGCCAGTGTCCCATGCTGGGCTGGATCAGACCCACCGCCCTCTAGTGGGGAAAGGCTCCATATCCCATTTTCCATCCAGTCCCATGGTTTTTCTGTGATGAATCCCTAGCGCATGGCATAGTTTCATTTCACATGCAAGGATCACACAGGGTAAGTGTTTGGATGTTCACCTAACCCACTGCCACTGACTGCAGCGGAAGTCACATGGGTGACTGAAGGCAGGACCTAGCTGTAGGTTTCATGTGTCACTGCACTGAAGGACACAGACACCCAGTCGCTGTAATTCCCAGCTGGGACAATCCCACACCTACAAGGACATCTGATGCCAAATGACAGCATCGAGGATGACAGCCGACTCGTATTCCAGCACCCACCTTGATGTAGCGTCCGTCACGCACGCAGCCGCATCCTTCCATGGACGTGCATGTTTCCCCATTGAATGCATAGCCAGCGTCACACTGGCAGCCTTCAAAGCATTTTGCAGTGCATTGGGCAGGGGAGAACAAGCCGGCACATGTGAAATCGCAGGATCTAGTGCACAGCTCGTAGTGGCTGTTGGCCGGGCAGGTGAAAGCTGGAAAGACAGAAGTGAATGAGAAACGGATGAAAAACTGAGGCTATGTCTGCACTACAGCAGCTACAGCGGCACAGCTACAGCACTGCAGCTATTCTGCTGTAGCACTTGGTGTAAATGCTTCCAACATCAACCGAAGGGGCTCTCCCATCCATGTAGTTAATCTACCTCTTTGAGATACGATAGCTCGGTCAATGGAAGAATTCTTCCCTCAGCACAGCTGTGTCTACAGTGGAGTTAGGTCGACCTAGCTATGTCACACAGGGTGTGTAATTTTCACAGCCCTGAGCAATGTGGCTAGGTCAATCTGATTTTTAGGTGCGGTGTAGACCAGGTTCCCTCAGCCATCCCACCCCCTGCAGCATGCTCCCAACCAGCTACTCACTCCTCACAAAGTATCTGACAAGCAGAGAGATTGTGATACCACATCACTAACTGCAAATAAAGCTGAAGATAAGAGCAGGCTGTAGATTGTTCTGTAAACTTACGGCAGAAGGAGGCTGTTCTCCAGGCACTGATTGTGCCTCCAGCTGCTTGGCACCGGGCCACTTAGGCCTGGATACTCTGGCAGAGGATTTCTCTTGCTCCATTGGCAGCACACATGTCACAGAGACAATGGTTGAAATACTCAGTAGGGCTGACCAGCGAGTGACAGTATTTAAAGGGACCTGATGTTGCTTTGATCAACCCACAGGAGCTGTCAGCCTGGTACGGCTTTGTCTGAGCTTTATCACAGACCGGGCACCTTTCCTCACAGCCATCGGTGCACATGGCACCATCAACAGGCACCTTCCAGGAGGCCCCGAACTCATCCGCGTTCTGGACGCTCTTCCCACTGGGCAGCAGGAAGTCGTCGTTCTTGTCACCATTGAAGTTGCCGCACAAGTGTCCCTTGCAGGAGCTGGGGATGGAGACTAGGACGTAATAGGAGGTGTCGTAAAGGACTTTGTGGCCAGAGGCAGACTGGACAATGATGTCGTTCCCCTCCTGGTTGACCTGAAGTTTCCCATCGTTCATAGCCAGCGGGAGAGTGTAGAGCTCCCCGTCCACCTGTGCCAATGAGAGGGAAATTCACCTGTCACTAGTGGGGACTCAGCAGCTGTGTCCTGGTTACAACACACAGTGTTAGTTACTCTAGGCTAGTGGTTCTCAACCAGGGGTACGCAGAGGTCTTCCACCGGGTACATTAACTCATCTAGATATTCACCTAGTTTTACAACAGCCTATATACAAAACACTAGTGAAGTCAGTACAACCTACAACTTCAGACAGACAGTGACTTGTTCACATTGCTCTCTATACTATACACTGAAATGTACATACAATATTTATATTCTAAATTATTTATTTTATAATTTTATGGTAAAAATGGGAGAATAAGCGATTTTTCAGTGCTAGTCTGTCTGTGACACTTTTGTATTTTTATGTCTGAGTTAGCAAGCAAGTAGTTCTTAAGTGAGTGAAACCTGGGGGTACGCAAGACAAATCAGACTCCTGAAAGGGGTTCAGTAGTCTGGAAAGGCTGGGAGCCACTGCTGTAGGCTACAATGAGAATAATCTCAAACGAGGACTTACCGTGACTTTCCACTTCCTTCCCCTCTCCATGGTGATGGTGTAACCATGAACGGAGACCACCACCAGCCGTGCCACTGACACTTGCCCATTACCGTGGCTCTCATTTTCTACCACCACGGAGAAGTTTGCCAGCCCAGCATCACTGCTGCAGACTCTGGCTAAGCTGTAAGTACAAGTGCCTTGGAAATCAAAGGCCCGTCCGTCAAAGGTCAGATAGGGACAATCACCAGACACTACACATTTGCCGTAGCCCATGGCGTGGCAGCCTAGGATTCCATTCTCCACCCTGCACTGCTCGTTGGCTCTGCAGGAGGCCTCCCGGCACTCGACGACCCCGTTGTCTTGGCACCGGCACCGTTCCTGGCAGGAGGCACTGGTGTAGAACTCCTCTCCCTTCCTGTAGTACCTGCCCTGGTGCACACAGCCGCACTGCGCGATGGGCACGCACCGGTCTCCACTCAGGAGGAATCTGGCATCGCAGAAACAACCTTCAGCACAGGGAGCGTTACAGCCATCCGGTGCCAAGAGGCCGTGGCAGGTGGCAGGGCAGCCGCTCCCACAGAGCTCGTAGTGGGAGTTACGGGGACAGATGGGGCCTGGAGGAGAAGAGCAGAGCGAACGTGCAGATAGGGATGAGAGAAAGAAGAAATGCAAAGATAAGTTGAAAGAAATCTCTCTCAATTTACATCACTTACAATAGGATTATTCTGGTGGGGTTGGGAGTCAGGACTCCTGGGTTCTATTCCTAGCTCTGGGAGGGGAGGGGAGTCTAGTGGTTAGAGCATGGAGGCTGGGAGTCAGGTCTCCTAGGTTGTATCCCAGATGTGGAAGGGCGGTCAAGCCTAGAGGGTTAAAGCAGTGTGGGCTGGGAGTCAGGACTCCTGGGTTTTCTTTCTGATGTTTGGTCTAGTGGTAAGAGCTGCAGACAAGGGGATGTGTTCCAAATTCTGGCAGTGGGCTGTTGTGTATTGTTTAGCAATGGGGGACTGGGCATCAGAATTCCTGGATTCTGGCACTGGCTTCTCATGTGACTCTGAGCAAATCTCTTTATTTCTCTCTGCCTCTATTTTCCTGCACTGTCGTGGGAAGGATGACTAGTGTTTGTAAAGTATTTTTGATACCTGGGAGACAGATGCCAGCAAGCAGACAACATTACGTTACTACCGAATAAAGTTAAAGCAGGTGACCCTTACTGTCTGTGACACTGGAGGAAAACTACTGCAAGATGATAGCTCTGTAGGGTCATTGACACATGGCTGAGCCATTCTGAGCCCACCCTGTAGAGGGCGCTGCACATGCACACTCTGCACACATAAAACGAAGTCAATTAGCAACACTCACTGCAGAATGAGGCCGATCTCCACTGCCCTGTCTGGATGCCTCTGGCCTGGCAGGCTGTCACATAGGCACTGATCGCACTGCAGAGAGCGTCACGGTGACCCTTGTACTGGCAAGTATCAAAGACGCAGTCGTCGAAGAAGGGGGCTGGGTCGATGACCTCATGGCACTCTCTGAATGGCCCATCCCCTCTGGTGATGACCCCACAGTACCCATCTCCCTTGTAGGGTTGTCTCTGAGCCTCACTGCAGACTGGGCAGTCCTTGGTGCAACTGGACAAGCATCCAGGGACCTCCTCCACCTTCCAGCTCTCTGCGAACTGGATGGCATTGGCTGCCCGTCTCCCGTCCCTCATGGTCAGGTCGTCACTGGCAGTTTGGTTGTTGTCACCACACAGTCCACAGAGGGCGTTGGCGTAGGTGTTGGGCACAGTGACCCGGACCAGGCTGCTCCCGTCGAAGGTCACCCTCAGGTCAAAGGCAGTTTTGATGATGATGTGGGATCCACTGACATAGGCCTGTAGCTTCTCCTCATGGTAGAACGGCAGGTTCGTGAAGACTCCATCCACCTGGAACAGATGTGGCAGGACTGGGGCTTAATTCTGAATGAACACTGCAAGCAGACAGTGGGGATCCAGAACTCCTGGGTTCTATTCCTGGATCTGCAAGGGTGTGGGGTCTAGTCTTGAGAGAATATAGAAGGATAGAATCATAGGAAGGGACCTCAGGAGGTATCTAGTCCAACCCCCTGCTCAAAGCAGGACCAATCTCCAGACAGATTTTTGCCCCAGATCCCTAAATGGCCCCCTCAAGGATTGAACTCACAACCCTGAGCTATCACTCCCCCAGTCCACAAAGATGCTATCCATGTAGAAAAGACATGTCAGGAATGGTCAAGGTCTGAATTCCCAGTTACACTAAGTCCGTTTCACACCTCTTGGGCAGTATAAGTACAATTTATTTCAGCTTTGGCTGGCAGAACAGCGTAAAGGGCCTTAGCACAACAGAAATCAGGGTCAAGCACCTTAGCAGAGGAAACTTTTAGGTCTGTTGATTCCCCTGGAGTCAATGGGGCCAGATATCAAAGTGGCATGAATCGGCCATAGCTCCACCGGAGTCAATTGGGCCCAATCCCCAGCTAAATGAGTAAGTTGTTTGAGTGCAGAGGAGTTACATTGGCATAACTGCACTTACAGGGAGGAGAAAATCATTCATTATGTATTCACAAACGGGCACTCAGTTACTTCCCATTCACCCACCAGATCAGTGTACAATGGACACAAGACGTGGTTCTACAGTGGGGACTGAAATCACAGGCAACTTATCAACAGGAAGAGTTCCTGCTCACAGCTCCCCGAGTAGTCCTGTGGCTCTCCGTCCCTACCTTGATCTTGTGGGGATATTGCTGGCTGACAGTGAGGTTTCTGCCATACACCTCCAAGGTCACCGCTTTGGTGTAGGACACGGCCTTGCTGCCGCAGTTGTTATTCTCCACCTTGATGTTGAATGGGGTGAGCGTGGGGTCCTCGGAGCAGACCCCAGCCAGCTGGTAGATGCAGGTGCCCATGAAATCGTACTTTTTCCCATCAAAGGTGGTGTAGTGAGGGTCCCCGGAGGCCGTGCAGGTGGAGTAGCTGAATGCGTGGCAGTCACGGACCCCGTTGATCACGGTGCATCTCTCGCTGGCTTTGCAGCTGGTCTTCTGGCAAACCACCATGCCCAGGCTGGGATCACACCTGCACCGAGAGCGGCAATTCTCATCGGCCCAGAACTCCTCACTGGGTTTGTAGTAGCGGCCATTGTAGTCACAACTACAGCTCTCCACAGGGACACACTGGCCAGCACTCAGAGCATAACCATTGTCACACTGTCAGGTCTCCACGCAGAGCTCCTGGCAGGAGGAGGGGGCAGTCCAGTCAGAGCAGCTGGCTGGGCAGGCATTCCCACAGGCCTCGTAGTGACTGTTCTCAGGGCAGGGCAGAACTGGGAGGGGGTCAGAGAGGAGGAGATTTAACATCATAGGAAATGAACTAAAAACACCTGCTTAGATGCAGCAAGAGCCAGAGACAAATTCTAATGTGCAATCAGCGTCCTCTATATCACAGGCCCGATGTACAAGCAGCCACACTAAGGCCACCTCAGGAGCCCATCACAGGGAACAACCCAGTTAGGGAAGGGTGTTTGCTAGCTGGGAGAGCAGGGAAATGCTCTCTTCTTATAGAAAACCCAAGGAGATCTGCAAAGTGCACCCAGAGCAGACTAGACCTCACTTTTCAAGGCCTCATCATCTGGAAGCCCCATCCACGCCAGATGGCCTAGGACCCAGCACCTGTGCCACTGAAGTCGAGCAGTTAAGTAGATCCTGTATTTCCAGGTAGTATTTGGATGGATCTCACCTTTCCATCTCTTCCTGATTCATCCCCCTCTTCCATCCAATCCACTCACCAAATCCATCCCTCTCTTCTGTTCCTCAGTTACATCCCTCTTACATAATATTGACGACCCCTTATCTGAAGTCATTCATTTTCACAACTTCCTTACATTTACTGGTAAGAGCAAAAAACATATTGATGAATACAATGATCCAGCTATGTAACTGGAATGTGGATGTGTTTCCAAAGGATGACTGAGAATAAATGACCTCAAAGCATTAGGACGCACAGGGAGAGGAGAAAGTGAGATTTATTTTACTTTTGATTATAATAAAATGCTCAATGCCTCCCAAGACCCCTTAATTGTCTTTCGTGACTTCCACTAGGGGTGCAGGGGTGTGTCGTGACTCACTGGTTGAGGAACACTTCTCTAAAGCATTCAATCTATCCATTAAAAAAATCCATTTATCCAATCCATCCATATAATCCAATAAATTAGTAAATTCACTGCATCAGAGACTATCTGCCTATCTTAGGTAATTATATAGCACACATTGCTATACTATCTGAGCAGCTCACATTCTGTAATATATTTACCCTCTCTCCTCCTTGTGAGAGAGAGCGGTGCTATTATCCCCATTGTACACATGGAAACAGAAGAAGTGACCTGTCAAAAGTCACACAGGAAGCAGCAGGAAGAACAGGGATTGGAACTGTGGTCTTCTAAGTGTAGGCTTCGTTTAGAGTCTATTACCAGACGGCACCATTGTGATCACCTACAAGCCAGAGAACATCCCCAAAATAAACCCGACAGCAAATTTGTTGTCATTTCCCATCCTATGCAGTTCCTGGGGAGTGGAGTGTTGCCTGGATATTAAAAACACACAAAAATTACTTACTGCCTGGGAATTATAGAAACACAAAAATTGACTTACTGTGTACACAAACGCCTGATGAGCCATATCCACCATAATCGTTCCCTCCAAAGCTCAGCAGACCGAAGGGAGAGCTCGGGTGCTCTATGGAATGGGCACTTATCCCTATACCGAAGCTGTACTCTCCCCAAGAATACTCCTTGCCGGGGATCTGCCTCCACTGGACATTTCCTATGGCTCTCTGATCAAAGGTGATCCTGCTGGACTCCGAGCTCTTGACTATGTTCAGCACATGCTTCTCAAAATCCTTCAGACCATCACTGTGGTAGGATTGGCAGTAGTTTGTGATGGGTGGGATGTTGATGAGGAACGGGTCATACGTGGATTTCCCATTTTTAGCACCAGTGAAGAAAAGAAGAACCTGGATGCCGGCACTAGCAGAGATGTAAAGTGGGTGAGAGACTTGGACTTCAAATTCAACAACCTGCCCAACCAATATGTTGTGGGAAGCTTGTGTGGGCCCTGACTGATAGTCAATGCGAGTGTTTTGGGAGGCGACAATGTACACAATATCAAACTTGTCCTGGAAGGACAGAGGAGGGACGATGTATGTGCTGCCCCAGCTGGAGACAGGCAGGAGCTGCTCAAAAGCATGATCACAAGGGGTGTTTTGGACAGCACAGCTGTGCCCAGTCAAGACGGCCACGTGTTCCCGAGACTCGATTTTGGTGCCAGATAAATTCGCAGAGCTTTGCAGTTGCAAGGCTTGGTAGGGAGCGAGGGTAACAGCGAGTTTGCTCCCAGCAGCATAGTTCTCCTGTTTGAACATCACAGCCCCTTTCAAGTAAATATCAATTGTAGTGGGAGCCTGCCCTGCTACTACAGCAAACTCTTTGTAGGTGCCTCCATATCTGCCAGGGGGAGTTACAACGTAATATACAGTACCCAACTTCTCAGTGGGGTACACTACAGTGGTAGCAATGGAATTGGGCTTTGAGTTAACAGACAGGACAGAGATGTCTTTGTCAGCCTGAATCAGGATGGTACTATCAAATGTTTGGCTCCCAAACATCTCCACAGAGGCTGGAATCTGCACGGTCACCGTCTGTCCTTCTCCAACAGGCATCACTCTCCAGAATGCACCCTTGTTCACCATCACAGTAACCGTAGTGGAGGCATGGTAACCAGTGATGAACAGCTTGCAATCTGTGCTGACACTTTCGACATAGTTTTGCATGAAGACCGTAATGAATTCTTTCCCACGGAAACTTGCTCTGCAAAGACCTGAAAGTAACAGATTGTGGGTTAAGAAAGAGGGTCAGAAACCCCACACCAAATCACAGCTGGGAAAAGAACGCAAGTGTCCCAACTTCCAGATTCACTGCTCTAACCAAGAGCTACTAGTCACCCACCCACGTAGGGAATAGAACGCTGGAGTCCTGACTCCTAGGCTCTCTTAGTTCAACCCAAAACCCCACTTTCCTTCCAGACTTAAAAATAGAAATGAGAAGTCCTGATTCCCAGACGTTTCTGCTCTAACCATGAGACTGGCATTGTCGTCTCGGAGAAGGGAGAACATGCAAAAGAAGACTATCATGAAGAAGACCATTTACAAGGACCTAATAAAAGTAGAAGAAAAATATGAAGAAGGTTAAATGTGAAAAACATGAAGAAAGCAAATCAACCATTGCAGAGATGCCTGAATTTGAAAAAGAAGAACCACTGAATATGAACACAAAGAGGAAGACTATAGAGAAGTGTCAGCAAACACAAGGAAGACCAAATGTGAGGAAGACCAGAAAACCAAGAAGATGAGAACCAAACATGAAGAAAGTCAAACTGATGGAGAAGAATAACTGAGCATTAATGAGAGAAAAGATTGAGCAAGAAGAAGCTAGAACAAGATGAAAAGTGAGTGTAACGCTAACAGACGTTAGTGGGTGGGGGTCAAACTGGGGATCTCTGGAGGTTAGGGCATGATCCTCTACAACAGGGGTCCCCAACGTGGTGCCTGTAGGAGCCATGGCACCCGAAGGGGCATCTAAATGTGCCTGCATCCTGGCTGGCAGTAGAGCATCTGCCAAAATGCCGCTGAATTTCAGCGGCATTTTGATGGCGACACCTCTCAATGACGCTGCTTGCCACCGACAAACGATGTTATCGAGAGGCATTGCCGCCAAAATGCCGCTGAAATTCGGCAGCATTACGGCAGATGCTCGACTGCCGCCACGGTCCTTCGTCTTGCGCCCGCTGGATGAAAAGATTGGGGACCACTGCTCTACAGCATGAGCTAAAAGCCAAATGACTGTTAGCTAAGGCTGTAGAGCACTCATTTTATCTCTCCCTCTACGTGGTCTTGGTGCCACTAGATGGGACAGAACATCGCACCCAGGAGGTGTGTGGGTTACATGAACACAAAGAAATCCCAAAGTGAAGAAAACTGAGCATGGAGACAGAGCAAGAATGAGCATAAAGAAATCTCAAGTTGAAGAAGAATGCTGAACACAAAGACAGAAGAAGAATGAGCATGAAGAAATCCAGACTTAAAGAATATTGAAGAAAAGGACACAGCAGAAGAAGATTGAACATGAAGAAGATGGAACAATATGAAGAAGAAACATGAAGAAAACCAGACTTGAAGAAAAAGACAGAATAACGAGGATGGAAGAAGAATGAGTATGAAAAAATCCAAACTTGAAGAAGACTGAGAAAGAAGAACAAAAAATATTAAGAATTTCAATCAAAGAAGAAAACCAAATAAAAAAGCAATGAATTACCATAGATAAGAAGAGGAGGAAGAAGACCAAACATAGACATAACTGAGCACAAGAAGCCTAAAAAGGGAGATGAAAAAAGAGTCAAAAAAGAAAAAAAATAGAAAAACCAACAGGCCCACATTTTTTTTATTGTTTCTATTTACATTTTTCAAAAAACAAAAAATTTCAAGGTGGGGAAACCCATCGGTTTTGCAAAAGTTATTTTAAAAAGGCCATTTTTAATAAGAATCCTTTTAATTTAAAAAACCTTTAACCAGCTTGACTATTTAACCGTCTGAAGACACCTGTGCAGGTTTGCCTGGTGCTTAGGGGCAGTGTAGGGCACTGGGATTTATAAGACATGGGTTCTGTTCACAGGTCTGACCTTGGCTTGCTGGGTGACTGTAGGCAAAGCACTTACCCATTTCTGTGCCTTAATTTCCACAAGTGTAAAATGGGAATCATAATAATGACCTGCTTTGTAAAGCACTTTGATGATGAGGACTGGATAGGAAATGATTTCCCCACTGAGAATTTTCAATATTTCTAATTTTTTCCCCATTCCAAATGGGAATGAAATGGGGAATGCTGAAAATTTTTGCAAACCAAAACTCTGAATTTTTTCTCAGTTTGAATCAAGTGAAAAATTGTGAATTGATAATTTCAAAACACTTTGTTCCAATTTTGATCTTTTTTTCACATAGTTTTAGAATAAGTAAATTTATAGGTCAAAACAAAAAGTCACTTTGAAATGAAAGAAACAGATTTTTTTTGTTTGAAATTGTCAAAACAGGATGTGGGGTGGCAGATCTGCAGTCAGAGGAGGAGTACAGCATTAGTTAATTCGTATTTTGAGCGGTCAGGGAGAATCTGTGATCTCAGCACAGTCTGGCGGCACTTCATACAGATGTGAGCACTTTGCTTTCTATCATGTCCTTTAGCAAGAGGTTCTGCAGCAGGGTCAAAACCCCATATGTCGTTGTACATCTGTGAGAGCAGGCACTGTGAGGCGAAAGTATGTACCAAGGGCCAAGTCACTGCTCTGCAGATCTCCTGGACAAGCACCTGGACCAGAAATGTCGCTGAGGAAGCCTGGGCCTTAGTGGAGTGAGCGGTGAGAGCTGGGGTCAGTACACTAGCCAGCTCATAGCAAGGTCAGATGCAGGTCGTGATCCATGAAGACATCCACTGAGAGGAGACCAGGAGGCCTTTCAACCGGTCTGCCACCATAACGAAAAGCTGGGTCGATTTCCTGAATGGCTTTGTGCGCTCGATGTAGAAGGCAAGGTTGCCTGCGAACATCGAGGGAGTGCAGCCACTGTTCCCAGGGACCGACGTGAAGTTTAGGGTAAAAAACTGGAAGAAAAATATCCCGGCTGGTGTGGAAGGCCAACACCACCTTGGGAAGAAAGGCCGGATGAGGTCGAAGCTGCATCTCATACTTATGGAAGACCTTGTAAGGCAGTCCGAGGTAAGGGCCCTCAGCTCGGAGACACACCTCTCCAACATGATAGCAACAAGGAAAGCTGTCTTCCAAGAGAGATATATGAGGGAGCATGTGGCCAGTGGCTCGAACGGGGGCCCCATGAGTCTTGAAAGGATCAGGTTAATGTTCCATGTGGGTACTGACTGCAGGACCTGAGGGTAGAGACAGTCCAAGCCCTTGAGGAAACGACCAACCATCGGATTGGAGAAGACAGAGCGGCCAGACACACCTGGGTGAAAGGCCAAGATGACCTGAGAGAGGGGAGAGGATCCCATAGAAATCCTGTCTTGGCCAAGGAGGATACGAGCACTACTGTGGCTGCTGAGGCTTGAAGGTTTTTCACTGGGTAGTCAGGGAGTGCATCACTTTCTCGAGTCTATGCAGCCTTGAGTCAGTCTTTTCTTAAAACAGGCCCTCTCCGTTGAAGGGGAGGTCCTGCAATCTGCTGAAGCTCTGGGGTCAGCCCAGAGGCTTGCAGCCAAGAGGTATGCCTCATCTCAATCCCTGAGGACAAAGTATGCGCGGCTGAGTCCACAGCATCCAGCAAGGCCTGCAAAGAGGTCTATGTAACTGTTTTGCCCTCGTCACCTAAAGTCCCAAACTCCTCTCTGAACTCAGGATGCATCAGCTCCTTAAATCTCAACATGGAGCTCTAGGAGTTAAACTTGTAACGACTCAAGAACATCTGCTGATTAGCCATCCTGAGTTGAATCTCTCCCATAGAATAGACTTTGCATCTAAACAAATCAAGGCGCTTGGCATCCTTTGACTTGGATGCTGAGGCCTGCTGCCCGTGCTGCTCCTTTTCATTCACGGCCACAATCACGAGCAAACAGGGCTGTGGGTGGGTGAACAGGTAATTATACCCCTTTGAGGGGACAAAGTATTTCCATTCCACCCCCGTGGCCATCAGGGGAATGGACGCAGAGGTCTGTCAGATTGTTGTGGTGTTAGTCTGGATGGTCCTAATGAGAGGCAAGGCCACCCTTGATGGGGTTTCTGCAATGAAAATGTCCACCACAGAGTCCTCCGACTCCACCACCTCCTCCACCTGCAGGTTCATATTTTGTGCCACCCTGCACAGGAGGTCCTGGTGGGCACAGAGGTCTATCGGAGGAGGACCCGAGACCGCAGTACCTGCTACCGCCTCGTCAGGTGAGCAGGAAGAGGAGGCCACGAGGAGAAGAGGGTCGTCTAGAGTCTCTTGCATTGCTGGGGCCTGCTATTCTGTGTCATTGATCTCAGGGGCTGGCCCAGGAACCAGGGTCGGAGGAGATCCTGAAGTGGGGAGAGTAGCTGCCACTGCCTCCATGTTCCCTGGAGCAGGCTGACTGGCATCATGGCTCAGACGGGGCCGATCAGGAAGCCCCAGATGGAGCACCTTGAGCCTGGTGGTATGTCCATGGCATCCAGAACGGCCACAGAGTAGATCCCTGCCCATGTGCCTGCCAATACTGCGCCTCTGTCTCCAGGTGGCTACGGTCTGAATGGCGATGGTCCAAAAATCGCAACCCCACGTCCGATCCTGAAGAGCAAGAAGTGGAGCATAAGGGCCATGGTGGTGCTAAGCAGATCTGCACCCGTTCACATCGACGAGGAGACAAGGAACGGTGCGGCGAAGCTGGGGAGTGGCACCGGGACTTGGACCAGTACTGGGACCTGGAATGGTATCTGGACCTGGAACGGGACCAAGACACTGAATGGTGTCGAGAACGGCATCGAGTCCAGGATCTGCTCCGCGATGATGACCGGTGGGTAGAGCGGTGCCGTGATCAGGATCGGCGATGGGAGCCGGAGCGGTGCCACGAGTACAACCAGCGCCACCAAGGAGAGCAGTGCTGGGACTCAGAGTGGCAGCGAGAGTAGGAACATTGCCAAGAGTGGGATCGGTGCCGTAGCTCAACTGACGGTGCCAACAGGTGAATCAGGGCCAGCTTGCTCGGAGACGGTGCTGTACGCAGAGGCACCGGGACCGTGGCATGTAGCTGAGGGGATGCCAATACCATCATGGCAAAAAGGTCCCTCGCAGCTGCAAAGGTGTCTGGGGTAGATGGCAACTGGACTTCTACCGTGCTGCGGGTGGGAGAGTCCAGCGATACCAGACTCAATGGCTCCCCTCCTCGGGCCGGAGTCAACGGTGCCGGGGCCATAGCCTTTGCCCTGAGCGCTCCCCTCCAGGACACGCCCCCACAGGCGGCTTCAGGGAAGCTGGTCTCTGCAAAGGTGAGCCGCCCATTTCTGGCTTCTGGTGCCGCTTCTGACCAGGAGACCGGGAGTGGCGCTGGGCAGATGTCACCAGTTGTGGTGCCAGGGAGCATCGGTGCTGCAGTTCTCAGTCAGAGTCCAACTGGGGTGCTGCGCACCAAGGTGCTCAGTGCTGGGTCTTGCCATGCTGCAGGAGGCTGAGGGCTAAGACCTTCCTCCCTGAGGAGCTGCTTTAATCGAAAGTCCGAGTATGAAACCCTTTGCGGATCCTACATATCTCAGCTTGATGAGCCTCCCCCAGACACTTCAGGCAAGAGTCATGGGGGTCGCCCGTTGGCATGGGCTTAGAGCAGAAACTGAAGGGCTTGAATCCCGGAGCTTTGGGCATGAACCTGAGAAGAAGAAGGGTGAAGAGGAAAGCCCCCCAACCCAACTAACACTAAATAAAAACCAAACTAAGAGCTATAACTAACTAACAACTATTAACTATATTGCTAGGGATAGTGGCAAGCAAGCAAAGCAAGACTCTGCAGTAGTTCCAACGACCATCACGGGCAGTAAGAAGGAACTGAGGAGACGCTGGGTCAGCTGGGGTATATATCGAGTGCCATGAAGGCACCACTCCAGGGGGCTCCACAGCCAACCCGCTGGGTGTTGCTAAGGTAAAAATTTCCGATAGTCGTGAGCATGGGGCGCGCACACTCTGACTGGAATTGATATGAGCAAGCACTCGAAGAAGAAGGATACCAAATCTGTCATGGCCATGTTGGGGCTATGAGAATGACTCCAGGTTGATCTACTTGTATCTTGTGAAGTATTTTGAACAATGGGGAAATTGTCAAAAAGCAGAGTGTAGGGGTGTGATGCAGTAGGGACTGTTTGTGTGGGGAATGGGAGAGCAGGGGGTGACTTTAGGTGATGGACAGTACCTGAGCCTGTAACCTGAGTCAGGCAGGGGGGAGAGGGAGTCAACACCTTTGCCCGGAAAGCTGGACAAAGGAAGACAGCCTGCTGGAGAGGGTTGGGTCAGTTTTGGTTTTGGTCTGCGAGTTGCAGCGCAGGGAATCCCAAGCTGGGATCTAAGCTCCCTGAATCCCCAGAAGGACTTGACTGAGGATCCTGGTTGCGTCTACAAGCTCTGCTGTAGACTGCGTTCCTATTGTCCAATAAACCTTCTGTTTTACCGGCTGGTTGAGAATCATTGTGAGTCCCAGGAAGAGGCGTGCAGGACCCTGACTCCCCCATACTCTGTGACAAGGGGTGCATTCCATGTGATGAGAAAGGCCTCCCCTCAAGACCGGTCACCTAATCCCACTCTTGAGCAGAATTATGGACATTTGGCGTTGTCGGGTGTGTCAAAGAGATCTGTGTTCGGGAACCCCCTGCAGTGGAATATATATTGTAGGGCTGTTGTGTCTAATTCCCACTCATGGTCTTGTGAGAATATCATGCTCAATGTGTCTGCTGTGGTCTTCTGATGTCCAGGTCGGTACATGGCCAAGATGTTGATGCCATGTTGGATACACTAGTTCCACAATTTCACTGCTTCTGAGCACAGGGACTGTGACCTGGCTCCTCATTATCTGTTGATGTAGAACAAGCAGGTGATGTCCATAATTATTCTTATGGTTGTTTGATCAGTGATAGGAAGGGTTGGCACACATTGCAGACTGCATTCAACTCTAGAACGTTGATGTGCAACATGAACTCTAAGCAGTCACCAAACTGATGGCCCACTGAAGATGGCTGGAGCATCTGGACCAGACGTAGGCATCTCAGAGCCTTGACCAAAACTTCAAAACTGTGGTTTGGAGGTGGATGTATGAGGCACAGCAGGTTGTGTTGGTGTCAGTCTGTGCTTGGGAAGGGATCTCTGTCACCAATGTTGTGGGTCATACTGCCACTGAGGTGTGAAGTGTGGAGGTTAGGATCTGGGGTACACTGGTATCTACCATGTCTTCTCTTCAGCGCTGGTGAGTGAGTGGAGCATTGCTCTAGAATCGTTTAAGGTATGCAGGGATTCAGCTGTGCACTTGACAAAGAGTGTAGGCCCTTCAAAGGGGAGATTCTCAACAGTGGTGTGCACCTCTCTGGGGAACCCGGAGAGGTGAAGCCATGATGCTCGTCTCATAACCACCAATGTTGCAATGGAGTGGACAGCTGTGTCTGTGGAGTCCAAAGAGGCTTGCAGTGCTGTACAGACTCGGAGTTCTCCCTCTTGATCCGTACCTGGAACTGTTCCCTTTTGTCCTCTGGGGGGTGTTGACAAAAGTCTTGGCATTTCCAATAGTTTATATGATTGTATTTTGGCAGGACTGCCTCATAATTAGCAATGTGGTACTGGAGTATAGCTGGCGAGTAGGCTTTCCAAACTAAGAGGTCGAGGCCTTTCCAGTCTCTGTCATAAGGCGATATTATAGAGTGGTGTTGCCACCACTTCTCTTGTCCCACATTGACCACCAGGGAGTCTAGAGTAGGATGGGAGAAAAGAAATGCCATGTCTTTAGTGGGGACATAGTATTTCTTGTTCGCTTGCTTGCAGGTGGGTGATATTGAGGCTATGGTCTGCCAGATTACCTTGATGGGGTCAAACAAGGTCTCATTGACCGACCGTGCTATTTTGGCAGATGTAGAGGCTTGCAGGATATCAGGCAACTTGTATTGTTGCTCTCTGATTTCCTCCAGAGGGATCTGGAGAGACTCCACCATCCTATTGAACAGTTCTTGAAAAAGTGTGCAGACGTTGGAGGTGGTGGCATGATGGCCTCATCAGAGGAAGATGAGGAGAAGTGGGTTGGTGCTGTCACCTATTCCTCAGTTTCTTCCTCCTGTTCCACTAGCATTTCTTGTTCCATATCAGGCAGTCTAGAGACTGATGAAGGTGGAGATCGTCTTTGTGACTGCCTCTGCTCCATGGTTCGCTTGGGAAATGTGACACTCTTTTACTCCAAAGCAATACCCTGGTACCCTCATATTTACCCTAGTGATATGATTATGATATGCTTTGTACAAAGTATGCCTTGTGAGGCATCATTCTAAAAGTCAACATTAATATCTTGTTGGATTGTACATGCTCTCATTGTATGTGAAGTTATGAAGTTTTGCTGTGTGTTACTGAAATATGTTGTGAAGTTGGAAACACCCACAACCAGCCTTTCAGGTACAATGGAGAAGCCAGACAGCACTGATGGCCCATTAAGGGGAGTCCACACTACCAAGGACTCTCACAGGATCTATATACAGTGAAGACTTCTCAGAGGGAGCACATAGACAATGGACACTGCTTGACTCATGTCATAGCAAAAGATCTATAAAAGAGGGAAGTGACATCATCATTCGTCCTCATTCCCATCACAACTCAACCGCTGGAGAACAAAGACTGAACTGGGGAGGTGGTCCCAGACTGGAAAGGAGAATCCCAGCTTATGTATGAAGGAACTGCACCATCAGGGTGAGACACTGCTTGATTTAAATCCTGTCTAGTTTATAGAACACAGATTGCGATTCTACTTTTATTTCTGCTCAGGACTCAGTCCCGGACTAAAGGTGGTTGAGAAGGAACTGAGGGCAGTTGGACTGCACAATGCTATATAGACACTGCCACCTCAGAGCCCTGGCTCCAGTTGTGGCCAGATGCTTCAGAGGAACAAGATTAAAAAACCCTCCCAGAATACACAGAAGCAGGAGGTGGGGATGTGGAGGGATTCCCTTCCTGAGCACTGATGGCAGCCAGCTGAACCCTGAACATGAGCCTTAGGAACGTAAGACAGAAACCGGAAGTTAACCCCAGGCTGTTAGGCCCTACAACCCATTGTACAATCCCACGCAGACATTTCTCCTGCTCTCTCTGAAAACTAATTAACTCGCTGCTTTGCTTCAATTTTTTCTGAACAATTACACTGAAATTGACGCAGAATGTTCCACAAAGCCACAATTTTTGACAGAAAACATTCAATGGCGAAATTACTGAGTAGCTCTCGTCTTAGATTCATATTTAGGCACTAAGGGTGGAATGTTCAACAGCATCTAAGTGATTAAGGAGCTCCAGTCCCCCGAGCTTAATCAGCATAAGTATCCCACCGCTGGGTGCCTAACTTCAGACACCCAGGGTTCAAAACTTTGCCCTGGTATTTTGATCCTTACTCACCACACAGAAGCACTATCCAGGTGCAGAGCAGCAGCGTCCCCTTCATTGCCATTGCTGGAAACAAGGGGAAATGTGTCAGATAAATGCAGAAAGAAGGCAGGGCCATCAGCCTCTGAGAACACTAGGGGGGATCAGGTGCCAAATGTTTCCCCTCCCTCAACTGGGAAATGGGGACAGAATGACCTGCCTGGGAGGTAGGTAAATATGATTTTCCCCTTGGGGAAAGTGAGGCACAGAGAGTTGAATTGACATGAAGAAAGTTGCAGACTCAGAGACATAGCTGGGGATAGAACCTCGGAGTCCTGACTCCCTGCCACTACATATGGCAGGTATCTGTCCAAGAGGAACATGCTGGGTGAGGTAATATCCTTTACTTGACCAACTTCTGTGGGTGAGTCAAGCATTCAAGCTACACAGACCTGAAGAGGAGCTCTGCATAGCTCCAAAGCTTGTCCCTTCCACCAACAGAAGTTGGTCCAATAAAAGATATTTCCTCACCCACCTTGTCTCAGTAATATCCTGGGATCAACATGCCTACAACAACCCTGTGAACAATATGTATCTTTCTATCCCCAAGTACACCCCTCTATCTATCCCTAGAGGCAACAAGGGTGGGGCTGGGAATCAGGACTCCTGCTCTCGATTTCAGACTTTGCAGCTACGTTGCTATTCATTAGTGCACAAATCACATCACCTGCTCAGAGCCAAAAACTCTAGGGGGCTTATGAGGCTGGATTCCCTGCACTTGAACTGCCCAGATCAGACTCAGGTGAATGAGCTTCCTGCACCTGTGCCTCAGGCTGTTCTAACACGGCCCCCTCTTACCCAGGTTGTCGTCTTCCTTTTCACAGCAGAAAAAGTAGACATTGCTCCCAGCCTCCTGACCATCCCCATTGCCCTCCCTGATGTCCACCACCATCTTGAACCAGGAGAGGGCACCGTCATTGCAGAGCAAAGCCATCTCATAGACCCTGTTGTAGAGGGCTTCCCAAGAGGTGCTGTCAAAGGAGATGAGCTGGGCTCCTGGGGCCAACATGCACTGGCCTTCCCACTTCACACAGCCGCTTACTCTGTCTTGGAGCATGCGGGCCTGTCTGGAAGAGCAGACAAGCCCGCCTGCAGCAAAGCAGGTGCATTTTTTTGGAGCAGTCGCTGGAGATCACACTTTGCCCAGCCAACTCCATGAACACGACAAGAACTATCACCTGATGGGGGTGAGCAGAAACTGACCATCTGCTATCACTATTGTTACAAGCATTTGTATTTCAGTGCTCCCCGAGGCCACCACCTAGACCTGGTCCTCATTACGCTTGGTGCTGCACAGACTGAGAGACAGTCTGTGCCCTGAAGAGCTTAGAATCTGAATGTGGGAGGGGAAACCAAGGCACAGAATGAGGAAGCAATTTTCCCAGTGTCACACAACAGACTGGTGACATAGGCTGTCTCAGCCCCACGCTGGCATAGCTGAGCCTTCTCTGGACATTTTGTGTCTGTAGCTCGGGGGGAAAAGCTCACACCCTTGACTGATATTGCTATGCCAGTGTTTTAACTGAAGACTTGGCCACAGGTGGGAAAGGAGCCCACAGGTGCAGGTTGCTTCCTACAATCATTTGGGTCTGTCTCACTGAATCAATTCCCTGCAAATGCAGGGACCTCGGCCATTGGCTTCACCCCAGTCTCCGTTGCTCTCTGCCAGTGGCACAGAGCAGCTTAGTCTCCAGAGGGCTGTAGTAATTGAGTCTACTCATGGTTACTGGGCTCAGTACAATGTAACTGGATCAGGTTTAACAGCCTGTGATGTGCAGGAGATGAGATAAGACTATCTCCTGGTCCCTTCTGGCCTTAAACTCTATGACTCTATGAACCCAGAAGTTGAGGGCTATTCACTAGGCCACATTGCCTCCCAAAGAGAGGACCATTGCCCCCATTTTACAGATGATGAAAAGGAGGAACCGAGAGATTTATTCTGGGACAGAGCTGGGAATAGACATGTACCCATCATGCTTTAGTGATGCTCTTTCCTTTGATGAAAGATGGGTCTGCCCAAGCTACTTCCCTGCACCCCCACCTCCCATATGATGAAGCTGCCGTGTAGGGTATATAGCTTCATGTCTCCATTTTAACTTCAGCCTTGGGTTACAGCCCCACGTTGCTCAAAGAAGATGGATTAATTTCATCAGAGTGTGTGGAAATGTGGGTGATTAACCTAACTACATGCCAGTAAAGCCGCATGGGTTACCATAAGGGCAGCATTGAGCTCTAGGTTTTATGTGTCGCCATCTTGCACACGCATCTCCACAGTCACTCACCAACTTCTGCTGGGGAACTGGAAGAGCCCTACAGCTACAAGGGCATTGGTGAAGACGGCCAAACGGATAACCCAGCACCCACATTGATATAGCATCTGTTGCACCTGCATCTGCAGCTAGCTGGGGATACGCAAGCCTCTCCATCAAACATGAAGCCAATGTTGCACTGGCAACCTTCAAAGCATTTCCTGGTGCACTGGGCACGGGCAGCCAAGTGGGCACAAGTGAAATTGCAGGATCCTAGTGCACAGCTCATCATGGCTGTTGACAGGGCAGGCAAGGGCTGGAGAGGGAGAGAGAGAGAGAAAGAGAGAGAGGAACTGGGGAGGGGGAGCTCAAGAGACAGAGAAAGAGGAATTTAATATTCACATTTTCATTCCCCCCTCCCTCCCCCGCACACACAATTTTTTCCACGGATGTTTTAGGGGATTTGGCTTTTCCAAAATCCACATTTTTAAACATATCAACAAAAAATGTATTTTTTTTTTACAGGACTTCCCAATGAATGGAAAATCCATTTTGCATTGAGAGAAAAAAGGGTTTGGAAAAAAGTGGTTGACTAGCCCTACCAAAAGGGATGATTCCCCCGGAGACATCGTCTCTGTTTATGATTGGCCCATTGTTATAGTCACTTTTCTTACTAGGGGATTGTCTGCAGGGAGAAATTGACCAGAATAGCTATTATCAAATAAGCTATTCTGCAATAGCTATTCTGGAACAGCTCCCAGCATGGACGTTCTTTCCCAGAAGGAAGAATGCCTGTGTTACTACAGTCCACAATAATTACTGCACTTCCAAAGCAGAGTAATTATTCTGGAATAAAATCACTGCAGCTCTTCAAGTCTATTTTCCCAATGAAAATTATGCTTAGCAGAATTTTATTTGTATTCTTAGTTGCAACAGATAATATCCATATTTACTTTAAGCTTTTTTTTTTGTAAAGATTATTATCCATTTAAATTTTCACAGTTGTGGAAAATTATGGGGGCTGGGTCAGAGAATAATTATTTAACACCAGCAGTACATGTTTCATACACATTAAGGTGGGACTTTACTAAGTTCTCAATCAGCACTTTTCTTACTTTGCCTAGCTGTACGTTTTGATTATCATTGATGGAATTGTGTTCGTATATTTATAAGTGAGACCTTTTTGAGGATTTGATAGCTGCTTTCAACTACCTGAAAGGGGGGTTCCAAAGAGGATGGCGCTTGGCTATTCCCAGTGGTGGCAGATGACAAGAACTAAGGAGCAATTGAATCTCAAGGTTGCATGTGGGGGAGGGTGTTAGGTTGGATATTAGGAAACACTATTTCACTAGGAGGGTGGTGAAGCACTGGAATGGGTTACCTAGGGAGGGGGTGGAATCTCCATCCTTGGAGGTTTTTAAGATCAGGCTTGAGAAAGCCCTGGCTGGGATGATTTAGTTGGTGCTGGTCCTGCTTTGATCAGGGGATTGGACTAGATGACCTCCTGAGGTCTCTTCCAACCCTAATATTCTATGATATGTTTATGGAAATATGCTTATGAGTGTAAATATGACATAACTGAAATACACTTTGTGCTAGAGATGTCATGTAACATGTCTATGCAAAGGTTATGAGCTACTAAAAATATTCATCCTATTTGTAAGCATGTAGCATTTTTATATCTAAAGTTACTAGTGTTGGCTCTATGCTTGTATTTGAAGTGTTTGCTGTAGGAAACACATAAGGGAGATTTGACCAACATATTGTGAAGGGACGATTCAAGTACTGGGAGAACTTAACTAATAATGGACTTTGAGACCCACCAATCCACAGCTGAGCTTTCCTGGGAACGTTCAAACTAACATGTAAACAACGGCGTTGGCCTGCCAAAAGCTGAATCATTCATGGACATGTGACTTGCCCAGGTGGCTACAAACTCCATCTTGTTGCTGTGATTTTGCACGGAAGAACAAAGGGGTTTCTGCCCACAAGAGAGAGAATATGAAAGGTCCTGGAAGCCTCTCCATTTTGTCTTCAGCTGACTTAAGAGATGCCTGAAAGTAACTGGAACAAAGGGCGGTAACAATGGGGGTGTGAGTGATTGCTGCACCCAGGCCATAAACAACAATGTTGGTCTGAAAAGGATGGTTCCTGAGATAACATCTAGGGTGAGAAGTTAGTATTTGTAACTAGATCCTTAGTGTATTAAGTTAGCCTTGCGTGTTTTGTTTTATTTTGCTTGGTAACTTACTTTGTCCTGTCTTATTACTCGAAACCACTTAAATCCTACTTTTTATACTTTATAAAATCACTTTTGCTTATTAATTAATCCAGAGTAAGTAATTAATACCTGGGGAAGCAAACAGCTGTGTATATCTCTCTATCAGAGTTATAAAGGGTGGACAATTTATGAGTTTACCCCATATAAGCTTTATACAGCTCCATGTGTTAACATATTAACCTATAGGTGTTAACCTGCTTAATCTTGGTTTCTCACTTTTAAATTCTTTATTTACTTCCCTGCCATTGAGTCACAGCTCCTGTCTCCTCATGTGCTCCGTGAACCATTCCATCTTTAACTTCACCCGATTTACCAATTCAGTGACAGTATTGTTTGCTACTTTCCCCTCCAGACCTCCAGTGAACCACCCAATGACCACAGACTCCGATAAGGTATGAAGGCCCCCGGCCAGGTTTATTGCCAAACGAAACACAGTCTCTAGGCCCCCAGATCAGATGTCTACAGTTCTACAAGTACGTATGTGCTCCCTGACAATGGACCGGCTCAGTCAGTGGCAGGATTTACCTCCGCCCCTTAGGCCAGACAAAGACACCTTCTCAGAGGTACATTCTCATACACAGGTACAAACCAGTTACACATCACTCCCGACGTATTGAGGTACAACTCCTCTACGTGTTAGGGTGCCGCCTCTCACATGGTACGCATTGGTTCGAACAAACAACTCTATCCATCATATTCTCCTTTTGGCCCTGTCTTTGGGATGCATCAGCATGTTCCTTGTTATCTGTGTGGAATGTACTGGTATCAGAGCGTTCTTGGTACCATCCTGGTACATGCTTATATCTCTAGTGTCCAGTAACTTGTAGGTATGTATGTTTTTGCAACTCTAGCCCTCTCCTTGCCAGACTATGAGTAAGGCCTGCCTCTTGTTCTTAGTTTAACTTTGCTTTATGTTAACAAAGTCTTGACCATTACTTTAGTTCAGGCCTTAGGCTTCATATCAGGCCTCTGATACAAGGGTTTATGTTTCAGGGCCTCATTTTACTTCATTTGAGTGTGTGTGTTGAAAACAATGTTTACTAACATTTACTGATTAAAAATCTAGTCCTTCCAAACCTAATTATAACACTCTCATAGCATGGGTTTGGAGGGTTAGGGGAAAGGTGCTAGCTTTTGCCAGCAGAAAGCATCTTAGCTCCAAAGGCAATCAGAGCCTTGATAAAGCCAGTGGTTCAGCTGAACAACCTCTGTCAGGCTCAAAAAAAGAAGCAATCAAACTCCTTTGTGTCGTAAAAACAGCTGCAGAAAATGGTGCTAGTCAAGAGATAATCCCTGTGGACTAATGGGGTTTCCCTGGTTGCAAATGCAAGGGCTAAGAGATCAGCTGCAGACTGTGTGGGTTGGAGGTAGAAACCCTAAAGAAGGAGTCTGAGCATGACTGAATGGAAGCAGAGAGACAGGATTCCTTGGGCACAAAGCCTGCTGGAGACGTAGACATGGGGATTTCTGAGCAAGGGAACTACCTGCTGCTGTCCTTCATTTCTCCAGTGTTCAGGGTGTGCAATTTATTGTAAAGAAACAAGAACAAATCTGACTCATATGGTCTATTTCTCATCCTAATGGAAACAACCCAGCTAGGCCCTAAATATTGGGAAACCACTTAGGCTGAAAGGGACAACATGCTGTGGCACTGGGATCAGCACTGACACTGACTCTGAGGGCAGATTGTGACACAAAGTAATAAATTGTAAATACCGAGCAGGTGGGAGATGGGTCTGTAAACTTAGGGCTGAAGGAGGCTGTCATGGTATAATTCCCCATTCTGAACCTTAGCATCCAAGAGATGGGGTACCAGCATGAATTCCTCTAAGTTTGATTACCAGCTTAGAACCTGTAGCTCTGCCACCAGCCAGGAATTCCAGTGCCTAGTACACTCTGGTCCCCTGAAAACCTTGCCCGGGGACCCCCAAGACCCAGACCCTCTGGATCTTAACACAAGGAAAGTAAACCCTTTCCCCCACCGTTGCCTCTCCCAGGCTTCTCCTCCCTGGGTTACCCTGGAAGATCACCGTGATTCAAACTCCTTGAATCTTAAACAGAGAGGAAAATGCACCTTCCCCCTCTTTCTCTTCCCTCTCCCAGACTCTTCCTGAGAGAGAGAAGTAATCCTGACACCAAGAGAAATTAGCCTCTCTCTTCCCTTCCCTCCTTTCTCCCACCAATTCCCTGTGATCCAGACCCTGTCCCTGGGGTCTCACCAGAATAAAAAACAATCAGGTTCTTAAACAAGAAAAATTTAATTAAAGAGAGAAAAACAGTAAAATTATCTTTGTAAATTTTAAATGGAATGGTACAGGGTCTTTCAGCTATAGACATGGAATACCCTCCCAGCCTAAGTATACAAATACAAATTAAAATCCTTTCAGCAAAATACCAATTTGAACTCCTTTCAGCCAAATACACAATTAACTCCTTCCAGCCAATGCACATTTGCAAATAAAGAAAACAAACATAAGCCTAACTCGCTTTATCTATCTAGTACTCACTATTTTGAACTTATAAGAGCCTGTATCAGGGAGATTGGAGAGAAACCTGGTTGCAGGTCTGGTCCCTCTGAGCCCCCAGAGCGAACAACCACCAAACACTAACAGCACACACAGAAACTTCCCTCCTTCAAGATCTGAAAGTATCCTGCCCCCTGATTGGTTCTCCAGTCAGGTGACAGCCAGGCCTACTGAACTTGATAACCCTTTATAGGCAAAGAGATATAAAGTACTTCTGTGCTATTAACTTTTCTTATCTGTTTATGACAGAGGCTGTCTGCCAGACTCCAATCTTGATTCCATCTGTCTGGCACATGGCCACATAGGCCTGGAGGCTCTAGCAGAGGGTCTGTGCCACCTCATTGTCAGCACATATGTCTTGGAGACCGTGGCTGAAATACCCAGTCAGACAGATCCATGACAATTTTGAATAGCCCCCAGGTGGTTGTGATCAGCCCACAAGAACTCTTGGTCTCGTACGGTGCCATTGGAGCTGTATCACAGATTAGGCACCTCTGGCTGCACCACATCAAGAGACACTTTCCAGGAGGCCCTGCATTCATCTTCATTCCGGGTGCTCTTCCCATCAAGGAGCAGGAAGACATCATCCTTTTTACCAGTGAAGTTACCACCCAGGTCGTACATGTCCCTTGAAGGAGCTGGAGATGGGGACGGACACTAGGACAAAATAAGAGACAGTGTAAAGGACTTTGTGCAGTCTGGCTTTGGCCTCTATGATGTTGTTCCCCTCCTGGTTGATTAAAAGTTACCTGTCATCCATAGCCAGTGGGAGAGGGTAGATCGTCCCGTCCACCTGTGCCAATGAGAGGGAAATTCACTCGTCACTGGTGGGGACTCAGCAACTGTGTCCTGGTTATACACACTGTGACTAAGTTCCTCCTCTACGTTGGTGGGTCCTGTACTTATTGGTGGATTTGCTCACCTCGTAGATTCACCTTGTGGGTCAGGAAACAGCCCAGAGACCTTCCCCTCTGGTGGGACCCACAGTCCAGGTCAATTCCTCCTGTGTTTGATCAGGAGTTGGGAGGTGTGGGGGGAATCTGGGCCCGCCCTCTACTCTGGGTTCCAGCCCAGGGCCCTGTGGACTGCAGCTGTCAAGTGACTCCTGGTACAGTTGCGTGACAGCTACAATTCCCTGGGCTACATCCCCATGGCCTCCTCCCAACACCTTGTTTGTCCTCATCACCGGACCTTCCTCCTGATGTCTGATAACACTTGTACTTCTCAGTCCTCCAGCAGGATGCCTGCTCACTCTCAGCTCCTTGCATGCCTCTTGCTCCCAGTTCCTCGCACGCACGCACTACCTCTCCTCTGGGTCCCTGGCTTTCTCTGACCTGACTGGAGTGAGCCCTTTTATAGCACCAGAGGGTCTTAATTAGAGTCAGGTGCTTAATAGCCTCAACTGACTCTTAGCAGGTTAATTGGAGTCAGGTGTTTTCATTAGCCTGGAGCAGCTCCTGCTCTGCTCACTCAGGGAACAGAAAACTGCTTATCCAGTGGCTAGTATATCTGCCTTCTACTGCTCTGCTGTTCCCAACTGGCTTGTGTCTATCACAACACACAGAGCACTGGTGCCACAAGAGACTTTAATGAGACTAATCTGAAACTTATTACGACCTTGCTCTTCTTCTGTCTCTCCCAAGGTGACTGTGTAATTATGGACAGAGACCACAACCATCCTCATCAGAGCCATGCGGCCACCACCAGAGTTCTTGCTGTCCACCACCGTGGAGAATTCCTCCAGCCGGGGGTCACTGCTGCAGACCTTGACTAAGGTGTAAGTGAAGGAGCCCTGGAAGTCGAGGGAGATGTAGTGAGGTCCACTAGATGCTAGGCACATTCCGTATTCCACAGGGTGGCCTCCCAGGACTCTGCTCTCCATCCTGCACTGCTCATTGGCCCCACAGGAGGCCTCCCATCTGTCAACGACACCGTTGTCTTTGCACCAGCACCACGCCCAGCAGGAGTCACTGGCATACTAAGGCAAGCATGGACCCCGCTCAGCTCACCATCACCACTGCTGTTGTGAGCATTTTAAACACCTCGCTCACCTGGAGTATATGCAGAACCAAGCTAAGAGACGCCAGCATGAGGACACAGACACAGACTTTTCTGAAAGCACGGGCTGTGGCAATTGGGACATCATGGTGGCAGTGGGGCTGGTTGATACAGTGGAACACCGACTCTGGGCCAGGCAAACAAACACAGACTGGTGGGACAGCATTGTGTTGCAGGTACGGGATGGTTCACAGTGGCTGCGAAACTTTTGCATGCATATGGCCACTTTCCTGGAACTCTGTGAGTTGCTTTCCCTCACCTTGAAGCACAGGAATACCAAGATAATAGATGCCCTGACAGTTGAGAAGCGAGTGGCGATAGCCCTGTAGAAGCTGGCAACACCTGACTGCTTCCAGTCAGTCGGGAATCAGTTTGGAGTGGGCAAATCTACTGTGGGGGTTGCTGTCATACAAGTAGCCAATACAATCACTGTGCTGCTGCTATCAAAGGTAGTGACTCTGGGAAATGTGCAGGTCATAGTAGATGGATTTGCTGCAATGGGATTCCCTAACTGTGGTGGGACGATAGACAGAATGCATATCCCCATCTTGGCATTGAACCACCTTGCCAACCAGTACGTGAACTGCAAGGGGTACTTTTCAATGGTGCTGCAAGCACTGGTGAATCACAAGGGATGTTTCACCGACATCAACATGGGATAGCCAGGAAAGGTGCATGACGCTCACATATTTAGGAACTCTGGGCTGTTCGAGCAGCTGTAAGAAGGGACTTACTTTCCAGACTAGAAAATTACCATTGGAGATGTTGAAATGCCTATAGTTGTCCTTAGAGACCCAGCCTACCCCTTGCTCCCAGGCTCATGAAGCCTTACACAGGAAGTCTGGACAGTAGTAAGGAACAGTTCAACTATAGGCTGAGCAAGTGCAGAATGGTGGTAGAAAGTGCCTTTGGATGTCTAAAAGCTCACTGGCACTGTTTGCTGAGTACGTCAGACTTCAGCGCAACCAGCATTCCCATTGTTATTGCTGCTTGCTCTGTGCTCCATAATATCTGTGAGAGTAAGGGGAAGACATTTATGGCGGGATGGGAGGTGGAGGCAAATCGCCTGGCGTCTGATTTTGAGCAGCCAGACACCAGGGTGATTAGAAGAGCACAGCAAGGCACGCTGCACATCAGAGTGGCTTTGAAAACCAGTTTCATGACTGGCCAGGCTTCAGTGTGACAGTTGTGCATGTTTCTTCTTGAGGCAAACCCACCTCCTTTGTTGATTTTAATTCCCTGTAAGCCAACCAACCTCCCCCTTCAAAATAAAGTAACTATTGTTTTGAAACTATGCATTCCTTCTTTATTAATTAAAAAAAATGAGATAACGGACAAGGTAGCCCGAATTAGGTTGGGGAAGAGGGAAGGACAAGGCCAAATGGTTTATTGTACACTAAAAATCAAACTGTTTGAATGACAGCCTTCTGTTGCTTGGGCCATCCTCTGGAGTGGAGTAGCTGGGTGTTTGAAGCCTCTCCTCCAGTGTTTTTGGGTGTCTAGGTGAGGTGGATGTGGAACTTGGGGAGGAGGGCATGCGGTTAAACAGTGGTAGCAGAGGGGGTCTGTGCTCTTGTTGGCTTTCCTGCAGCTCCAACAGATGCTTCATCATGTCCATTTGCTCCCCCATTAGCCTCAGCATTGCATCCTGGCTCTGCTCTTCATGCTAACTTAATTCTTTCCTGGCCTCTGCCACTGAATGCCTGCATGCATTAAGCTGTGCCCTATCAGTGTGGGAGGACTGCATGAGCTCGCAAAACATGTCATCGCGAGTGCGGTTTTTTTGCCTTCTAATTTGCGATAACCTCAGGGATGGAGATGTTAGGAGGAGCATAGAAACATTTGCACCTGGGGGGAGATAAAAAGGGAGAGTAAAATTTTAAGATGATACATTTTTGAGAACAAAAGGGAGACTCTTTCACAGTGAAACAAGCAATTCATAGCAGACAGCACATGTGCTTTTGGTACAAGGTACATTTTGCCTTTTATATTGAGCGCCTGCCGGTATGGTGACACATCACACACGGCTGGGCAACAGAATTTGGTTTCCAGGCAGCCATGGTAAGTTGTTTGGTACGTGGGGTTGGCTTCTTATGCCTTCATAACATGTGGGAATGTTTTCAGTCTGTAGAATCCTCCTTTCCCGGTTTTCGGGTGGATGTGCAGTACACACCTACCCCAACCCCACTGTGTGACTATTCTCTGGGATTATCCCTTCTCTCCTCCCCTGGCCACGTGGCTATTATCTGGAATGATCACTTTTAGCCAAGTGCAAACAGCCCAGCATGAACTTTTGCTGTTCCCTTACAAACATTCCCCTATTTCAACCAGGTCACCATGAACGACATCACTCTCCTGAGGTTAACACAGAAAGATATAGGCCAAATGTTGCTGGAATGCGACCAAATCCCAGGACCATTCGCTGCCATGCTTTGTGTTGCAATGGTTCCAGAATACTTGCTACTCGCTTGGCGTGGTAAAGTGTCCTACCATGGAGGACGAAATAAGGCAGCCCTCCCCAGAAACCTTCTGTAAAGGCTTTCAGAGTACCTCCAGGAGAGCTTCATTGAGATGTCCCTGGACTTTTCCCCCTCCATCTCCAGACATGTGAACAGACTTTTCCAGTATGTGTACTGGCTGCGAATGCATCCGAATTCTTCAGGACAAATCAAACATTAAACACTATTGCTTTTAAACCCCGAACTATAGTTACAAATGTGCACTCACCAGAGGTGCCTTCTCCGGCTTCAGGGTCGGGGACCCCGCCTTGGGAGGGTATTGGCTCCAGGGTGATGAAAAGGTCCTGGCTGCCGGGGAGAATGGATTCATTGCTTGCCTGCTGTGCATTCTTCTCCTCCTCTTCCTCCTCCACAAAATCCTCCTTCCTGTTGTGTGAGACTCCCCCCTTGCAGGTGTCCAAGGACAGTGTTGGGATAGTGGTAGAGTCCCCCCTAAAATGACATGCAGCTGATCATAGAAGCAGCATGTATAGGGCTCTGACCCAGAGCAACTGTTTGCCTCCTTTGTCTTTTGGTAGGCTTGGCTGAGTTCCTTAACATTCATGCGACACTGCTGTGCGTCCCTTTTGTAGCCCCTTCCAACATGCCCTGTGAGATTTTGACAAATATATTTGCATTTCTTCTTTTTGATCAGAGTTCGGCCTGCACAGATGCTTCTCCCATACAGCAATCAGATCGAGTGTCTTCCTTTTGATCCACGCTGGAGCTCATTTGCGATTGTGGTGGGACTGCATGGTCATTGCATGAGCTGCTGAGTGCTGTTGAGTTCGTCATGCAGACCAAATAGGAAATGAAATTCAAAAGTTCCTGGGGCTTTTCCTGTGTGCCTGGCTAGTGCATTGGAGTTGAAAGTGCTGTCCAGAGCAGTCTGGGATATGGAGCACTCTGGGATAGCACCTGGAGGCCAATACCATCAATTTGCAACCACACTACCCCAAATTTGACCCAGTAAGGTTGATTTTAACGCTACTCCCTCATCGGGGAGAAGTACAGAAGTCAATTTTAAGAGGCCTTTAGGTCAATGGAAAGGGGGTTGCTTGTGTGGATGCAGTCATTTTTAAAATGACCTAATGCAGCTAAATTCAACCTAACCCTGTAATGTAGACCAGGCCTAAATGAATTATTTGCATCGGTCTTCACAGCTGGGGATGTGAGGGAGATTCCCAAACCTGAGCCATTCTTTTAAGTGACAAATCTGAGGAATTGTCCCAGACTGAGGTGTCATTAGAGGAGGTTTTGGAACAAATTGATAAACTAAATAGTAATAAGTCACTAGGACCAGACGGTATTCACCCAAGAGTTCTGAAGGAACTCAAATGTGAAATTGCAGGCCTACAAACTGTGGTCTGTAACCTATCATTTAAATCAGCTTCTGTACCAAATGATTGGAGGATAGCTAATGTGATGCCAATTTTTAGAAAGGGCTCTAGAGGTGACCACAGCAATTACACGCTGGTAAGCCAAACTTCAGTATCAGGCAAACTGGTTGAAACTATTGTAAACAACAAAATTGTCAGACACATAGATGAACATATTTTGTTGGGGAAGAGTCAACATGGTTTTTGTAAAGGGAAATCATGCCTCACCAATCTACTAGAATTCTTTGAGGGAGTCAACAAGCATGTGGACAAGGGGGATCCAGTGGCTATAGTGTACCTGGACTTTCAGAAAGCCTTTGATAAGAGCCTCACCAGGCTCTTAAGCAAAGTAAGCAGTCATGGGATAAGAGGGAAACAAAGGGTAGGAATAAATGGTCAGTTTTCAGATGGAGAGAGGTAAATAGTGATGTCCCCCCAAGGATCCGTACTGGGTCCGGTCCTATTTAACATATTCATAAATGATCTGAAAAAAGGGGTAACCCGTGAGGTGGCAAAATTTGCAGATGATACAAAACTACTCAAGATAGTTACGTCCCAGGCAGACTGCGAAGAGCTACAAAAGGATCTCTCGAAACTGAGTGACTGGGCAGCAAAATGGAAGATGAAATTCAATGTTGATAAATGCAAAGTAATGCACATTGGAAAACATAATCCCAACTATACATA
>NC_133779.1:57555782-57559569 GCF_003597395.2 Chelonoidis abingdonii | reverse complement strand
TGTTACAGGAGGCACTATAGACAGCTGCAATCCACAGGGCCCTGGGCTGGAACCTGGAGTAGAGGGTGGGCCCAGGTTCCCCCCAAACCTCCCAACTCCTGATCAGACACAGGAGGAGTTGACCCAGACTGTGGGTTCCACCAGAGGGGAAGATCTCTGAGGCGAGCAAATCCACCAATAAGTGCAAGGCCCACCAAGGTAGAGAAGAAACTTTGTCACAGGTGGATTTACTCTCAAACACATGATGGTTTGTAGCGAGGGGGCATGGCCTCCCTCTGAGACTGATGGGAAGGAGATGCCACCCAACCCCTGATGGGCAGGGCCAGGACAGCTCAGCCCACTCCACAGGAAGAAAGGTGGGGCAGGAAGTATAAAATGCAGGCCCTTCAGCTCAATCGGGCTGGAGTTGCTGAGGGAGATAGATGCCTCCTGCCTGCTGCTAGAGTGGGAGGTTGAAGAGGACTTTGACTGTTCTGGGGACTCACTGGTCAGAGCTGCCGGCTGACCAGGAAGCCACGGAGCTGCTGGGATTGCCACTGGCAACAATACCCCAGGGAGATGGAGAGGTGCACAGCGAGGAGAGTGTTGGAAGTAGCTCAGGACAACTGACTATAGTCCGGTTGGGTTGTTGCCTGAATCCACGTCAGTGTGTCTCGGCTGGATCCCTGCTGACCCAGTGGTGGAACCATCCGCTGCTCTTAGGGCACCAGGCTGGGTCCCAGTGGAGTAGGGTGGGCATGAGTCCCCCAACCCCCTGCTGCCAATCCCATCCCTGGGGTGGCAACCTCCTCACCTTAGGCCAGGAGGCCTGCGTTTGTCTGCTGTTTGCCAGAGACAGGATGTCAGACTGTCTTGTGCTCTGCCCTGCCTGAAGGCCTAAGCCCCCAGACCATTGGTGCTTTGCCCGGCCTGAGGGCCTGAGCCCCTGGATTCTTTGGTGCTCTGCTCAGCCTGAGATTGTTAGATCACTTGTTGCTCTGACCAGTCTGATGCCAGAGCCCTGTACTATGTGCTGCCTGGCCCTGTTTAGAGGGTCAAGGCCTCAGAGATTGCTAATCCCCCAGTAATCCTTGTCTTGCCAGGGGCCTGAGAGCGAGGGGTCATGGCCTCACTCTGAAATTGATGGGGAGGGACGGTCTCACACTTCTACATGGTTATTATTATAGGGTTGTTGACACACACACTTTGGTTTGTTATTGTAGGGTTGCTGGCAGACGTGTAAAGTTGCTAACACAGAGATTTGTTATTATAGGGTTTCTCTCTCTCTCACTTTATCACACACACACACACATACACACACACACACACACACACTCTGGTTTGCGAGTGTGAATTTATTCCCTCACACAGTGCTTTGTTGTTGCATTGCTGACACAAATATATATGTTATTGTAAAGTTGCTAACACCACAAACACAGAGATTTGTTCTTGTGGGATTGCTAATGTGTTTTATTGTAGCATTGCTGGCAGACACAGATTTGTTAGTGTAGGGTTGCTAACAGACAGATTTATCATTACAGGGGTGCTGGGACACACATAAGTTATTGTAGGGCTGCTTGCCTGGACACTCACTGGGACCTTATCCAGGAAAGCTGGTCTAGCAGCATAAGTCTGGCCAAACTGGGTGAAATTTTTTGGCCAAAACTCTTTTTTCAGTCAAAATTCAGATTTGAGATGACCAAAACATTTCATGGGTTAGTATTGATTTCCACAAATTGTTTCGGTTAAAAAAAATCAGAAAAAAATCCAAATATTTCATCTTTTTGGGTTATGACATTTTGTTATGAAATTTCCTTTCCTTTTGTGTTTTTAAACATATTTAAAAATGCCTGAAATCAAAATGAAATGTTCTGCTTGTCCCAAAAGAAGTTTTTTAGCAACTTTTCAATGTGCCAAAAAACCCATAAACTTTGTTTACAAGTCATCTGTTTTTCAATCTTTCAGACCCGCCAGCAAAGTGAAGAATCCGTTATTGACACAACTTTTCCCTGATCCGTCTGGGACGAAGTCAGAATTCTCTGAAATGCTTTTATGGTGCCTGTGTGTGCCTCAGTTTCCCTTTGTACTTTGCATTGCTGCCCAGTGGGTGCAACGGGGTTAAAAAGCAGCTTAAAAACCTGCTGGAGTGGATCAAACAGGTTGTTTAATGACCGGCTGGAACCAATGGCAGGTGGAAGATGTGAATTCAGCATAGATCAATAGAGAAGGATAAGAGTTGTTTTGCAAAGATTCCCTGTCGTCGCTGCACGTGCTCCCTGAGAACATTGCATCCTGAAGGGATCCAGTATAAGCCTCCCGCAGAAGTGTGGTGCGGCTGCAGGGAGACACAGAGACAGACAGGGTTAGCTGGTGCTGAAGGCCCAATTTCAGAGCTGTGCCATGCTCCTGAGGGCTTGATTCCTGGCTGGGGCACAGACTGGCCCTTGTGGATCTGAGAGAAAAGATACCTAGAAGAATGAGACCAGCTGCTGCCGACAACCCCCCACCGCTTGCCCAGAGAATGGAGGTGAGGAATGTAGTCATGTTTTGATGAGCCCTAGGTGCGCCTCAGTTTCTCTGTGTGCTTTGTGCTGCTAGACACTGAGGACATGGCTACACTGTAAGCACAGGTCTGGCTATCTCAGAGGCAGGCACCCCAGCAGCTAGCTTCTGTCTAGCTAGCCTGGGTAACAACAGCAGTGCAGACATGGTGGCCTGGGCTCACGGCAAGAGTTGAAACTGAAGCCCACGCGCTAAGTCTACACTGCTCTAGTGACCGAATGAGTGACTGGGTGAGACAGCTGTGACCTCAGCCGCCTCGGCTCGCTCATATCCTGGGACCAACTGGGCTAGAACATCACAGAAACAATTGTTCCTGGACAACCGGGACAGCAGGCAATTCCTCCAGGGAGGGCAAGACCGGAGCTGGAAACAAAAGGAGGACAGATGTGAACCAATGGCTCTTGAGAGGACACCCAGAGATGGGGAGAGGTTTGAGTTCAGCAGAGCCTGAATCTTGAGCTCTGGCTCCCACCAGCCTTAAGTATCCTTTTCCCAGGCTGTCCTAAGGTAGAGTGACCAGATGCCCTTATATTATAGGGACAGTCCCGATTTTTGGGTCTTTTTTTTTTATAGGTTCCTATTACCCACCACCCCATTCTGATTTTTCACATTCGCTGTCTGGTCACCCTATCCTAAGGGTTCTCTGACACCAGATTCCAAGCGATTGAGCTTTGCTCCCTTGTTTTGACAAGGCTGCGCTGGAGCCGACCCTTGCTGTCTGCATTGCTCTCCAAGAAGGAAAAGCCTCTCTCAGGCATCTGACCTCGGTTGGACTCTGTGACATGATATGATTTTAAATATGACCATGCCTATCATTGTTGCTACCACTGTTATGCAATCGAAACAAATCTTGTACAAAGAATTTCATGTAAGGTGTCACTAGGAAAGTTATGGTTTGCTGAATATGATTATCCTTTGTATGCATGTGTCATTTTTGTATCTGAAGTTACTAATATTGATGACGTACCTGTATTTCAAATGTGTTTGCTCCTGTGGTAACACTCACAAAGTACTTACACGTAACAAGCCAGCATATTGTGAATGGACTATTCAGGTTGATGGCTCATCAACAAACACAATGGACCATGGAAGAAGCCTATCCACGCCTGATGGACTTTCATGTGGAAGTTCTAACTACAGCAGGGGTCGGCAACCTTTCAGAAGCGGTGTGCCGAGTCTTCATTTATTCACTCTAACTAAGGTTTCACGTGCTGGTAATACATTTTTAGAAGGTCTCTTTCTATAA